>NW_022589710.1:46974300-47243056 GCF_004348235.1 Phoca vitulina
CCCCCCCACCCCTTCAGCAGGACAAGGTCCCCGTAGACCTGTACCAAGTCAGGGAGCTGGTAAAGAAGCTGGATGACAAGAGAGGCGGGGTGAACTTCAGGTCAGTCCGCCCCCACCCCATCTCCAACCTCCCCCCGAAGCAGCGCTCCCCGGGGGCTCCCACGGGCTGCCCTCTGCCTCAGCTTCCCCTCAGCCATGGGCTGCTGGCTGCGGGGCCAGACTCTGGGGACACAGTGGGGTGACCCAGGGGAGCACGTGGCTAGGCCCCGGTGCGGTGAGAGGGGTCTGCAGGTCCCCGGGGAGCCCAGAGGGGAGGACGGCAGGGCCGGGAGCCACACTGGGAAGCCACGGGCCACTCAGCTCCGCGGGGGGGGGGGGGGGGGGGGGGGGGGGGGGACGTGAGCTCCGCCCCTTAAAGAGACAGGCAAGCGCCGGGGTAACCGTCCCTAGGGAGCCCTTGCCGCGGCCTCTCACAGGGCCCAATAGCCACTGTCCTCGCCTGCACACGGCGACGGACACTGAGCTTTGGAGGAGGGCAGCACAGAAGCTCAGTGCGCCCACAGAACAGGGCACCTGGTCTGTGTGGTTCCGGAAGCTGCTCCACCGAGCTGCACCTCCTCGCCGAGGCCTATGGGTTGGGCCCCCATCTGGCCCTGCGGCTTTGTGTCTTGCAGTGTCCTTAGGGAGCTCTGTCCGAGGGCTCCCCTCTGACCCTGCCCCACGAGCCTTCCCCGGGTACCTCTGTCCTGTGCCCCGATCAGCGTGCGTGCGTGTGATAGAGGGGTTTAAACGTGGGCTCCGAGGCTAGACCACCCGAGTCCCAAGCCCAGCTCCACTCCTGGGCAAGTTACCCAATCTCCCTGGGCTTCAGTTTCCCCATCTGTACTATGAAGCTAATAGTCCCCATGGCAGCAGAGTTTTTGAGGACTAAGTGGGTGAACGCCTGTAAAACATTTAGAACATTACCTGGCATGTGGTAGGCTCAGAGGACACATGTTTTCTTATATATTATTTTACCCTCACAAACACACAGGTTCTTATTTATCATAAATAGAAGCATGTTATCACGTTCCTCTGAACTTGCTTTGCCTTCCAGGATGTCTTGGCAATCTTTCCATGTCTGTACATTTAGATCCATCTCCATCTTTTTTAAATGCCATGTGCTATAGCACAGAAGTCTCATTATTGAGTCTCATTTTTATGGACGTTTAAGTTATTTCCATTGTTTTGCTACTACAAATAATACTGTAACCGGCATCCTTTTGTATACGGTGTTTGCACGCATGAGTCTCTCTAACAAGGGCTCAGTGGAGCGAATCCTGTGCGATCGCTGGGCCAAAAGGTATGCATATTCTAAATTTCAGTCTACTGCCAAACGCTTGCCAACAATGTAAACCAGCTCACTGCCCCGTCCCCCAAGCCGGCACGAAAACTTACCCGTGTTCAACCTTCTGCCACCATGAGGGGTGGGTTGACAAATGGTCTCGCTTGGATTTGAGCCTGCCTAACATTCCCGCCAGTCAGCCACGAGGCTTCACCGACACCCAGTGTTATCCCCTTACCTTTCAAACCAGTTTCTTGAAAACGGCGAAGCCATAGCAACAAGTCTGGTCTGGAAAGAAGTCCTGGCGACAGTGAAGTCCTGGCAAGTCAGATGGTGGCAGGGAGGAGGCGGCGATCTGTCTGAAATCTCCGTAGACAAACATCAAGGCCAGACTGTGAGCGAGCCAATAAAGTCTGGCTGGGTCTTGACGCCTCTGGGCTGCTGGTGGTGTGCCCTTCCCCGGGGCAGCACCTCCTGGTTTTAGTGGCCAGCAAGGGGGCACATCCTCGGCAGCCTTGGTGGGAGCCGGGGGAAGACAAATTGGGAATGCAACGGGGTTGCTAGGCTGCAAGAGAAAAGCGGGGAGTGGAAGGGGGGAGATCAGTACACAAAAGCGGTCATCATAGTAAATGTAAACTGTGTCCAGGAGAGAGATTTCTGAGATGCTGGAGGCAGTGGCTGAGGGAACAGATGCTCAGGAAACGAGAACAGGGACCTTTAGAAGCAAATGCTGAGGGGCCACGTGGACAGAGCCCAGGATGGGAGACAGAGATGTGGCAGGTGGTCGCAGCCCAGGACTACCTAGCCACCTGATCTTGAAGCTTTGTGCTTCCAGCTGAAAAGTAGGACAGCTGAACTAAAGGCTTCCCAATCTGTTCTGGGGAATCTACTATTCTGCATTTCTTTTTAAAATTCTTTGGGAGCCAGGGAGATAAGAGTTGCTTAGCATAACAGCAGGGAGGGTCAAGAACAGCATGCGCTGCCCAGGTAAGGGGGGTGGGCACCTTGAAGGGTTCTGATCAACCTTGACAGTTGTCTTTGTGGGTCAACAAGGGAAGGGACTGAAGCGCGCATCTCTGTAGCACTTCAGAGTGCCTGGCACAAAGTAGATGCTCAATAAATACCTTTGGCATCAACAAATACATTCACCTGGCAATTGTTTTGGGCAAATGGTGGAGAACTAGGAAAATTTGGAGGTAACCAAGAACCAACACTTTTGAGCACCAGTGGAGTGCTGGACCGGCATCTAGGCATCCTGTTACCACCCTGGGTTTCACTTTGTTTCACCAGGGGGTGGATCTGACACCGAGGCCCCTCTGCACATGGGGCAGAATCATTATTCGAAATAATTTATGCCCCCTCCCCACAGTGCATTTCCCCCTTTCCTTTCCTTAATTGAGGTCTTAGCCTGAAGTTGAATTTCCATTGATTTGGTGGTATAGGAGCTCAGAGTCAAAATTAGGATAATAAAAGAAAATAAAGAAATGCAATAAGGGATTTGAAGGCTGAAGCTCACATCTACCATACTCACCAGGGTATGTAGATGTCTTTTGCTCTGACTCCACAAATAAATCGAATCCCCTTGAAGTCAGCCTATGTCTTTTAAGTTTATTATAATCTATAAATTTCCCCATCAAGTCTCCTGCCCATACTGAGCATCCAATAACTGCTGGTATATGGGTGGAACCCTGAGGATTATGAAGCCACAAAGTATCAGAATTTGTGGACTGTAGGCCATGGATCCATAAAAACAGCAAAGTTTTCTCAAGATGCTTTTAATCCATCTCTTGCATAAAAATGAAAAGGCAGCAATCTTCTGATCAAATGTTATTTTTTGTTTGGGTAGGTTTGGGGAAATTATGGAGATATAAGGAAGCTAAAATCCACCCCTACCACCACCCCCGACCATCTGGGCCATCCCTTGCTACTGCCACCCCCAAGTGGGTGAAGGATTGCCAAGCCAAAAAAACCTGCCTTGTAACAGCCCGGGAGCCTTCCCAAAGTTGGAGTAATTCCTACAAGTGGCCACTAGGTGTCAGGGCAGCTCCAAAAGTCCGGGTGAGCACATCTCCAGACTTTACAGACTGGTTTGCAGCTTTTGCCTTGCACTTTCTGTGAGCTCCCAAACTTCTGCCCCCTCAAGAGCCCGACGTGAAATCTGAGCCCTGAAGGGTCCAGCAGCCTGACACTTGGGCAAACCTCTCCAAGGCTCAGTGTCCTCATGGTGAACTGAGGTTTCTAACAGCTACATTTGCACCCTTTGGGGAAGAAAATCAGGGGCTGGTAAAAACCATAAACATTCAGTCCCTCCCCCAGTCAGCCCACCCTGGAGCTGGGCAAGACCGCAGGAGGAGACAGTGCTTCATTTGGGGGCGGGGGGGCGGACTGCACAAGGAACTCATCCTCTGACAATTGGCTTGGCAAGTTGGGAGGCTGGCGGGCAGGAGGACCCAGGTGGGAGCGGCAAGCCCAAGGCGGGGCTAGACAAGCTTGCAGGGCTGGTGGGTGGAAATGGCCCAAAGACCCTGGCCTGGCCCTGGAGGGGGTCAGACTGCAGCCCCGGGAAACAGCACCCTGGGAGTGCCCCTCCTTCCATGCCCTAACTCGGTTAGCTTTCTTTGTGCGCTTTTTGCTCCTCCCAGAAACCCTGTACAGGAGGTCTGTTCTTGACCCCATTTTACAGGTGGGGAAATGAAGGCATGGAGAAGTTAAGCATCTCACTCAAGGTTTCTTGCTAGTAAGTGGCGAGGCTGAGATTCAGACCCTAACAATACAGCTCTGGCTCCCTGGGGTCTTAACCACTATACTTCCCGCCCCTCGGTGGCTTCCAAGTGGCAGCTTCAGATCAAGACAGGGAAGTTGGTGGGCACTTACTCTGTTTATACTTTTTCTGCAACAAAGTGAGGAATAACTAAATTCATAAGCAGGCATGAGCTCCAGGCCAGGCTGGACTAGCCAATGGGAGGGATGGTAATGTTGTATTGCAGCTGATTTCTCAAGGTCAGGTTAATAGGCTCTCCCTGTCCCCTGCATTGCTCAGGAATTGCACCAGGGGAGGTAGGATGGGAGAACAGAAGGAAGCGTCTGGAAAGTTCTCTGTGCCAGCATCACAGATTCTGGCATGTGACATTTCTGGGTTTGAAATTCTGCCTGGCTTTACCACTTGCCAGCTCTGTAACTTTGAGCAAGTCATTCAACCTCTCTGAATCTCAATTTCCTCATCTGTAAACAGAAACAATGATATCCTCCGCCCCACAGGATTGCTGTGAAGATTTAATGAACTCATGCATGTGAAACACTGAGCCCAAGACCTAGCACACAGTAAGTGCTTCTTATAAGGACAACCTCAGTACAGTGGGCGTTCCTTTCCGGGGGGGGGGGGGGGGATGAGAGGGGCCCTAGGTCCCACAGGCACAAGAGCGCCCCAAACCAAGCAGCCTCCTTTGAAATATCCAAGTACCGGGCCTCTGAAACACCATGAAAGCATTCTAATCTCAGGCTTTGGTTTAAGACTTGCATAAAAATCAAAAGGATTTGTCCAGAGTCTGTTTTTTTTTGAAAGATTTTATTTATTTGTGAGAGAGAGAGTACAAGCCGGAGGAGGGGCAGAGGGAGAGGGAGAAGCAGGCTCCCCGCTGTGTGTGGAGCCTGCCACAGGGCTCGATCCCAGGACCCTGAGACCTGAGCTGAAGTCAGATGCTTAACAGACTGAGCCCCCCAGGCGCCCCTATCCAGAATCTTAAGAATTGGAGGGATGTGGGAGGGAGCAGTGGCACTGTGTGGACAGTGGGGGGGACACAGTAGACATCTAGCATTTTTAGACATCTCGCTGCTGAGGTCTGAACCCCTCTTCCTGGGCTGAGAATGCCTCGCCTTGGGGGAGGGGCAGCTGAGACTTGCCGCTGGGACGCTGGAGCATGCCTACACCTGACCCCGACTCCCTGCGCTAGATTCAGGAGCAGGCGCCCCAAAGCACCGAGGGCCACAGCAAATGCTCCCTAAGAGCCGAAGCCCTGCAGCCGGACGAGCCCCCGCAGCGGGGGCGATGCTGCTGGGGACCCTGGAGGACACAGAGCCGGCAGGTCAGCAGTGTGAGCGGCAGCCTCGGCCGTAGTGACAGCTGCCGTGTCCTCGGGGGACCAGGCTGCCTCGCCAAGTGGGGGCTCGGGACTGGTTTTGTTTTGATGTGTTTTGTGTTCAACAAAATCAAACAATAATTGGCAAGGCAAGCTTGCATCCTAAACACTGGCTGCAGACCAATGGCCTTGAACCACAGGAAGGGAACATTTCACCTTCAGCAAGCAGCCGTCCTGGAGGGGGAGGGACACCAGGGGGCTGGGAGGCCCACCTTGAGGCTCAGTGGTTTGCCTTTTAAGGAGGGTTGGTGGTGTGGCCCTTGGAGGGCTACTTTGGCTGTTCGGCCCCCACCTTAGGGAGTCCGTGGGTGAACTGGAGTGGGGCTCGCTAGCCGGCTGCCGTGGTGGCCAGGATGGAGAGGACGGAACTCTCGTGTGTACAAGTGTTGCGGTATCATCAAGAACATACTGGGTCTTTCTCCCAGTTCCTGCTACCAACTTTAAAAAAACTCTTGGGGGGCACATGGGAGGCGCAGTGGGTTGAACATCCAACTCTTGGCTTTGGCTCAGGTTGTGATCTCAGGATCAGGATCGTGATCCAGCCCCGTGTTAGACTCTGCGCTCAGCACAGAATCCACTTGAGACTCCCTCTCCCTCTCCCTCTGCCCCTCCCTGCATCTCTCTCTCTAAAATAAATAAATAAATCTTTTTTTTTTTTTAAAGCCTTGGAATTTCCTGAGAGGCCGGAGTGTCCTTGTTATGCTAATGGAGCAACCCGGGGTGGGCCCCTAGATAGCTTCGGGATGCTGGTAGCCAGAACGACAACCAGGGAGTAGAGGTTGGGACTTGGAGCCAATGCGAGAGGGCTTTGAGATTGAGTTCAGTGACCCAGCCAGTATTCAATCATTCCTACCTAATGAAACTCCAGTGAAAACTCTGGACAGTGGGGCTCAGAGGAGCTTCCTGGGAGGGGAAGCTTTGCACTCCCTTTTAGATCTTGCCCTGCACACATCTTCATTTGCCTGCTGCTGAGCCAGAGCCTTTATGATAAAACTGTAATCATAAGTATAGCACTTCCAGTGAGTTCTGCGAGTTGTTCCAGTGAATTATCAAACCCGAGGGGGTCCTGGGACACCCCCACGTTGTAGCTGGTGGATCAGAAGTGCAGATATCCTGGGGAACCCCCTTGCACCTGGCATCTGAAATAGTCCGTAGGGGACTGAGCCTTTAACCTGTGGAGTCCAACACTCTGGTGGTGCTGCCCCAGCCCCAGGAGTGATGGAAATGGAAACTGTACATGAATGCATTATCACGTTTGAACTATAGAAACATAATGTGTGCGCTCAAATATGTCCATGACCAATGAGACGGTTCTGTGCCCAACAAGAGGGGCTTACCTGCGTATTAACCCCCAGATCCACCTGCTTTATTGCTTGCATCCTTAGGACTAAACTCACAGCCACTCCCGGCTTGTACCTCTCCTGGCTGTACCTCCGAGTTCCCAGCAGAGGGCGCTCCAACCTCACAAGTTCTCCCCCTCCGGAAAGCTTCAGCTCTCTAACGCGGGGGTTGGGGGAAAGAAAAAGAAAACAGGACCCCAGACTGGCTCCAGGAAGTCAAATTCAGATGCCCGAAAAGGGCAGCAGTGCACCTGGCTTCAGCGACACTGGTCACAGGAGAGGGGCGTGGGCCAGAACTCTCACCCTGCCTGGAGAGCAAGCTTCTCCACCCAGGGGCAGGTCCAGGTTCTGTGTGGGCTGAGCTGCAGGAGCTGGGGGACCTCTTTATAAAAATATACACTTACAAATACAAGTAAGTGGATGTTTATTTAGAAGGAGGAAAAAGTCACAACAAAAGGCACATTTTCTAGAAGCTCATAGTGGTCTGAACGTCAGATGGACCCTGGGCCTTGGTAGAGGGTCTCACTGAGCGAGGGTCCGTGCAGCTCCAGCCTCTTTGCTTCTTTAGGGGTGCAGGGGACTCCGCCTCTGCCTGCATCTCCCCCAGCAGCGACCAGCCTGCTTCCTGAGCCCATCCTGCCATGAAAACACGCTAGCAAGACACAGCTCAGGCCAGCCGCCTGTCTAGATCTCGGCTCCTTTCCCCCCACCACTGTCCTTGGAGTAGCCACTTGTAATCACACCATGACCATGTGCATGGCCGGCCGCTGTCCCTTCCCTCTCTGCCACACCCCGGAGGCTGCCACCTCTATCTATCTGCCTTTTGAGGAGCCAGGTGCTGCTTCTCCCTCCTTGAGTCCTGGCTTCCCTGTGGGTCCTCCATCCACCTGCCCTTATTTCAAGATTCTAGAACTCACAGCCCCCACAATGCCTTTCCTAAGGGCACTGTGATACAGGAAATAACCTTTTCTTAAGATTAATGGTGAATGCGGGCGCCTGGGTGGCTCAGTTGGTTAAGCGACTGCCTTCGGCTCAGGTCATGATCCTGGAGTCCCTGGATCGAGTCCCACATCGGGCTCCTTGCTCGGCAGGGAGTCTGCTTCTCCCTCTGACCCTCCCCCCTCTCATGTGCTCTCTCTCATTCTCTCTCTCTCAAATAAATAAATAAAAATCTTAAAAAAAAAAAAAAGATTAATGGTGAATGCAAGTCTGAGGGATGGGGGTGGGTAGGGAGAGCGATTACGTACTTCAGTTTATACTAAAGTGTGAGTGACTTCAGTTAAACTCAATAAACATTTATTAAGAGCTTCCCCTGTGTCCAGTGCTATTGTGGGTATGTTTGGGATACACCAGTGAGTAAAACAAAACCCATCTCTTACATGGAGTTTACACGCAATATAGACAATCAATAAGTGAGTCCTACAGTGTGTGAGAAGATATTAAGTGCTATGGGGGGTAAATGAGCTGGGGAAGGAGGTTCGGGAGGGTCATTGCTGGGGGGGGTGGACTGGGGGCGGTTACAATTTCAGGCAGGTAACAGGTGGCATTTGAGCAATGACTTGAAGAACATCGGGGGCGGGGAAGAGCTTTCCAGGCTGAGCAAAGACCCAAGACAGGAGCGTGCCTGTAGGACCCATGAGCGGGCCTGTGCAAAGGCAGCAGAGCGAGGGGAGGAGCCTGCTCGGGGGGCGGGGCGATGGGATGAGGTCAGAGGGAAGGGCCAGCCCACGTGGCATCCTGAAGGCCACTAGGTAGCACGCGGGGTCTGGGTGACGGGAGCCCTTGCAGGGTTTGGGGCAGCAGAGGGCACACTCAGACACCTTTTGAAAGGATGTTTGGGCCAAGCTGGGTTAAGCTTGACTTTAGGGACACAAAAGCGGAATCAGGAGAGTCACCAGTGGGGCCATTAAGATAATACCAGCAAAAGCTGAAGGGGGACGCTGTGGGGGAGATGCGGATGCCAGACCCTAGATGTACTTCAAGGTGGTGCCAACAAGGTTCCCCAAAAGGTAAGATATGGACTGTGCGAGAAAGCGATGACCCGAGGTTTGGGGCCCAAACACCTGGAAGAATAAAGTCCTCATCGCTGACACGGGAAAGCCTCTGATGGAGCAGATTTGGGTGTTGGGGATGGAGAGAAAGAAAATCAAGAATTTATTCAGGGGTGTTTATGAGATATTGCAGGGAGGAGTCACGCAGGGCTTCGGAATCCAAGAATGGGCTTTGGGGGAAGGATCAGGACTGAGGAGTATGCTTGGGAGTCCTGGGTATCAGAGAGATGGCTTGAGAGCAGCGGACGGCCCTGGTGGGCTTAGCATGGACAGAGAAGAGAGGGAGAACAGAACCGGCACAAGGCATTGCGGGGGGACACCCCAGCCAGGAGGAAGGGGGGACCCCACAGTGCAGGACCCAGAAGGCACTTGAGGAAAGCGGCCAAGCCCAAAAGACTCACCCCAAAGCCTCTCCCAACAACAGTGTGGGTGGGTGAGCAGGACGAGGAGAGCTCACGTGGGCTGAGGGCAAAAGCCAGCGGGGAAGAAAGGGACAGGAGAGTGTCCTAAATATCAAATCGCCTACCAGGGCCCCGCAAGAGTCTTAGCTCCGTGCTGTCACACCAGCAGCCAACGGAACTGTCGACTGTCTGTCAGGCTGGGAGGGGATCGGAGGCAGAAGTTGTAAACCTCACAGTCTCCAAGGCTACCATAGCTGCCCAGTAGCCTTCCCTCCCACTCTGTGCCCACATCTCCCGGAAAGTGGCCCCCGCCACAGCGACCATCATCAGTCACGTAGCAACGTCTGTACCATCTCAGAAGCATCCAGAGCAATGGGGAGAACTCCAGGTTTAAAGACCTGGGTTCAGACCTTTGTGCCACCATCCTCTGGCCATAAGATCATAACTTCTCTGAGCCTCAGTTTCCTTATCCGCAAGTGAGGGGCAAGTGCCTACTTCTCGGGACTGTGATGAGGAATAAGTACGATTAAATCAACAAGAGCGCATTTCAAACTCTAAAGCTGTATACAAATGTGAGGGAGTAGCCATCCGAGTTTGCTGGAAGCCTGACACGTGTGAGGAGGAGGAGGGGAAGGAGGCCCTTCACCTTCCTCAGCCAGGTAAGCCCTCCTTCACAGCTCAGTTCAGTCAGGGGAAACCTTCCCTGTCTCCTCAGCGTGGCTTAAAGAAGACTAGATCTGTGGTTCTCAGTGGGAGGAGGGGGTGATCCCACGTCCCCGAAAGGACCTTTGGCCATGTCTGGAGATGGTTTTTGGTTGTCAGAGCCTGGGGAAGGGTGCATCGAGTAGGTAGAGGCCAAGGATGCTGCCAAACATCTGTCATGTACACAGGAGCCCTGCTGTAGATGGAATGTTTGTGCCCCACCCCCAAATTCGTGTGTTTAAATCCTAACCCCCAAGGTGATGGCATTAGGAGATGGGCCTCTGGGGTGTGATTAGATCATGAGGTAGGGCCCTCATGCATGGGAATAAGGCCCTTCTAAAGGAAGCCCCAGAGAGCTCGCTCCCTTGCCCCTCCCCCACGTGAGGACAGAGAAGATGGCCATCTGCACACCAGGAAGCAGGTCGTCACACCGCAAATTTGCTGCCACCTTATCTTTCCAGCCTGCAGAACTGTGGAGAGATAAACCTCTGCTGCTTATATGCCACCCAGTCTACACTCTTCTTTGGTGGCAGCGTGAACAAACTGAGACTAAATGGAGCCGGGGACAGGTGCCCCTCCCTGTCTTCCAGGGAGCGCTGAGAATGCCCGGCCTGCGCTCTCCCAGCCTCCCTTGCAGCTAGCCACGCCCAGGTGACCCAGCTGGGCTTCGAGATATGAAGGGCAGGCCACTAGGGGCTTGTGGGAAAATCTTTCCTCCTTGATAAAAGGAACAGGCACAGGGAGAGCCTACCCTTGCTCTCTGCTTCTGGACATGATTGTGTGAGGATGCGGTATCCGTCACATGGACTGGAGGTGGCATCACCCAGAAATGCTGAGCATAGCAGGGCAGAAAGATGGGGACGAGCCTGACTTCAGAGACATCGCTAAGTTGCTAGGCAACCCAGCCTCACACCTGCCCTGCGAAGTGAGCCAGTAAATGTCTTTCTGCCCAGGCTTGTACCAAAGCATCCTAGGAGCCGCAGGCCACCCTCCCCACGCTTCCTGTCTGCACCATCACTGTGTGGCCACCGCCTGGTGACACATGGCCTTCCCCTACGGGACTGGGAGCCCCTCGAATCTGGGGCTCTGTTGCCATCTGTGATCTCCAGCCTTAGCAACATGCCTGGGACAGAGTAGGGGCTCAGAGATATTTGATGAATACATTTAAAGAATGGAGGACAGAGTGAGGGGCTCCCTGCTCTCAGCAGCCCAGCTGCTGGGTTTCCTGAGAGCTGCCCCAGCAGATACCCTGCACTCCAGCAGCCTGGCAGTGCCCGTGTGTGAACATGTCTGGGGCGGACGCCCACAAACGCCTCGGCTGACAGAAGTACTGGCCCAGAGGCTGTGGTTCCCGCACCGCTAGGAAAGCAGATATTCCCAATGCACGGGGAACGGAGCACTGAATTGCTCCACGGGGCCAGATTGGAAGCAGGCTATAAATGCAGGTGTTTCTTCTACAAAAGGCCTCCCTGTTGACACCCACCCTGCTACCCAGCCCCTACAGAGGTAGACTCCTGCAGCTACCAAACCCTTGCCCCACAGGGCTGGGGAGTCAAGAAGTCAGCCAGGACCCAACTGGCCCAGTGGGGTGCCCCCAGAAGGAGAGGTCTTCCTGAAACCTCAGCACTAAGGACCCCTGACTGGGAGTTGAGAGGGTGACAAGGCCTTTTCCTCCTCGTTCCAAGCTCCTTCCACGATGCCAAGCTCAGTCCTGCCCCCTTCGAGTCTGCTACAGGGACCCACTTTAGCCTGGCAGAAGTATGTCAGGGGAGTCTCCGGTGAGAAGAAGCTGGTACAGTCCAGTGGTTAGGGTCCCAGGCTTCGTGTCAGGCTGGCCTGTGCTGGAATGCTCGCTCAGCCGCCTCCCCCCTCCCTCCTTCCTCCCCTCATCATCTATGGCCATCCCGCTCTGTGCTGGGCACTGAGTGTGACACCAGGGCTAGTCTTCAGTGTGGCGACTGGCCAGACGTGAATTCAAACAGCAGCTCCGCTCACTGACATGGAGTTTAACCCCAATCAGGGAGGCGCACAGAAACCGACAGCCGCCCAAGCACGGCTGTGTTAAGGGCTGCCACCAAGGAAGGGTGTCCGGGGACGACGTGGCCACCGTGGGGACGGCAGCCAGTCGCTCAGCTCATCAGACTCTGTTATTGGAACAATAGGACCCACCTCCCGTGGCTTTTGTGAGAAGAAATGGGACACTGCCCATAGGCCACAAATGCCCCTCGCCAGGCCTTGACTAAGGGCTTCGCCACGGGAGGGGTGGTGGCCATTACCATCAGGAGGCTAACGGCGGGCCTGGAAGCGTGGGGATGAGGCTACCGAAGAAGAAGGGTCTTGCATGGGCTTGTGCCCCAGGGGCCTGCCAGGGCAGGGCAGCGCTGGTTTCTGTTCCTGTCAGGCCCTCCTTCCCTCTGGCCTGGCACTTCCATGCAGCTGGACGGGGAGGCTCCAGTCCCCGGGCAGGACCCACCTGCTCTCCCTGACCTCAGCTGAGCTTCGGCTGCTGAAGTCAAAA
This sequence comes from Phoca vitulina, assembly GCF_004348235.1. Lineage (NCBI taxonomy): Eukaryota > Metazoa > Chordata > Mammalia > Carnivora > Phocidae > Phoca > Phoca vitulina. The sequence continues at coordinate 46,986,773 of NW_022589710.1, forward strand.
CAAAATTCCCGAGTCAGGACACCCCTGGACCCAGGCCCCACCATTCCTCTGGCTCGGGGGACTCCACAGCCCCGAGGGCAGTGCCCCTGCCAGGTGGCAGCTGATCAGCCGCGGTGCAGTGGTGACAAAGAACAAAGCAACCAGGCTCGGCTGCACGGAGGCCTGGTCCAGAGCTGACAGAGCGGCCCCGCTGTCCCCCTACTCCCGCCTCTCAGAAGGAATAACACTCATGGGGAATAGAAGGCCAGGGCAGGAACTGGGACACCTGACCTCCGGCGCAGAGCTCTGGGGCTGGCACACCACACGGGCAGCTAAGGGGAGCCCCTGGGCCCAGCTGTCCCTGCCAAGCCTCCCCCACCCCGCCCGTTGTCTGAGACGGGCAGTACTGCGTGGGATCATGAGGCCCCAGTCTCCTCGCTGCCTCAGTTTCCCCGGGAGGACCGTGAGTGTGGGACATCAGACCCCACCACTAAGGACAGTGTAAGATACAAAGGAGCAGGGTGGGTGGATGTCTGCTCAGACCTGCCTTCCAGCCAAAGACATGCTCTGGTCCAGGAGAGGGCTGGGGAGGGGCCAAGGAGGGCCAAGGGTGTTCTGCAAGCGGGGCTGGTTTTATGGGTGCAATGTGTGTGGTCGCACGGGCTCCGTACTCAGAAGGGCCTGGGGCTTGGTTTCATGGTCTCTTGTCACTGTCCTAAATTCTTGATTATTTTTTAACAAAGGGCCCTGCAAATTACATAGTGGTCCTGTCTGAGGGAGAAGACATTTATACACAAAGGGCCTTCCCGTCTGGGAAACTGAATTGGAGGGTATGGGGACAGCCAACCCACCATCCTGCCCCCAACAACTCAATGAAGACACAGAAACTAGAGGGGATTCCTCTCTTAGACAGATGGAATATGTTTTCAGAAGAGCAGAGAGATCAAGAGCAGCCCTGACTTCAACAGGTTGCCCAAAAGCCCAAGAAGGAAGAAAGGCAGGGGCCAGGGGAAGACCAGCCCCTCCTCCTTAGGCCCCGGCTGCCTCTTCCACAAATGGGGTCATGGGGAGCACGGGTGAGCCCCTCAGCGGGCACTCGCCATTGCACGAGGCCTCAGTTCTGAGGCAGGCAGGCAGAAGGGAGTGGGGAGCAGAGGCGGGAGGCGGTTAGGCCTGGGAGCCAGGAGAAAAGCTCCTCAAGGTCCTCAGCCAGCTGGGCCAGCCCAGGCCTGCTCCAGCCTCTGGTCTCCAGCCAGTAAGTAATTCAGAAATTCCTCCAGAATGCTGCCGGGGCCTGCTCGCCTTGCCCCACCCCCCACCCCCCCAGCCTGAGCCTGCCTGCTTGGTCCAGGCAGACTGCTAGGTTCCACCGCCCCGAGGCGGGCCTGCAGTTCCTGCAGCCGCCCCACCTCACTCACAGCTGGTCCAGGCTCCGTCGGGGCCGGGAAAGGGGGCAGGAGGGGAGCGGCCCTGGGCCCCAGGCCAGGGCTGGGGAGAATCCAGGCTCCCCAGAAGAGGGTGGAGAGGGGGCCCAACCCTGGGTGTGTTGTGGGGGGAAAAAGGGAGACTCGGGGATCTGCTTGGAGCCCAGCCTGGAGCCTGGCCTAGCTCTCAGAAGCCAGGCCCAGGGAAGTCTGCCCTCCCTGGCAGAGACTGGCCAGGCTAGGCAGGAGCCAGGAGCCGGGGCAGGGCCTTTCTCAAAACCCCCACCTTCTGTCCCTGAGGCTGAAATCTGGGCCACTGGAGACTCCCTCCTTGGCTTCGGTCAGATCCCAGGCTGCTAATCCCCTCCCATGGAAATGCAAACTGTCCTGGGAGGCCCGGAGAGGGCAGGGGAGGGGCGGGCCTCACATCAGGTTTTCATCCTTCACACCTGTGGGAAGCTTGTGCTGGGCCAGCCTCAAGTAAAACCCCAAGAAAAGGGTGAGGGAGGTCTTCAGTGACATTGGCGGTGAAGACTTGCTTTTGCAAGGGAGGAAGGACAGGCAGAAGGGTAGGTGAATTTACCCATTTCAGACTTGTTTCCCGGGCAGGCTTTCCTGCCGTGGGCCCGGGTCCCAAGGCTCACAACCACACGCCAGTCTCCATCTCCGTCCCTCTTCCTTCTTCTGGCTCAGGCTGGCACTGCAGCCCCTGGGGGGCTACCCTCCCATTTTGCAGACAGGGAAGCCCCCACATGCTGGGTGAAGTCGACTGCTAAGTGTCTGGGCAGAGCAGGGCTCCTGCCGCCAGCTTCTTGGGGGCCCTCCCTGGACAGGGCCAAGGAGAGCATTGGACTCAGATCTCAGCTTTGCCACTTACTGGCCTCAGGGCCTTGGGCCAAACACTTGACACCCCCTACCTGTAAGGGGAGAGCTAACAGCCCCCTGCTGGGGGCCCTGTGAACCCAGACCTCAATAAGGATGATGGCGTTGGTGGGGGGGCGCTGGCTGCAGGGAAGTCCTCAGTCAACAGGTCCTCCCCTTTCTGTGGCGGTAACTCTGCCCCCCAAACTGGCTGCATCTCCCACGTTCCAACTGCCCAGTGCCCACTCCAGGCCTTGTTCTCTTGTTCTTATCAAGCTAGAGGGGATCTGAATGTGTCCTCGCGAGAGCTCTCTAGGCCCAGTGGCAGCTCTGGCCAACCAACATAGTGGAGCCCCGGTTTCCCTCCCTGGAGGCCCGATTCGAGTTCCTTCCATTGTTGAAAGGATCCAAAGGTATCTTGACTCATCCCTGGGTCTATCAAATCTACAAGAGCTGAAGAACACGAATCTTCATTCACCATCTCCCTTAATTATAAAAGGGGTCCCCCGGACAAGCCTCCATATCCCCAGGGCCTTTGAGGGTCTGAACGCAAAGCACAGTCCTCTGCTTACCCCAGACGACAACTCTACCAGCTGTTCCCACCTCTGCTACCATGGCCCTGGCCTGGCCCTCTGACCTCCATCAACCCCACCCCACCTGCTTCTCAGAAACCTCAACTAGCTCCCTGACTCAGTTTCCCCTAAGCTGACCCACCCCCTAATTGTGCACATCTCCTGGTTTGGCCTCTGTTCCTGCCTGAGGCCTGACCCTTGGTCCCAGACTTCCAGCCATGAGCTCTGCACATCTGATCACCCACACCCGCACACACGGACCTGCTGACCACTCCCACCTGTCCCCTGGTCTTCCTGATACTCACCTCTAGTCACTAATGCAGGACCAAAGGCCTCTCCACCAAAGGTGTCCCCTAAGTCTTATCAACAACTTCTGGAAACTTCCAGGCACCTTGCATGCATTTGCAGACCAGGCCAGTTCATCACTATGTGGCACCTGTGGGTTAACTCTGTGGGTACCGTTGACACTTGTTCTGTCCTGATTCTTAGGGACACTGCCCCACCGGCAGTTACAATCATGCCACCGTCCACACACCTGGCTGCAGGGGGAGAAACTCTGTAAAAACCCCCCAAACAGGGCTGCTTGTGCTCCCAGGGACACAAACCATTTTGAATAAGAGAATTCTTCCCGTTGTAATTGTCCACACCCGCTCTATGTCTGCCTCAGGTTTCCACATGGCTCAAGTGTGAGGGGAATCCTTGTCACACTCCCTGGTGGCCCCCAGAATTACCTCTACGCCTGGACACCTCTAGATCCTAGCATACGGGGCCTGATCCCCTCCCTGGAGATGAGTCAGATCCACACACCCCTCCACAGCTCTCGCAAACAGATTTTCTAGAAGGCCTTCCTGCACAGACACATCTTGGGCTGAAGCTGGGACCCTGCTACACTCCCATCAGCTCAGCCTGGCTCCAAACCCCTCCACCTGTCCAGGACTCACACCCCTCCACCCATTCCTTCCCCACAAGGGCTCCGGTCCTGGATCCTTCAGCATCCAAGACATTTCATATTTGTCCCCCGTCTCAAACACGACCCATGTGAAAGCCCCCTCTATGGTAGATCCCCCTCTACCCCTCTCTGTCCATATTTCTGTCTCTCCCATGTAGTATGTCCTATACATAGCAGCTTCTAGAGACAGGGACAGCATCCACTGATGTGCAGGGTGAAAAGTGAGTGCAGAACATGAGCTGTAGAGTTGGCAGATTGCTCCTTCTTGCCATGAATTAAATGGGAGACCTGCCCAGGGGCCTCTTTCTTGTCCACTCGCTCCCCACACCTTCCCATCTTGGGGATGCCCAGGTGTGGTGTGTTTACTCCCCAAGATGACTTAGAGATATTTCGAAAAGTGAAAGAACTGTTCTCTTCTTACCAGGGTGATGGCCCTTCCCGTGTCAGCTCATCTAGAAGGTGGAGACCATCACCCCTCCAGAAACAAACCCAGTGAACGTCGTGATTACATGTGTCCTATGCGGAACTCCACGGTGAGGGGCACCTCGGGGAGCACAGAGTTGTGCCAGAGAAAGTCCCTGTCCTTAACATGTCTCTTAATATGTTCTGGGACACAGACGCTTTTGAGAATCTGATGAAAACTGTGTATTTGCCCCAGAAAAAGGCACCCTCCCCAATTTTGCACACAATTTCAGGGGGTCTGCTGACCCTCCCCGTAGACCATCCTGGGACTTCCCAGGGGTTCATGCTGCCAGGGTTAGGAATCCTTCCTCGAGGCAGCTTCCAATCGTCCATGGAAGAACACCAGATGGGAATTTCAAAGGGACGTGGCCGTGAAGCCAGCCCTACGTACCGTGAGAAGCAGAGCGCTCTGAGGCTGTAGTGAGGACAGCGTGACTCTCCGCGGACGGGACCAGGAGGAGTTGGCATGGGCTGGCCCTGCCGGACTCAGCGCTGGGGTGGGGAGGCCACAGTTTGAAGGCAGCGTTGCTGAGCATCCGGGATCCACCCCGAGCTGAGAGGGAAGCAGGAGGTAACAGGCCCTGTGGACTCTGCAGGGCTCGAGAATTCCAGATTGTAGCTGCTAAGACAGATCTCTATCTGGATGTCCTAGGGGACGAGATCGGGCGCGTTCAGGTGGTATGGCAATGTCCTAGGGGAGAAGGTTAGAAAGCTTATCAGAGCACATGTTTTGCTTTCTCCAAAGTTCTCAAACTCGGTGTGCATCAGAATCAGAGGGGGTGGGAAGCCCGTTAAAAGCGCAGGAATAAGCCCTACCCCTTCCATCCTAGGGCCCAGGGATCTGCATTTTACAGCCCCCAACTGGTGCAGCTAATCCACAGACCACAGGTATTCCCTTTGGGGGTGAGGGAAGCTCCCACATCCACAGGGATTCGTCTGTCAGGGTTCCCTCCTCCCCTCCCACTGCCACACACCAGCACTCCTTCAGAGTTGGTCATGGCCCTCTGTTCCCACGCTCATCTGAGCCTGCATTTTGGGAGCCTCCGGTCTTTGTGCGCACTGGGGCTCCCAAGCGGGGATCTGGCAGCGCTGAGCCTGGGACTGGGGTTGGGAGGGAAGGTAGATGACAGTGAGGAAGAAGAGCTGCTCAGAGGGAAGCAGCCCTGCCCCGCTCTGCCTGAGGAAGCCTGTGAGGCAGACAGAGGATCTGAGGCCCATGCGGTTGGGAACTGCCCAGGGTTGAAGCGGGGAGGGGACATAGAAAGGGGACCAGGGACCATCAAAGCAGGGGTCACCTGGTTTTAAAGCCTGAATGTATGGAAGGCAGCAGGTCTTGTCAGTCTTGGAGATGAGGCTCGGTGGCAAGGAAACTGGGGATTTGCCACCCCACCCCCCACGCCTACACGCTTGCTTTGGAGAGAGGATAGAATCAGAGGGTTCTATCAGAGCCTTTAGACTCCCCTGGTCCAGTGCCCTCATTTTACAGATAAAGAAACTGAGGCTCAGAGAGGAGAAGGACTGTGTGTCCAAGGCCACATGGCTTACTGGTGACAGAGCTTGAAGTCAGAGTCCCTAACTTCCCTCAAAATGGTGTTTCCTCAACATAGAGACAATAGATCCTACGAGGGGAGATAGTCAAATATTTTAACGACCCCAAGGCACAGCCTCAGCAGTCAGAATGGGCATTGTCCTTGGCACTGGGTCAGGGTCCTGGAGGCCCCAGAGATGTCCCTGTAGTTGTGGGATCTGAGAGAGGTCCTCAGGTTCCCAGGGGGAGTGACTGGGACAGTAGTGGGAGGGTTTGGTGTGGGGAAGGAGGCGGGGTGGGCCTCTAGTTACCAGCTGGAATGCAAGCATGTCAATGCTGTACCAGTTCAACGTCAGCCAGGGGAGCCAAGGGTAAGAGAGCCCCCTTGCCCTTTATTTATCCTTTTTTAAAGATTTCATTTATTTATTTGACAGAGCAAGAGAGCACAAGCAGGGGGAACAGCAGAGGGAGAGGGAGAAGCAGGCCCCTCACTGAGCAGGGAGCCCGACGATGCGGGGCTCGATGCCAGGACCCCAAATCATGACCTGAGCAGAAGGCAGATGCTTAACTGACTGAACCACCCAGACAGCCCTCCCCACCGCCCTTTAGAACAGGTCTCTTGGGAGGGTAAGCACGACACTTTCCTCCCTCTCTGTGAACTGAGTCCCTGGCTTGCCAGGAACATTGGCACCATTTACACAGGGTAGGGGAGGGGATGAGAGAAATCAAATGACAGGGACAAGCCTTTAGCTTCTGGACACCTGGCCAGGTCACCCACCAATGGACCATCCAAGCCCTGGCCTTCCTTTCTCTGTGGCCAGCAACAGCTTTGTGTGTTCAGCCTGGAAATGGCTGATAAAATGGGCATTTTCAACTCTTGGCAGTCCGGGGTCCCCACGTGGCTGCTGAGGGGGTACGGAGAGAGACGGTGCAGGTGCCTTTGCTGCCCTGACGTTGGGGGGTGCCCGGAGGCTGGGGTGACTCAGCTCGGCATGGGGGTCCCTTCAAGCTCTGTGATTCAGCGGGGTGCACACACCTCGGAGAGACGGGGAGCCTAGAGTCCTCCAGAAAATGAGGGCACGGAGGGCCGGGGCAGGGAACTCTGACTGCTCGTAAGGGAGCTGAGGGAGGAGGAAGGGCACAGACCAACAGGGTGTAAATCCTGACTCAGCCACTCAACGGTTTCTGTGACCTTGACCTCACTGAGCCTCTGTTTCTTCATTTGTGAAATGGGACCTCACAGGTCATGGCGAGGAGTAAATGCTGTGCGCCGTCCTCAAGTGAGGTGGTGGGTTCCCCCGTGGCATTCGTCGATTATGCTTCATGACCTTTATATTGTCTGTGACATCTGTGATTTGTGCATAGTGAGCTGACGTGGAGTCTCACAAGGTTAGATGTAGTGATGCGTTAGGTTTCTCTCTGGGGGCTGCCATGAGGCGTGTGTTACTGAGGGCCATATTTACTGCAGCATCCCCCGTGGGCTTGTCACTCTCTCCTTCCCCTGGGGGCCAGAGAGGCTCCCCTACACCTTGCAGGAAAGAATCATGGGGGAAGCTTTAGTTTATCCCCTCAGAAGGTCCCTTTGCTTCAGGAGATCCACGGGGAGGCCAGGGTGGTTGTCCTGGGGCTGAGCAGGAGAGCTCAGCCTCTAGGATTTGTGGAGAAGGCTGGCCTCAGTTTTCCAGGGACATAATTCCACATTTCTAACACTTTGACATGCAAACATGTACGTTTTCTTTTTCCCATTATTCAGCTTAATTTTTATCATAAGCTACATTTGGCCCCATATTATCTCAGATAGCATTTAATCTGATAACTTCCAGATAAACTTAGTCACTGCAATGATCTCTAAGTTGTTTCTTGCTTAAACTCCATTATAATCAGGATTTGCCTTCTTATCCTCCTCCTCTCTGGGGCTGACTCCCCACGGTTGGTGTTTTGGGGCCCGTGGCTCAGTGTGGATCTGCCCCGTGTGGGCTCATGCTCCATCCCTGTGGCCCGCCTCCCTCATCAGGGCCCTCCAGCCCTTAGCCTCACCTTTGTATGATCCTTGTTCATGCAGAAAAACCTTGGGGTGCATCTCATGGGGGGAGGGTGGGGACTCCGGGTAAGGCCACCCAGGACCGCGGGTAGCTATCACTAAATCTCTGGGGTTGGTGGGCCTCCCAGAGCTACAGCCAGAAAGCAGAGCATGGGTCCCTCTACTCTTGATCCAAACCTAAGTGGGGCTTCTAGTGTCTGCCCTGCTAGGGATTCGGTGCCACTAGGAAGAGGTGAGAAGGTCCAGGCCGAGGTCCCCACCCCACGCCCGGCCCTGATGGTGGCTGTCTTACGGAGGCTGCCTTCTTTCCCTCTGGCCTGAAGACCTTCTCTCTCCGGGGTCTTGCTGGGAAAAGGGGCAAAAGAAGGGGTCATTAGTCTTGCCCGATCATATCCCCCAAATCATTTCCTTTTTTTAACCTTTAAAAAAAAAGTCAAAGCCCCCAGTTGATTCATCATCTTGCAGGATAGCTGCCGACGGTCCTAGGGTAAAATCCCTGGCTGGCGCCTGCCTGGCCCCTCATAGCCGCGCGAGAGGGCTGAGTGTAAAGCGCCGGCCGAAGCCAGGCTGAGCAGTGGCACCTGCCAGGGTCCCCTGAGCCCAGAGCCAGAGCGTGAACTGTGGCAGGAGCGCTGAGGGCTGCCCTCTTCCTCTTCCAAGGGGATGGACAAGATGATGGTTGCTCTCAGCCCCGCCCCCTCCCCAAAGCCCGGACAGAGCTGCCCCAGCTGCCCTGCCACTCAGCTTTCTGTACCCTCCCCTGGCCCGGCTCCCACTCTGGGCTCTTCTTCCCCACAGCTCGTTCGCGGCCCCCACGCCCTGGTGCAGAATGTGGGCCCAGAGCAGGACAGACCTGGCTTTCCCTGCCTCTCCCAGCTCCACCTGTGTGACCTCAGCAGGTTGCTTAAAACTTTGAGCCATGGTCTGCTGGTCTGTAAATGGGAGCAGTGCCCACACACCCCCTCCCCGGGCTCTGAGACTGAGAGGACATGGTGCACAGAAGGTGCTGAGCCCGGTGCCCGGCTCAGAGTCAGAGAGGGTAGTTAGCTTTATTCTTATTATCTTTGCCCCTTCACAGCAGGGAAACAGGTTCCTAACCTGCTCCCTCACAGAGCTAATTAAAGGCGGCCTGCTGGGCAGCTGTCCAGATACTAAGCCAGGAAGAGGCTCACACGCTGGGTGCTGAAACATCGCCAGTCCTAACAGGACTGAGCAAGCCGCACTCTCCAGCACCCCTCCAGGAAGGGCTGGAGGCCTTCCTCAGGAGCCCACGGGACCCACTGCGACAAGCTGCCTATAGGGATAGGGAGAGATTTTCACCGAGGAATATGCTCCATCCAGGGCTGTTTACTGAGCTTCCTTCCAGACAACGGTCTGGTCACTGGCAGGACGTTTGTGGGGGAAGAGGGGTCAGCAACTGGGAGCAGGGCAAACTGCCCAGGAGAGTCAGGGAGAAACTGAAGCCTCAGCTAGCCTCCCCTCTTCCAACTCTGCGCCCCAGGCAGAGCTCAGCCTCTCCTCCAAACAAATGTTGAACAAGCACTTAAATAACACAATATGTAGGCCTTCTGATGAATGAACATGCCAGGACGCCACTGATCCCAGCTTGGCCTGCCTGCCTCCCCAGGGCCTTCTCCTCCCAGGAGTGTCCCAGACCAGGATGTGGGAGAAGCCCGGAAGGGGCGGGGGCCCCGGAGGGGGTGGTGGTTGGGACGCAGCTCTCAAGGCCCCAGTCTTTGGCCATCATCTTCTCTGCAGCTCTTGCCATCTTGCTCACTGAGGTTCCCTCTGGAGCAGGGCTACTCAAAGTGTGGTCTGGGCCCCTGTGCAAGCTGAGAGAGCTCAGATCCAGGATGAGATAAGTACTGGAATTGTCCCCAAGCATTGAGATACTTTCATAGCAACTCGACAGAGTTGTTTTATGTCCCTTGAATCTAATAAAAAAAAAAATTTGGCTTGTATGTTATGTCCTTTGTTCATTTCCTTTTTTTCCAGTGATTCTCTTGTGTTATATTTCACAAAAGAAATGGCCTGTCATTGACTAGACATTAAGAACACAATTGGCCCTTGACCACAGAGAGTTGGAGAAGCTCTGCTCCAGATGCTTTTTCATCTTGGTCTTAGAAACCCTCACGTCAATATATTACGTTAATACATGTCACTTAGAGAGCTGGTGCCCAGGAGGCCCAAAACGCCCGATTCCCACAACCCAGCACCACACCTGACCCTGGTCAGCTCCCTGCCGTCCCACAGCTCAGCCGTCAGCTGCCCAGCTCAGAACTTCACCGCCCCCCCCCCACCCACTCTCACCCCCGGCCAAGCCCTCCCTGCTGCCCATTCACAGACTTCTCTCCTCCCCTGGAACCTGCAGGGGTTTCTGTCTCCACCACTCATTTGGCAATTTAGCTAATTAAAAAAAAAAAAAATCAAGGCTTTGTGCTATGAAATTAAACACGCAACTCCTCCAGCCGGCCTCTGTTGCCTTGTGTGGCTACCTTTCAGCCTCTGCTGCCAACACGTGACTGCTTGTGCCTGTCCTCCACTCCTAGCTTCCAGGCTCCAGGGGTGCCGCTGAGCCCACCTCCCACCCTTAGCACCCCGCCCTCTTGGGCGCTGGGCGCTGCAGGAGGCAGATACACAAACATAAACGAATAGAGTCGCAGGGGAGATGCCCAGGGGCTTGGCCGTGTGGGGAAAGGGAGGAGCAAAGAAACCCCTTTCCCTTTTTTCCATGTTTATTTCCAAGCACCAGAGCATGTTTCTTTTTGTTTTAAAACATGTTGATGTTGGGGCGCCTGGGTGGCTCAGTCAGTTAACCGTCTGCCTTCGGCTCAGGTCATGATCTCGGGGTCCTGAGATCGAGCCCCACGTCGGGCTCCCTGCTCGGCGGGAGGCCTGCTTCTCCCTCTCCCACCCTCCCTGCTTGTGTTCCCTTTCTCGCTGTGTCTTTCTCTGTCAAATAAATAAAATCTTTAAAAAAATAAATAAAACATGTTGATGTTTTTTAAGTTATACATGCAGAAGGTAAAAAATTGAAAACCTACAGGAGCACCTGGTGGCTCAGTCGGTTAAGCATCTGCCTTCGTTCCACTCAGGTCATGATCCCAGGGTCCTGCTTCTCCCTCTCCCTCTGCTCCTCGCCCTGCCTCATGTTCACTCTCGTTCTGTCTCGCTCTCAAAAAGTAAAAAATCTTAAAGAAAGAAAGAAAGAAAGAAAGAAGAAAGAAAGAAAGAGAAAGAAAGAAAGAAAGAAAGAAAGAAAGAAAGAAAGAAAGAAAGAAAGAAAGAAAGAGAGAAAAAGAAAGAAAGAAAGAAAGAAAACCTACAAGGGCCCCTGGGTGGCTCAGTCAGTTAAACGTCCGACTCTTGATTTCGGCTCAGGTCATGATCTCAGGGTCTTGAGATGGAGATCAGCCTGCGTGGGGCTCTGCGCTCAGCAGGGAGCCGGCTTGAGGTTCTCTCTCTCCCTCTCCTTCGGCCTCTCCCCCCTGCTCGCAAGCACACACACACACTCTCTAAAATAAATAAATAAATCTTTTTAAAAAATTCAAAACCTATGCAGAGTAGACAATAGGAAGGTTATGGGCAGCCCACCAGCCCCAGGACCCCCCTTCAGAGATAATGGCTCCTACGCTCCTTTCCAGGATGTTCCGTGCATCTGCGGGCACTTTTGTGTAGATTTACCCCATTGCTTTCACACCCGGGGAAAAGGCACCACATGCGCCTCCTGCGCGTAACTTGTTCTGTTCTAACAACAGACCTCACAGCCAGCTACCCTGTGTCCCTGCGCTTTTCTCAGAATCTTTCCTCATAGACCTAGAGCTGGAAGGTTCCTCAGAAACCTGCTCTTCCAGGGACGCTCAGATGGGGCTGCAGGTGCAGATGTCCGCCGGCTGGGTCAGAGTCACCTGTGTCAGGCCTGGGGCCACACCCCTGACCGGGGGGGGAAGAGGGGGGCCCAGGGAGTCTCAGGTGAGCCTCACGCCCTGCCAGAGGAAGGACTGTCGGGTTGTCCACTCGTCTCTAGTGACAAGGGAGGAAAGTAAGGCTCAAAGAAGGAGAATGATTGCCCAGGTCCCACACGACGTTAGGGGCAGGGAGACTCCCAGCCTGGGTGCCGTGCGCCATGGTGCAGCCTGAGGGCCTGCAGTAGTCTCCAAGGGCTGCCGTGGCCAGTCCCCGCAAACTGCGTGCCTTAGGACAGCAGAAATGTATTCTTCCACAGTTCAAGGAGCCAACAGTCTGGGGCGCCTGGGTGGCTCAGTCGGTTAAGCATCTGCCTTCGACTCAGGTCATGATCTCAGGGTCCTGGGATCGAGCCCCGCATCGGGCTCCCTGCTCAGCGGGGAGTCTGCTTCTCCCTCTCCCTCTCCTTCTGTTCTCTCTGTCTCTCTCAAATAAATAAATAAGTCTGTAAAAAACAAACAAACAACAAAAAAGAAGCCAACAGTCCAAAATGAAGATGCTGGCAAGGCCATCCTCCTTCGGAGGGCCCTGGGGGGGGGGGGTGGGGGGTGGGGGTGTCTTTCCTTGCCTCTTCCAGCTTCTGGTGGCTCCTAGCATTCCTTGCCACGTAGACACATCACTCCAATCTCCACCCTTGCTGTCACATGGCCTTCTCTCCTGTGTGTCTCTGTGTGTCTTTTCTTCGTAAGAGGACACTAGCTATTGGATTTAGGGCCCGTCCTAAATCTAGGATGATTATACCTGGAGATCCTTAACTTAATACAATATCTGCAAAGACCCTGTTTCCAAATAAGGTCACATTCTGGGGTTCCAGGTGGACGTGAATGTGGGAGGGACGTTGTTCAGCCCACTACAAAGCCTTCTTTCGTAAACGGTTCCTTGGGCAAACTGGGCTGCCAACCCCCAGCCTCGGGCTTCCGGCAGTCCGAACCTTGGGTGCCCATGGACCCAGAGGGGCAGCATCAGGCCAGGAGGGGCACATCCAAGGTGCTGGGCACAGTGACCCAGATCCTTGTGCCAGGCTGGCACCCCCACCCCCAGCAGCAGAGAGTGTGAGATGCTCACAGTGGACCCCTTCTTCTGAGAATTGCCCCCACCCTGGCCTACTGGAGCAGCCCAGCCTGAAATGTTGGTTATTTCCCAGTGCCGACCCCAGTTCGGCAATGACTGAAGAAGACTAGAACACAGAAGGCCAGCCTCCTTGCCTCAAGAGGTGACAATTTTGTGGTGCTGCTCATACTCCAGAGTTCCCCGAAGAAGCAGCTGACGTGACACCTCAGCCTAACACACCAAGATGCCAAGCATCTTCCCTGCCCAATCCTGCTCCCCTGGCTCCCTTGCAATTTCACCCGAGAGCCCTCCCCCAAAAACCCATTTGTGCAAGAATCCCCACCTCACACTGCTGCTAGGCAACCAGACCTAAGACAGTGGAGGAACGACGCTGCGTGTGACGGGCAGGGGAACAGAGAGGATGCGTCTCCTTCCTGAGTCAGCAAGCCACCCAGCCCTCCCCACCCAGCCCTCCCTCTGCATCCACGGAGCAGGCACACCCTGGGTACGGGGCACCGATCGGGAAGAGAGGGTGGAATGGGCAGAGCGGAGGAAGAAGGGGTAAAATAAATAGGTTTCGCCACGGAGCTTATATTATGGAAATAAGATGCACAGACATGAGCTGACTTGAGAGCAATTACAGAGCAACGTGTCAGCCCGCCCAAACCAACCAGCATCTCTTGGTTATCTCAGGGACGAGTCACAAAGGGCTTCCGAGCAGGAATCCATTTCTACGTACCCTCGCTACCCTCCCCCTTTGGCTCCATTCTCTTTGTTCAAATCCCAGGAGGTGAGGATCACGGGTGCCAAGTAGAATCCATCTGCCACAGATCCCAAGCGTGGGTAGGGCTCACGATCTACCAGCACCCAAGCCATTCTTGTTAGTCAGTCTGTTGGTGGGCTAGTTAGTTAGCTGGTTCGTTAGGTAGAGAATAGAGGAACAGGTGGGTCAATCCAGGCAGAGAGAACCACAGGGACGAGGGTCCAAAGACCGCACGGCCTGGTTAAGGAAGCACCAGTAGTCCCACATGAAGGAGCGTGAGACATGTCGCCGGAACACAGCCCCAGAGCTAGGCCGAAGACCACGTGCGAGACAGAGGGCCCTGAGTGCTAAGCAGGGAGTCAGGACTTTACCTTGAAAGTTGTGGGTGGTCACGGCAGGGTTTTTTAAATTTATTTATTTATTTATTTATTTATTTATTTATTTATTTTAAAGATTTTATTTATTTGAGAGAGAGAGTGTGTGAGAGAGAGAGCACAAGCAGGGGCGGGTGGGGGGTGAGGCAGAGGGAGAAGGAGACTTCCCGATGCTCATCGGGGAGTCTGCTTCTCCCTCTGCCTCTGCCTGCCGCTCCCCCTGCTTGTGCTCGCTCTCTCTCCCTCTCTAACAAATAAATAAATAAAAATCTTAAAAAAAAAAAAAGAAAGAAAGAAAACTACTTGACCGTGGGCAAAATGGGTGATGGAGATGAAGAGGTACTTCCAATTTTAAAATAAGTCACGGGGATGAAAAGTATAGCATAGGGTGTACAGTCAATAATATTGTAATATACTTATTGTGATGAGCGTTTTGTAGTGTATATAATATATGTTGAATCACTATGTTATACGCCTGCGCTAATTTAATATTATATATCACCTATACTTCAATTAAAATTTATTTTTAATTACTTGATCAGATTTTCATTTTAGAAAGATGACTTTGGCAGTGGTTTGGAGGGTAATTTGCAAAATGGAGTATTCGTTGTTTACTGTTGCATAACATATTACTCTAAAGCTTAGCAGCTCAAAACAATGAACATTTATTACCTGACAGTTTCTGAGGTCGGGGAATCTGGGAGCAGCCTACTCAGGTGGTTCTGGATTAGGGTCTCTCCAGCAGTTGCAAGCTCTGGGAAGCCTTGATTGAGGCTGGAAGGTCTTCTTCAAGATGGCTCCCTCACATGCTGTTAGCAGACGTCTTCAGATCCTCACCACGTGGGCCTCTCCTTAGGGCTACTCACAACATGGCAGTTAACATCACAACCAGCCATCCAAGACAGAACAAAAGGGAGGCCAAAGTGCTTTTTTTTTTTTTTTAAAGATTTTATTTATTTATTTGACACAGAGAGACACAGCGAGAGAGGGAGCACAAGCAGGGGGAGTGGGAGAGGGAGAAGCAGGCTTCCCACAGAGCAGGGAGCCCGATGCGGGGCTCGATCCCAGGACCCTGGGATCATGACCTGAGCCGAAGGCAGACGCCCAACGACTGAGCCACCCAGGTGCCCCCAAAGTGCTTTTATGACTTAATCACATAAAGCCACTTCTGCCAAATTCCATTTGTTAGAAGTGAGTCAGTAAGTCCAGCCTACACTCAAGGGGAGAGGAATTAGCCTTTTGGAAGGAGGAGTGTCAAAGATTTGTGGACATGTTTCAAAACTGCTTAGGCTACAGGTTAGGAAACTATAGGAGTATTCCAGAAGAGAGATGTCATGGCCTGAACCAAGACAGGGAGAGTGGAAATGGAGAGGAGACTCATCTTGGAGAGTTATTACAGGGATGGCTCATGGGGGCAGGGAACTAGGATGGGTCAGGAGCCGGTTGGCAGGAGCATCCTTAGACACAGGACCCTCCACATGCAGGGGTGGCCTGAACTGCCTCCCCCTGCAAATAGGAAGAGAGTGATAGGCAACCAATGGTCTCCAGGAGCATTTGGATGTAGTAGATTTCTGTAGCAGCTGGATGAATGGAACCAGCACTAACCAGGCTGAAAGCTTCCTGGAGCCCAGTGGTGAGAATCTTTTGGAGCTACCCTCCAGGATAGGGTTAAGGTGAGAGCCGTACCCCTCACAAAACACAGAAACCACGGGTGGATAATGATGATAGGAGAGCAACCGGCTCTAAGTCAGTATGTGAAGCTTTACAGCTCCACCAACCATCCTGAATGTGACAAGCCTGGGTTTACTCGTTCATTCAACAAACATTTGCTGAGCGTTACCATGTCCCAGGCATTGCGCTAGGCCCTGGAGAGAAAAACCAAGAATTAAAATGGCCTCACACCTCTCAACAGTGACACTGGAAGCTAGGAGACAACAGAACAATACTCTCAAAGTTCTGAGAAAAAATTAGGTCCAGCCTGCAATTCGATATCCAGTCAAACTATCAATCAGTCTGTGGTGAGAATGCAAATGTTTTAGACAAACAAGACCTCAGAATGTTTACCTCTAATGCACACTTTTTCAGGAAGAAAGGAAGGATTTGTGCCACCAAAAAGAAAGGGAAAGGAAAAAAAAAAGAAAGAAAGAAAGGGAAAGGAATAAAGGATCCCCAGGATAATGGAGGGAAGGAACATTCTAGGATGACAGTGAGGTCACCTAGTTCAATTTGAAGCAGGACAGGGCTCCAGAAGAGAGGCAAAAAAAAAAAAAAAAACAAAACAAAACAAAAAAACTAGCCAAGCAGAAAAGAAAAAAAAAGGAAGAAAAAGGAGGAGGAGGAGGAGAAGAAAAAACAGGCAAATTAGTAACTCCAGGTTGCACGAGAAAGAAAATGTAATCACAGTGCACTATAGGATTCAGCTGTGAACAAGTTCCACACGCACATAATAATGTAAACACTAAAAAATGGTTTAAGCAAAAATGTCGTAGGAGGACAGGTGCATTGGGCTGAGGCATAGGGTATATGGTCAGAGAACTAAATCCTAAGATTCCACTACAGAAAGCTAATTGATAATATTTAAATATATATGTATATATTTAAAAATCTGGAGGTAAATAGCATAAGAAATTACTAAAAAAGTTAAGTGTAGGGGCGCCTGGCTGGCTCAATTGATAGAGCATGCGACTCTTGATCTCGGGGTCATGAGTTCAAACCCCACACTGGGCATAGAGATTAGTTTTTAAAATTTTTAAAATACAGTTAAATGTAGTTGCCTCTGGGGAGGAGAAGTTGAGCTGGGAGGTTTCATTATAAGCCTCCTAGTGTATTTGATTTTTAAGACACACCTATGACTTTGATTAAAACAATAAAAATAAATAAATACAAACAGAATGGCTAGCTGGTGAGGGAGTCAAGGCAACATACATAGACAACCCTTTCCTTTTCCGTGAAGGGACCAGAGAGGTGGTGGTCTCCGGAACCCTATCAGCGAGATTGAAGTGGACAGCAAAGTTAGACATCTTCTTGGCTGAGTCACAACAAATCCACGTGTCAAAAAGTCTAGCTTCTTTATTTGGGGAAATTCTATCAGTACCTTCCAGGGGCAGGTAGAGAACTAAGAGCAAAGCAAGCCAGTGAAGATTCCTGCGAGCCGTATCCAAGCCGCAGCTGAATTGAGTATTAAAGTCATAAACTCCTACTTGGTGAGCCAGACTGGGTTTATGCTTCCTGAAGAGTCTTTGACTGGTCCCCCCTTTCTCCCTTAGAACAGTCTTAGAAAGACTCTGACAGTTTTGACCATGTAAATGGACACTGAGGTCAGGGCCTAGCCTTCAGCCAGAGTGTGAAAGGGGGAACAGCATCCCTCCAGCAGAGAGACATCTGTTGCTTTAGCCCATCCAGCATCCTATTCTTCTTCCCGGTGGGACTCCATCCCTCCCTCCCTTCAGTCCAGGGAGGGCTGACATCTCACCAAACTCCCCCAGGAAGCACATGACTCTGACCTAACCAATGACAGCACTGTGTGTCTTTGATTGCCATGATTGGTCAGGAGGGGACATGTGACCTCTCTGAGCCAATGACAGGCCTCTTTAGCATTTTTGTTAAATTATTGGAGAGGAAGTGCTATTTCACTGGGAGGGTTGCTGTGATGCAAGTCTCTCATTGCTGCTTGCCATCTGGCCGCTGCCAGGTGAGAAACTGCCTGAAAATGAAGCCTGCTCAGGGAAAAGCTGAACTGAGGGAAGGAAAGAGGTTCCTGATGATGTCATCTGTGCACCTGGATCCAGCCATGCCTGAAAACGACCACCCCTAAGACTTTTATTTAATTGAGTCAATAATCCTTTGGGGGATTTTATGCCACTTATCACTGAGGAGATTTTGAGTGCTACACCTCTTGGGAGACAACATGCCAGAAGAGGGAGACCCCGAGGGAAAACACAAAATCAGAATAACCAGGTTACCTAATCCAGCCATGGTCCCCCAACCATTGTGACTCTCCTTCCAGGACTGCCCCAGCGCTGGGAATTGTTTTATTCCCTTACATGTGATGTGGAAAAAGGCCCACTGCACAACCCTGCAAACTCATAATTAGGAGGGTCATGTGTTGACAGAGCCGAACCTCTCACATGCTCAGATATGTAGACATCATCTCGTTTGCCTGTTATCTGATCCAAACATTGTTTCTTCGTCTCGCCCCACTTAGGGCTATCCAGTTTCAACTCAAACTCTCCCATGGGTGAGGACTGCCCCTGACTCACTGTCATCTTTTCCATTGAGCCAAGAAACAAGAGCAGAGCTAGAAGGTTCTTCCTCCATCTGACTGAGCCAGTTTCTGTTTCCCTAAACCTTCCCCAGTCGCGAGCAACATAGAAAAGTCCAAACCCACGTCCAAAGACAGTACTTCAGGTGTTCAAGGAGAGCTGTCATGTCCCTTTTTACGAATAGGGATTGAGTTCAGCTGCATGAAACAGAAACCAGACTACGGTGGCTTAACCAAATGCAGAGGGAGAGATTTCTGGACATTACAGGAGGGATGGGCGGGCAGCCCGGTGCTGGCATCGCAACCTCAGTGTTCCTGCTCCTTTCTATCTTTCTGCTCCGCCATCCTAATAGGTGACTTTTATCAAGGCACCTAACTGGTGCCTCAAGGTTGCAAAGAGGCTCCTGCACCTCCGGATTCCAGTCTACAGTCCAAGCAGGAAGGAAGAGAGGAAAGCAACAAGGAAGCAAAGCTTTCCCAGAAATAGCCAGCAGACTGCTGTGTACGTCACATAGGTCAGAACTGTGTCACGTGGCCTCCACAAGTTGCAAAAGAGCAGAGGATGTCTTTTGTTTATTTGCTTAAATCTGGACACATTGCTGCCTCAAATAAAACGATGATACTATTGGTACAGAAAAAAGGGAGAATGACTAGGCAGCTAGCAGTTGCTTCAAAAGCTTCTTCCGGGACAGAATTCTTGCATGGAGAGGCCAAGACCTTGACTTTGGGCAGGGTGGTCAGACAGGCCCCCAACTCCAAGTCCGGCCCCACCACTTCCTTACCTGGGTGACTTCAGGAGATAGTTTTAAGCTCTTTGAGCTCCTGTTTGCTCATTTGTTTAAAGAGGATAAATGTGCTTTTCTCAAGGGTTTCTGAAGTGATTAAAGCACCTCCATGCAAAGTACCTTAACATTTAGACACTCAACAAATGTTAATTACTCTCTTACTTCCTGTGATTGCTCATCACGTGACATGTTTCTAATCCTTTCCTCCTGGACATGCTTCTAAGATTTGCTCTATTGTCTCTTTTATTTTTTTCATTTTTTAAAGTAATCTCTACATACAATGTGGGGCTCGAACTCACGACCTGGAGATCAAGAGTCACATGCTCTACCAGCTGAGCCAGCCAGGTGCCCCTCTAATGTCTCTTTTGAAAGGTAGCCCCAGTGGAGGCCTGACTGGCTCAGTCGATAGAGCATGCAACTCTTGATCTCCAGGTCGTGAGTTTGAGACCTACGCTGGGTGCAGAAGTTACTTAAAAAAAATAAATAGGGGCAGCTGGCTGGTTCAGTCGGAAGAGCATGTGATTCTTAATCTTGGGGTTGTGAGTTTGAGCCCCACCTTGGGTGTAGAGGTTACCTAAAAATAAAATCTTTAAAATAAATAATAAGATAAATAAAAGGTAGCCCCACGATGGAACACAAAACTCCATCGTGTCTTGTTCTGGGCGCTGTGCTTCCTTCTCACACCACCTAGCCCCCACTGCTGTGGCAGGCATGAAGAGCTTGACATTCACTTCTTCCCTGGGCTCTTGCACCATCAAGAAGGAACCAGAAGGACCTAAGTAAGCGTGGATCTGCCCACAGGGTTAACTTTATGAACACGGAGACGCAGGGCCTCCAACTTCCCCCTTGAAATCTAGACCCTGCACAACTCTAACGGATTCTCCAATCACAGCTGGAGAAACTGGAATGCTGGGAGCGAGGGCCCAACCCAGGAGTGTCATGCTCTCCAATCAGATCAGCGCCTCTGCCTCCAGCAGGGAGAAGAAAGGAGGTGAAGGAGGCTGTAGTAGGCCAATTGGTACCCCACACACACATCCCAAAATATCTACATCCTAATCCTCAGAACCGGGGAATGTCCCCTGCCATGGCAAAAGGGATTCTGCTGGTGAGATTAAGTTAAGGGTCTTGAGAATAGAAATCCTGGATGATCCAGGTGGGCCCTATGTAATTGCAAGGGTCCTTATAAGAGGGAGACAAGAAGGTCAAAAGCAGAAGAAAGAGGTGGGATCATGGAGGCAGAGGTGGGAGTCATGTGCTTCGAATTTGGAAGAAGGGACCATGAGCCAAGGAATGCAGGTGACCCCTAGAAGCTGGAAAGGCAAGGAAACTCCCCTCGCCAAATGGATCCCACCCCCCACCCCTGCCCTTGATTTTAACCTCATAAGACTCATTTCAGACTTCTGGCCTCCAAACCATAAGAGAATAAATTTGTGTTGTGTTAAGCCACTAAGCTGGTGGCTATTTGTGACGGCAGCAATAGGCCCCTCACACGGGGGCTGGAAAGGGAGGGGACAGTGGGGAAGGGAGAGGAAATCTTCCCAAGAATGTTGTCTTGTAGTCACCCAGGCCTTCCGGGGTTTTCCACCAGCTCAGGCATGTCCTTCTTCACTCCATCCTTCAAGGCTCAGCTCAAACATTGCTTTTCCTGAGCTAACCTGACTTGGCAGAGTTAGCTGTCCCCTTGTCCTGGCACGCACAGGGCACTGCGTCTATACCTCTGTTCTGGTCACCCCAGCTCCGGATTGTAGGTCCCAGTCTGTGCATCTGTCTGACTCCCTCAGCAGAGGGGTTGCTCCTTGGGGACTGGAGCTAGGCTATTGCTCTTAACAGTATGTTGGATTGAGTAGAACGAAGCCAGGCCCTCCCCATCCCAAACATGAGCTACTAAGTGTCTCTGCTTTCATTTCAACGCAGCCCAGACCCCAAACAGAAGCTCTTGCCCTGCGCCTCCGACAAGCTGTCTTTCAGTGTCCTGCCTTGGCCATCAATGTATATGTCACCATGCATATCTAGTGTATTATTTGCATACCTACAATCGAAGTCCTTCCCCAGGGACCAGGAATCAAGACCAAGAGGCTCCAGCCCAGGCTGGTTGCTCCTGAATGGAGGACGCATAGACTCAGCTACTGTTGTTTTTATTGGATATTTTCTATCCCAAGTTCCGTAGATCCCAGAAAGCAGGGCTGTGGATGGGGAGAGAGGGACAGGAAGCAGAGGGCAGAGAAGGGAGCAAGGACTCTCTGGGTCCCCGCAGTACCCTGTCCCTGGATTGAGTACGTCCCCGAGGCCCAGTGGCAGGCCTGCCCTGGAATTCTTGAGATACCTCTGGGGTCTTTCCAATAGATTTCCTGTTTAGCTTAGCCCAGCCAGAGCGCATTTCCATTACTCGCAACCAAAGAAGTCCTAAAAAATCTGGAATGAGCAAGCCTGAGCCAAGAACAGAGTCCTGGCACATCATGCATATGGTACATTCCCAAACCAAATATGGTAAAGCATCACTTACCCAGAGGTCACAAGTGTGACCCTCTTGCCTATGCAGGACACAGGAAAACGCAGAAGGAAGAAAGAGGGCCTATTGTTCTCTCTGCCTGGTCGCAGGGCGGGGACCTGGAAGAGCCAAACGGTAGAGCAGAGTGAAGCATGGGGGATGGCCGTGGATTGGAACACTGGGGAGCAGAAGCCACAGCAGAGAAGCGGGCCAGAGTCCAACCAGGTGGGAGAAAGCCACCCTTCAGAGAGAGCCCTGCTGAATTTCCTTGTCTGTCCTGTGTGTACGGACACCCCTTTGGAAGGCCCAGGACCCCTGTCCCTGGCACCTCCCCGCCTGTGCTAGAGCCACTGAGTCCTGTGTCCCGTTCCAAAGGCCCAGTCCAGCTCAAGTCAGGGTCACAACGTTCATGCACCTGACTCATGAGTCGTCCACGGGGTTGGACACCACACCTCTTTATTCTCATTTGGGAACCAGTCCTAGCAAGCTTGATTAACCAGTTCCTCAGCCCACAGTGGACTGGAAATCCCACATGAGACGTGGGTAGAGGAATGACAATGATCATGACAGGAACTGATAAGCTACAGCAGGGTTTCTCTACCTCGGCACTCATGGCATTCCGGGCCGGTGAAGTCTCTGTCACGGGGAGCTGTCCGGTGCCTTGCAGGACATTTCTGGCATCCCTCCACCCACTGGAGGCCAGTGGGAACCCCTCCATTGATATCAACCAAAAAATGTCTCCAGCATTGCTGCGTGTCTCTACTGGGGACAAGATGACCCCAGGTGGAGAACCACGGTGCTAGAAGAGAGGGAGAAACAGCTACAATTATCACAAGAATGAAAAAGCACAGCAGCCTCGGCCGGTTGGTTAAGGGGCAGAGCGCGACAACAGTCTGGCCCTTGGGAGCCTTGTTTGTAGCAGCGAGCGGTAACCCCAGTCACACCGAGCCCCTGGGCCAGACCTTCCCTGACGGAAGCTCCCCAAGAAGTGGCGGAGGGGTGCTGCCCATCCCATTTAAGAAGGCCTTGTCTCAGCAAGAAAGGGGGGCGGGATGTGCCCCCGAGGGGGGACAGCGTTCCCCCAGGGAGGATGAAGCACATAGGATTTTTTTTTCCTCCCTAAGTGTTGGTTGAGTTAGGCTCAATTTTAAAGATTTCTGCACCAATTCCACCTTGGTTTGGGGTTTGTTGGGAGGATGGAAGTTCCCACCTTTTCTGACAAGATCTTCTCAGTCCTTCCAGGGTCATCTGCAGTCCTGCTTCCTCCCCGAGGCCAAACTTGCCTCCCTGCCCAGGGCCTTGCTCCCAGGCCCCTTCCTCACCTCCCCCAACTCTTTGACCTCCTACGTTTACCTTGTGGGTCCAGAGGAGGTAAGGACCTCTCATCCCAGTCAGAGCACTGTGCGTGGCGGACGGTCAGACAAATGGGGTACCACGGGGTGGGGTGGGCGGTTTGTCTCCTGTCCCGTTCACAGCACGTGTACCTTCTCCCTCACCCGTCGAGGACTATGAAAATTGGAGCAGCCTATAGTCATAATTAGGAAAGAAGGAGTGCAATCTGGCATCTGGGGTCTCAAGTCATATTCTCCCCGCTTTTCCTCCAAACATGACCAAACCTAAGCTGAGTTAGGTAAACTGGCACCTGCATAAGGTGGTTGTGTGTGCATGCATGTGTGTGCACAAATATGGGAGGGATGTAAGGAAATGTGTGTGTGTGTGTGTGCGCGCGTGCATGCATGCACAGGGCCCGTGCAGAAGTTTTCTACTTGGGGTTATTTGGGGCCTGCATTCCGGTTGTTGGAAGCAAATATCTCTGCTGAGAGGTCTTTTTCGTAGGCAGCAGTGTGGGCCTGGGCATTTCCCTTTGCAGTAGAAATGGGTGTGTGTGATTAGTCAAGCCAGTGGCTGGGCCCTGGGGAGGCCTGGCTGGAGAAATACGGGTCCCCAAGCTGGTCCAGAGCAGGGACGCTCAGACCCTCACACAGGGTTAGAATGGCCCTAGTGGCAGGTGAGTGAGGCTCCTGGACCATGGCTGCCATCCAGGGGTGTCACAGCTCTGGACATCAAGGTGGGAGCACACAGCCCGGCGTGGGCCCAGGGACCTGAGCAGACCTCTGCACTCACCTTGGAAGAGGTGGGTAGTGAGTCATTCCTGCTAGCCCAGGGAACTTACATCACGGGGGGATCTTCCAGTCTCTGCTCTAAGAGATCTCCTCGGAAATCCAAACTCAGGCACGGAAGATGTTGGCCTGGTTGGTAGTCCAATACCCATCGGGTGTAGTTTCCTGTCTGGAGTCCAGGATGAGCTCTTGTTCCTACAGCCAAGAGCAGGGAGACAGGCTCTTACCCTGAGAATGGTAGTCATGAAAAGACCCTGGGGCCATCTTTCAGGGTGGCCAGGATAAACCTGGAGCTCCTGAACAAGCAGAAGAAGGTGCAGCAGAGAAAGGGATGAAGATTTCACTTCCAGAAAACACTTTGAGGGTCGTGTCCCAAGCACTGTGCCAAGCGCTTCATCACACACCAACTTGGGGATCTTCGAAGGAACACCCAAGGACACTGGGGCATTTGACAACTCAATGGACATGCGAGCAAACCGAGATTCAGAAAGAGGAGGTGACTTTCCTGATATCACACAGATATTAAATAGCAGAGCTTGGATTCAAACAAGGTCAAAAATGAGGTACAAAATGTCCAACAATCAATAAACTAGTTAAATAAATAATGGTTTATTTCTAGAATACTGGGCAGTCATTGACATCTCTTGGTAGTAGAATATTTAATGACCTGGGAAGATGTTCAAGATATATAGACGGGTGGGGGAAAAAAAGGTTACAACACAACATGTGTTAAGAAAAACAAATAAAATGCAAAAGTATGATTTCTGAGAAAAAAATCAAAATATTAGCAAGGGCTTTCTTCGAGTACGAGGAGTAGGTATGATTTCTGTTCTGTGACCTTGTCCATTTTTTCTTACAGTGATCGGTTTGTAACAAGGACAAACCTGGTAGAAAGATCCCAGGCTGTGTTTCTGTGGGGGGTGGGGGAGGGGCTCTAGTCAAGACTGAGATGCAGGATCCCAGGGCTGAGCCTGCCAGAGGGTGTGGTGCGGGTGTGGTCCTTCCTTGGAAAACATCAGACTCTTTCTAGATCGGGCAACTGGCGGGCCAGTTGGGTGCCTGCCCCAGCTTTGGGTACCCCAGCTCTAAGGTCTACCTTTCTGGGCCTGTACTTGCTGTGCTGGGGGGCTGTGGAAGGTGGGAGAGGGCAGAGTTGGGCCCGGTCTATCCTGGCGTGCCTGGAGGGAACGGGGAGAGCTGGTAAGAATTGCTTAAATGTAGGCATTTATGCCAAGTCTTCTTGGTGGGGGGCGGGGTGCCCTCACTCAAAAATAACAGGAGTGACAGTATGATTCAGTTATCTAGAACTGTGCCTCTCAGCCCCGTGAGCCTCAACAATGCTCCTTTTAAAAGTTATTTTAAAACATTGTGTAATAGGGGCACCTGGCTGGCTCAGTCGGGTCAGCGTGCCACTCTTGATCTCGAGGTTGTAAGTTCAAGCCCCACGTTGGGTGTGGGGATTACTAAAAAAAAAAATCTAAATACATAAATAAATAATATGTTGTGTAATAATTTAACAATCCCAAAGTAAATTTGTTAAGCAGTCTACAGGCATAATATTTTTAATCAATCTAATGCCGAATACAGTTGTATTGTAAAGAAAAAAAATAGTTCATAATAAAACAACGTGTATTTCAATATGTAAATACGCAGGCAGGACTCTAGTAGAAGACCTCTCCCCACCCCTCCACCCCCACCAGCGGCACACACACATTTCCAAAACTCCCCCCAGAGGAGATCCAACCCTAAGGACCACTGATTAGAATAATAATCGCTGGCATACAGTGAGTGCTTTCTCTGAGCCAGGCATTCTAAACTGTGTGTGTGTGTGTGTGTGTGTGTGTGTGCGCACGCGCACACGCATGTGTGCACCCCCATGTGTGCATACAATCATCTAATCTTCAGGACACTCTGAGGTAGGTACTATCATTAGCCCCATTTTACAGATGAGAAACAAAGGCCTGGAGCTTGAGTTACTTGCCCAAGTTTGCACAGCCAGCGAGCAGCGGAGCTGGGATTTGAACCAGAGCCGACTGGCTTTCCTTGGGGCGGAGGCTGGGCCGGAGGGGACTGGAGCCAAGTGGGCAGCAACTGGGCCCAGCGCTCTAGCCTGCAGGGCTTTTCAACCTCAGCTCGATTCCTCTGATGGGCTGGATGCTTCTTTGCTGTGGGGGCTGCTCTGTGACGTGTAAGGTGTACAGCAGCAGCTCTGGCCTCTTCCCACTCCCCTGCCGGTCGTGACAGCCCAAATGTCTCCAGACATTGTCAAAAGTCCCCTGGGGGGCAAAACTGAAGTTGAGAGCCACTGGGTTCGAGCGAGCAAGGTAGGATCCTAGAGAAGACAAAACCTGAGCCAGGCCAGAGATACGGGTAGGAGAGCTAGAGAAAAGCGTTCTCTGGGCGGTGTTCTCTGGGGACGGATGTGGATGACGGGGGTACAGCAGTAGGTGGGGGGTCATATGGAGGACATGTGCAAGTGGGTTTGGGTGGCCACGTGCCCAGGAAGAAGCTGCCTTCACGTCCTGCCCTGGGTGAGGACCCCTGATTAAGGCGGGGCACCTGAAAATGTCTCTACTTGAGGGTCCCATGTTGATCAGAATTCACCAGGCTTTTCCAAGCTGCCTCCACCCCCTAGGTTAGCCTGTCTTTCAGACCCTCAGATGACTCACTCCCACATGCAGAGACCCACCTCTCTGTTTTGTAATCTCCCCCCATTCTTAGCCAGCTTCCCAGCCCCACCTGCTCGGATCCTGACAGCCAGAGGCAGTCTCCTTGGGGTGGAGGGGCTCCTGACCTATAATCCTGAGAAGGCTGAGGAGCCAGGGAGACAAATGCCTTGGGCTGATCTGTAAGGAGCCCCTGGCCCTACCCTCCTCACCCCCTGGCTCCCCACTAAGCCTCTAGGGGAAGAGGGGATTCTCAGACAACCCCTTTGGCCACTGCACTTGGCTCTTGACTGGAATAATTAGAGATGGAGCCAGGAATGATGTCATGCCTCTGCAGAACACAGGATGACTTTGAGCAAGGCATTTACCTTGGCCCCAGCTCTCTCCTTTGTAAGGTGAGCCAGGGTGGACTTGATAAGTTTTAACACTCCTGCACTGACATCCTGATTTGAAGATGAAAGCCCCCTGGGCAAGTCCCTCGGAGAATAACAGCCATGGCTTTGCATATTCAACTCCCCCTTCCTCCAGGTGGTGCTGATGTGGCTGTCAATCATGATGCCCTCCCCCCACTTCCAGGAATGTAGGGGTCAGAAAGCAACCCAGGCCACCCGGTCAGAGGACCCTATATTGATGGTTCATTAATGGACATGCTCCCAAGCAAGTCAGTTAAGAGACTTTCCTGGAATATGAAAGACAGAAGTGATGTTTCTAGAGACTTATTAAGCTGGAAAAATGTGAATCGAAGTCTACTGGCTGTCACCTTCCTGACACAGGAAGAAAGCCCATCTGCAGAATAAAGCCAGTACAGAGTGAGACAAAGCTGAGAGCCGAGAGAGAGAGAAATCCCTGATGACATTGTTTGAACCCCTGGATCAAACTATACCTGAAGGTGATGCCCAGCTATGTTAATCATTTCCCTTTTTGCCAGTCTGATTTGGAATTCTGTAACTTACAACTGAGAGAGTTCTAACTAATATAACCTTTCAGTGGTAGGACTATGAGAGGGGGTATTGAGCACATGGAGGGGTAGAATCTGCCAGTTTATACCTCCAGCCTGGGGCAGCAAACCCCAAAACCCCTGGCATATCTCACCTGACACGAGCTTTGACAGTCTCTTAGCTTCAGCCTTGGAGGGGAGCTCTCCTAACCTAATCCATGGCCAACACCACCATGCACAGTTTTCAAGCTCAAATTTGACAGCAGCCTTGAAAAAGGATGTCCTTGGCCCCAGGACATAGCACCCCAGGAAACAGGCCTGTGGAATCTATAATACACGGCCTCCAGCAAGGTCGGAGAGATGGGGAGCAGGGGTTCTCAGGGGTGTGGTACACGTCAGCATGGGTTCTACATTCATCCTCGACCCCATCATGGGAGGTCTGTGTTCCCTGTCCCTGGGATTACAGGAGCCTGGGGCTTAGAATAGCCCACCAGGCCAGGGTGATGCCCGGCAGGTTGGAATTATCCTTTCTACCGCCTCAAGCCGCTGACTGGGGGAACCAGCCCCAGCCACAGGGCCAAGAAGGGCCTGGGTCTTCATGTCACTGCTTGGTAGCCCTGCAGCATCTGGGTTCTTAGAGCCGTGTTGCACCCTGCTATAGACTGAATTGTGTCCTCCCCAAAGTCATACTCTGACACCCTAACCCCCAAAGCGACTGTATCTGTAGAGAGTCTTTAGGAGGTGACGAAGGTTAAATGAGGTCATAAGGGCAGAGTCCTGACCAATAGGCGTGGTGTCCTTATAAGAAGAGGGAAAGAGAGAGAGCTCTCTCTGCAAGAACATGGAGGGCACGTGAGCACACAGCTGGAGGGCAGCTGTGGGCACACCAGGAAGAGGGCCCTCACTAGACCCTGACCATGTTGGCGCCCCGATCTTGGACTTGCGCCCTCCAGAACCGTGAGAACATAAATGACCTGTTGTTGAAGTCACCCTGTCCATGGGGTTTTGTTAGGATAGCCTGAGCTGACCACGACGCACTCCCCTCCACCCCCCAGGAAGGCCCGTGTGCTCCCTCCTGTGGGGGCAGGGAAATCATTCTCAGCCAGCAGTCCCCAGCTGTCACCCTGTGCCCGGTACTGTTCAAAGCCCTTGCCATGCCTTAGCTCACCGAATCCTCATAGCCACCCGGTGAAGTAGGCGGTGTTGTAGCCATTGTACAGATGAGGAAACTGAGGCACAGAGAAGTTAGGGAACCAAGGTCCCACAGTAATACCGTAAAACTGAATCCCAGCCCCACAGTCCAAATCCAGCAGCCCTCCACGCTGAGAAACTGAGGAAAGGGATAAGGAAAATACTGCACACCATCACCTGTGAGAATCTGCAGCAAGGACGCCCATGGCCTTTCAGCTCAGCATCCAGACGCCGTGGAATGAACTCGGGTCCCCCGCTTCACACAGTCCCTGGAAGTGACTGTCCCTGTGTGCCCTCCAAGGCTGTTTGCCGTTCAGCTGGGTGACCTTGCCTAAGTCATGTCATGAGAAATGAGAAGTGGGAGACAAGGCTGCTTAAAACCCTTCCTGTTCATTCTCTGGTTCTCAAAACACAGAGGTTCGGGTCCCCGTGTGGGTGGTGCCGTCGGGGGAATTGTGCAGAATCGGTTCACCCAGTGTGTCCGGGTAGGGTGTGTAAGCCCAGGTCAGAGCCTGGCACGGATCCTGACTCAGCCCTGAGGAGAGTAGCAAAATCTGCTCTATACCCAATCATCCCAGGGCACTGGAGTTGAGGGCCCATCCCAGGCCCTCGACCCTTCTCATCCAGCCAAACCTCATCCAACCCTAGTGACCAAGCATCGTGGTCTCACGACCTAGCCAGGCCACCCAAAGTCCTTGTGTGACGGGGCATTGAATCCTTCCGAGGTCCATCTCCTTGTCTCCAGTGGTCCCCAGTGCCCAGGACTTTGGGCTGGGGGTAGTCATGGGGTTTAGCCCCCTAGGGGACTGGACTGGGACAGCAGCCCAGCAGCTCGGTCGCCTGGCTCACATGCCCCGTGGGATGCTGAAACCAAGGCTTTGGTCTGCAAGGGGCTTCTGGCATCTTCTTGTGACCACACCCAAGGCCCACCAGGTGTCGCTGTGTAGCCAGCAGGATAAGGGCTGAGGCTTTTCCCGTACAGACCCTGAGGACTGGGAAGCAAAGGAAGGAGGCCTGTCCCCCTAGCAGTGGCTCTCTCCCCCCAGCCTCACGGCCAGCAGAAGCACCCCTGTGAAGGCCAATGCCATGGTCTACAAGCTTAGGGACAGCGAAGGTCTCCATCCATGGCAGGAAATAAGGTGGAAGAACAATTCCTGGCCTGTCTGCTGAGCCTTGCTTTTTCATCCCAGCATGCCACAGGGTGGGACCAGAGGGGCCCCACCCCCTTACCATGCCCCTCTGCAGGAGCTCCGCTCAGCTTCCTGGGGCCCTGCCCTGGGCAAGCCCTAGCCCCATCCACAGACACCGTCAGTGGGCTGAGTAGACCCACCATGCTCGCTGACCCAGGAGGCATCTCATCAGCTCCAGACGGCACAGACCCAGCCCCTCACCAGCAAAGTTGGTTCAAGGTCAGGCAGGACTAGGAGATTCACACTGGTCATTCCCAGCCTAACCTGAGCCCAGAAACCAGCAGGCACTGAACACTGGCTTCCTTCCCATCCTCCTCAGGCCCAGGGAGGGAACCCACCTGTTCTAGGCCTGAAGCCTACGGCTCCACGCACAGGAGACCCTGGGCTTGGCGGTGGAAGGACTCTCCTCAGGCCCACCCCGACTGAGGACCGAGGAGGGCTCACCCTACAGCTCCCAGAGGTCCAGGGACAGTTCTGGCCCATCTGGCGCTAGCTGGGCCCCAGGGGAGAGAGGCCAAATGAGGTGGTGCTGGGAGCCCAGCCTCCCCAGCTCCGCCGCCGAGTCCTTCTCTCGCCAACGGCCCCTCGGACGGCTCCTTCAGGCTCTTCCCCAGAGAGGAAAATCAAAAGGGGTCAAGGGGCAGAGAAAATGCAGTAGTTCAGTGAGGAGGTGCACAGCTCCATGTAGGGGATGGAAAAGGAGAGGAGGGAACGGACAGGGACACAAGAAAAGCCGGGGGTGCGGGTGTTGGCAGACGGGAGTGGGACCGCCGAGGGAGGAGCGGGCTCACACAGGATGCTGTGGGTTTGGTCTGGGTGATGGCTACTGATGGTATCAGGGAGACGGTGGGTGCATCTCACGCCGAAGTTCCTTAGCACAAATCATCCGGTGTCTTTCCTTTATTCATCAATGCACAAATACAAATGAATCACCTGCTGGAAACTTCACGGAGCCAGGCGATATCAGGGAGACCCCAGGAAACCCCCTGTTCCCACGGGTGCTCGTCACAGTCGAGCCCTCGGCAGGGACACAAGACTCATGAACAGGAACACGCATGCCCTTGCATCACCCGCGACACTGGCTGTGCGAGACCCCAACTGTTCAGTGTCTGCTCAGAGCCGCCCCTGATCATTCCTAACGTGAAAAACAACAAGCTTGCAAGACTCCCAGCGGCCCCGCTCCATTTCCCTGGAGTGTCTACGACTCCGTCCGAGATTTTGCGCTCGTGTGTGTGTGCGTGTGTGCGTGTATGCGTGTGTGTCTGGCCGGGCACCTCGGTAGCATCCGTGACTCTGTGCTTGGGAGCCCTGGAAGAAAGGAATTTCTGAGAATTGTGTCCGAGCCGCAAAGGAATGGGGAGGTCTCATAGGCCTTTCTCATTGTACAGAGGGGGAGAAGAGAAGTTCCAAGGAGTGGAATCATAAGCCTTGGGTCGCTCGGAAGGGAACAAGTTAATAAAACTGGCCAGGAGGCCTGTCTTGAATGACGCGGGAGCTCACCAGAAGCCAGAGACAGAACCAGTGTTGGAACCGCAATATCAGAACACGTGTGTCTTCTGACTGTGGTAATAGTGGGGAAGGTGGTGACTCGTGGTGTCACCTGGGCCAGCCTGGAGCATAACAATCATGGAGACAATGAAGGGAGGTGGCTAAGGGCTGGGCTCTGGAGACAAATTGCTGTGACTGGAATCCTGGCCCTGTGACTTCCTAGATGCCTCTGAACAGCACCGCACCCTCGGCTTCCCCAGCTCGGAAACAGGGACGATGACCCTGCCGCCCCCACGGGGCTGTTGTGAAGATGAGATGGATGGATAAATGTAACAAATTGAGGGGGGTGCCTGGCATGGAGGAAAAGCTGAATCAAGATGCCTCGCCCTGCTGATTCTCCGCTCGCAAGCTGGCCGGCAGGATTCCGGCAAGCCTGCTTCCACTCGGACGCAGTGCTGGGACCCAGAGACCATCACCCTGGGCTTCCTTTTTTTACTGATTTACCTTGTAATCCCCAAACCTGACCAGCAGGCAACTCATGCAGAAGGTCTAGCCACCTCCCGGTGAAAATGAGGACAGGGGGACAGCTGTCCATGCGGCTTTGTCCTGTGGCTGGGGTCGGGGGCATGGACGGAGCCAGAGTGCTGGGCAGCAGACCGATGCGTCCCAAGCAGGGAGGCTGGTGTGTGCAGAACACGAAGCTGCTGCACGTTCTTATGCCTTGGGATTGTTGACTCTTTGCAGGACTCTTGTGGCAGTATACAAAATAGGCACTCTAGAGAGTTCCTACAGTTAGGATCTTACATGAGGCTGTTGACATCCGCACAAAGAGTTGTCTCTTTGTGCAGCTCATTTTTATTTTTGTCATTTGCTCTACTCTCTAAATTTCCGCCCCCACCCTATATCACTGCGTGTCAAAACCAGCAGGAACCATGGAGCTGGCCTTGTCTTCATTTTAGGACTGAGGACCCTGAGCACGGACGGGTATTTTTCTCGTAGCTGGTACAAGCCTTGCCGAGTCTGCTGAAGCCAGGCTGGCCGCAGCGTCTCCCCCGGGGGCCGGGTACTGGGCCTTCCTTAGCAACCGCCACTGAATCACAGCAGAGAGCGCTCATGGGACCGGCCCCTGGGGTGGGTGCGTTTAAAGCAGCCACACTTGAGCCTGAGCCCGGCAGAGCTGGCGAGAGGATTGTGGGCTCCGCACTGGCATGGGGCCACCTGCCCCTCCGCCTCCTCAAGAACCCGTGACAAACAACCTCGCCTGGTGCCCAAGCTCTTGCCAAGCCGTGTCGCAGTAAAACCCTGGCAGACTCAGCAAGGAGTCCAATTGCAGCCCAGTGGGTGGGGAAACCAAGGCAGCCAGAGCCCAGTGTGCACAAGGTCACACATCGTGCTGGTAACCAAAGGCCAGGCGTCCGGGGCTGCATGCTGAACACTGAGCACTGGGGCGCACCCCAGCCAAGGCTCTGGGCCCCGGACGCAGGGGCGACAGACATTTCCTGAATCCCATCAGCACAGAGCCCGGAGAAGGGCCCGGCACTTCCATCCAGGAGTCCCCACGGCAGCCCCCTCTCGCCAGGGGGACAGAGGCACTGAGGCCCCCTAGAAGCCCCCTCAGGGCAGCAGGTCCACGCCAGGAATCCAGCTCTAGAGGATTCCGGCTTCCAGCTGAGTGCCTGGAACACCAGACATCAAAAACCTGGCAGGCAGAGGGAGAAGGGAAGATTAGATCATTACAGCAGAATGAAGGAAACCGAGAAACCAAGGGAGGGGAGGAGGGACGAAGGCCAAGAATGTTTCAAGGCAACCTGAAAGTGCCTTCGGATTAAAGCAGGCCCAGACACTGGCAGCTTCCCCGCACCCTGACGTCCTCGGCCTGCGCAGACCCGGCGCGGCTCCACCCCCTCGGGGTCAGCGCCGGTCCACACACGCGTGTGCGGGCACTGGCCCTGGGAGCGGGAAGCGTGCTGCCATGCTCTGTGTGCATGCACGCGCACACACACACACACGCATGTGCAGGTAGCCAGGCTAGGCGTGCAAGCCCACAGGAGTCTATGTGTGTGTTTGTGTGCAGTCTACAAACATGTTTTCACCAAGCTCAAGGAGAAGCAATCAGTCATCTCCCAGGAATCCTAGCAACAGCCGTGCCCGGGAAGGGCTTCTGCCAGCTGGAGCAGCGGTGAGTCAGCAGAGGCTGCTGCGGGAGGAGGCGGGCTCTTGCCCTCGAGCCCGGCCTGGCTGCCTCGCCTGGGTCACTGCTTTGGCACTGGGGTCCGAGAACACATTCCTGGCACTGGCCAGCTCGGCGGCTAGAGGGTTTTTCCCTCCTCCTCGCTCTCCCTCTCCCATCCTGTCGTCCTGGCCCTCCCCACACCCGCTCCTCCCCCCCCTTTCTTGCTGCAAAACCAAAACACCGCATTCACGAGTTCCGGAGCTCCAGCCAAATGGCAGGAGCATGGGATGGGACGCAGGGCTGCCTGGGCCTGAGCGGGCCAAGGTCTAGGCCAGACAGCAGAGAGGGCCCTGCTGGGGACTGCTGAGCGCTACTGAACTCCCATGGGGCAAAAGTGCCATTGCCTGGGGCTCCAGGGAACAGGAGTTCAAGGGGGTGGCTCGCAGAGCATCGGACTGTGCCTGCCTTTGTCCCGATGGCAGAGCCCCAGGTTGCTAACACAGACGACCGGCCCGAGGGGGATCGGAGGAACAGAGGATTATTAATCCTGGCTCTATTACCTGAGCGCTTACTTTATCTTCACAGCACCCCTCGGGGTGATAGAATTATCCCCTCTTACAGATGGGGACATGGAGGTGAGACAGGTGAAGGGGTCTGGCCCAAGGTCACACAGCTATTAGCAATGAAGCTAGATGGAATTAAACCAGGCTAGAGCTGCCTGGGGGCTTGAACCTCGGACCACACAGGCTTTCTTCCTGAGCCGCACCTGTGAGGTGCACGCCAGGTCCGCCGCACCTAGAAAAAAAATAAATACAATAAAAAACAAGAAGGGCCAGCACTGTCCGCTCTCCCTCTCCCTTCCTGCGAGCCAACAGATCTGGGTGAAGAGCAATCTGCCATCTCAGCAGCCGCGAGGCAGGGGCAGTAACAGCCTGGCCCAGCCCGAATCCCTGGCCTCTTTACTGGAGGCAGGAAATGAATAAAAGCTAAATGAGTTTGAAAATGCCAGGAGGCAGTGTTTACCCCCTTCCCCTCCCCCTCCCCCTGGCAAGGACCGTGTATAGTTACAGTTTAATCTTGGAAATGCCAGACAGCTGTTCCCCGTTGCTAAGAGACTGGCCCACATTATGCAGATGTCAGGGACCTCAAATGTCTGCCGGAAATTACAGATCATGTTGGAGGAGCAGAGGGCCCTTCTCTCCGCTGGGGAAGCGCAGCGGGAGACCTGGGGAGGGGGGATGGCAGAAATAAGGGGCCCACCCCTTCCCGGGTCCCCCCTCGGTGGCTCTGGATCGTTCACTGGGCTGGCTCTGCCGCCTGGCTCCCTCCTTCCTGCAGCTCCCACCCCACATCCGGGCCTGCTTCCTTTGACAACCGTGCTGAAGCCCATCTCCACCCTCCCCCTCCAGTTTTCCTTCTGGGGCATCTTGCTTCAGTCCAGTGTCCTTCTGTCTGTCTTACAATCTTTCCTGCCTCTGGGACTGAGCTGGGGGGAGTTGACCCCACCCTAGAACGATGGGATCCCACTCCTTGAGCCCCCCTCACCTGGGGCGGAAAATGGAAACCCACGTGCACACACACACCCTCCCTGACATCCCCCTCCCACTGCTGCCACCGAAACCCAAGTGAGGGCCGCCATGGCAACCACAGGCTACCAAAGCTGCTGCATCCCCTGGTCCCTGGGGAAAGGGACGACCATGTGTGGGGGGGGGGCGGGGGGGGGGGGGGGGTCCTTGTCTAATGTGGAGCCTGACTGAAGGGGACGGGAGAATCCACCAGGGCCCCGGGGCAGGCAAGAAGCAGACACAGCTCCTCACTCAGGCTGGCGAGGGCATGAAGAGGCTGCCGGGTGGTGCCAAGGGAGGGACCGGCATCCACAGCATCTGCAGGATGCCCCCTGGGTATTGTGGGGGTGGGGGGGACTGAGGCCTGGGTACGGAGTAGGTGCCGAGTGCCTGCTACTTCCCTGAGAGCCACAAGGTACCTTGAGGGCAGAAGCTCCATGTTACCGCCCATGCATCCAGATGATGTCCTCTGTCCCTGCTGCCAACTGTGTCACCTTAGCTTCCTCCAGCCAGATAAAATAAAGCCAGTGAACTTTATGTGCCATGGAAGGTGGCTGTGAAGATAGGAATGGGGTGTGTGTGTGTTTACCCAAATGTGAAAGCATTTTAGAAAGAGGTTCATGGGAGCCCCATGAAAGCAGGGCCTTATGAGCAGCCATCTGGCCTTCCCTGGAGATGCCCGTGAGGCTGGTAAGAGAGGAACACTACTCACACAGTTCTTTCCAGGCACCTAGGTCTTCGTCCCTACAAATGGATATCACCCTCAAGGAGTGCCTCACTGGCTCTGCGTCCTGGCTCCTCTGGTCAGCTTCTCATCCCGCATACTCCTACAGCCAACAGTGATGTTGGATGGGGAAACTGAGGCACAAACACTTCTGAGACCTGCCCAAACCATCACAGACATTAGCTTCTCCGTGGGCCCTCAGAGCTACCAATCCCCTACCAGTCCTCTCCGGGCCCCAGCAGGGCCATGACCTCTGTCCCCACCAGTTAGATGCCAAGACTCCTCCTCCTCCTCTTGTTAGCTACATGAGCTGGGCCTCCTTAGCTCTCATTCCCCTTCTGGAAAATGGAAACAGATAATAGTACAGACCTCTCAAGGGTGCTGTGAGGATTGAGTGGGATAAAGTACAACCTGCTTAGCTCCTGCTAAGCTCTCAATACACTTTTATTAAGGTGGAGCCATTCCTGGGCCCTGCCTCCTTAGAAAGGTACCAGGCTTCAGCAGTGAAAGGAAGGGGATTTCCTTGGGCTATATATACACCCGCTCCCATCCTACCCCAACCTCCCAGCACAGTGGCTGGTTTCCACCTCTTTGGAAGGTTCTAGAAAGGTTGTCCAGGACAGCGCACCTGGGAGAACTCTGAGGGCAGGCACCAGCCACCAAGACCTGGGAGGTGGGGGTTTCATGGGGCCTCAGAGAAGACGCTGTACCAGAAAAGGGGTGTGTGGTGGAGGACATGCCCCCTTCCCCGTGGAAACTGCTGAGCCAGGCAAGATTTGGCGGGCAGGAGCCACAGAGACTGAGTCATGGCTGGCTCCTGGCTCATTCAGTCTCTGCGGCCCTCTGAGGCCTTCGCTTGGCGGGAGGGAGGACGCGGCAGCTGCTCAGCCCTGTCTTTGTTCCTCGTTCTCTCTCCCTCAGCCTCTCCCACCCTGCCATTTCCTCTCCCCGGCTTGCTCTCCCTCATTCACTTTCTTGGTCTCCTCCTTTCTCTCATTCTCCCACCGACCTCAGTTCCCTCCCCCTTTCATCCTGCCCTTGAAGCGTATTTCTTGCTTTCTCATCCTTTCTTCTCCCTCAGAGCTCAGAATCACACTTGGCAGTCTCCCCTCCCACCTCCCTCCCCTCCCCTCCCCGGTGTCCTTCCCTCCCCCCTCCATTCCCTCCCTCCCATCTCTCCTTCCTGCGCCCGTTCTCCTCCACCTCCCCCAAACTCTCTGTCTCCTCTTCACCTGAAGGAGACACTTCAAGTCCCCAGACTGACAAAGCCAGGTCAAGGTCATCTACCGAGCAAGCCCTCACCAGCCCTGGTCTGGAAGACTGGGGACCAGAGACCAAGGTCAGAGCTGAGCAGAAAATCAGAATGAGTTGGGGAGAGTTTGTTTCCGAGTCTAGACAATCCCTACCAGCACTGGCGCTGGCTCCCTATCTGGATATCTCCTATGCCAGGCCACCTGCTTCCAGCTCCTTCCTGCCTAAGCTCCCAATGCAGCAGGGACTGTCAGAGTCCTGACCCTCCCTGGTTCTGCTTACCTCCTTACTCTCTGCCCTGGTGCAGGTAGGCCAGGTGAGAAAGGCAAGAAAGAAATCAGAAGCAATAATAAACTGCTTTCAATCAGAAGGAAAGCGGCTGGGGGAGGATTGTTCCACAGATGAGGTGCACATTGTGGTAAAAAACAAAGTGCAAGGCTTTGAAACCAGACAGGGTGAACTTGAATCTTGACTCCGCTTCTTATTAGCCAATGAACTTGAGCAAGACACTCACTGCACTTCAGAGTCCATTTCTGTAGAGTGGGGATAATAAGAAGAGCACCTCCCTGCCAGGGCTGTTGCAAGAATGCAATGAAAAAGTGCACAGGAAGTGCCTGGCATGGTGGCTGCTCCTAATCCCTAGTTCCTCCCTCCTTAGAGAAAGGAAGGCTTCCTGGAGGAGATGGAGCTCGTTCTGGGTGTGGAAGGATAGATAATAATAGTAATCATATTTCTGTTTTTGTTGATACCAGGCGCTACGCTAAGTACTTTGAATGTATTGTCTCTTTCAATCCCCAACAACCCTATGAGGCAGTTATTTTCTTATCCCCGTTTCACGGAAGAAGCAGTTGAGGCTCAGCAAAGCTAGGCAATTTACCCCAGGTCACACAGCAAAGTGGACAAGCAAAATTCTTATCTCCTCTGCTCTCAGTTGGGGTGGGGGTGGAGGTGGGGGACATAGCAAGAGCGACAGCACGCAAGACCAAACACAGTGCCTAAATCAGGCAAGAGCAGGGGGACAGCAAGGGTCTGGCTGTGGCTACGGGGAAATTCTGACTGAGCCCAATGCAAACCCAGCTCTCAACCCCCGGTTTCCTAGGTCAGCCTGCCTGAACTCTTGCTGTTGAACCACAGTGGGGAGAAGAGGGGTGGGGTCCAGTTTCCCATCTCTGGAGCACCATGTCCCCGAGGTTCCCCCTCCTTCCCCCACACACACCCTATAATCCAGATAATCCCTGCGGTAACATCCTGACCCCCGGATGGTAAAAATCATCTCTCTTGGTTTTTTGCCACCCTCTGTTGTATAACAGGGATAATCGCTCCTTCTCTGGGGAATCCGGACAGGGCCTGCAGGGCTACTGCCTGTAATCACCAACAGGCGTGGGATAGAGGGCATGACGACGACAGGAGGAGGGTCTCTTTTGGGAAAGAAGGGCAGTGAGGCCTTGAAACAGATGGTTTCTGGTGGCAGGAGGTGAGCTAGGGGGACGGTAGCCAAACAGGTGGAGTTGCCCCACCTATGTAGCCCGGCCCCAGCGCCCTTCCCCCATCCATCTCAGATTACACCCAGCACTGCTCTCAAAAAGAACTCCGCAGTTTCCATGGCAACTCACCCACGTGGTCTCTGCCTTGGAGGCTGAAGTGGGGAGCGGTGAAGGGCAGCTGACAGGAGGCACGAGGCTCAGCTCCCACAAGGTGAGGGCAGAGTCCCACCCTCCTGCCATCCGCCCTGTCCTCCAGGCCCCCCGGCTGAGGCTTCAGCAAAGCTGCCGAGGAAAGAGGAGATGGAGCTCCAGGACAAAAAGGCAGCGAGGTCACTTCCCCCCAAATGTGCCCTTGGCCATGGGCCCTAGGGCAGCACCCTGTCCCACCTCTGGGCTCTTCAAGGAGAGGCCAGGGGAGGGCCTGAGCAGAAACATGACTTTGGTTGTATCTCCCATTCCTTTGAAAGGGGGTTGGCATTCTGTTCTGGGTCCAGGGTTTGAAATCTTTCTTGTTCGGCTGCGGTGAGCTGTGTTACCTTGGGAGAGGGGCTCAACCTCTCTGAGACCGTGTCCTCATCTTTACAAGGAGGACCGACGCAGCTGCATCTCAGCTTAGTCAGAGGGGAGCAAGTGAGATCACATTGGGGAAAATGTTTTGTGAAAGAAGAAGCATCAAAGAGAGAAAAACAGGGATTTTTCTGACGAGATGGGAGGCAACTCAAAGCCCACCGTTGCCCCCCTATCTGGCCAGGGGCCCAGCTCTACTGCATGGAACCTTCAAGTTCAGAACTCTGTGTTTATTAAAACCCTGATTTGTTAAACCCTCACCTTTCTGTATTAACTGTGTCTTGATTGATCTCCCCTGAATTGGACCCCAAGAAAAAGCACCTCCTTCTGGCCAAATACCTCATCTAGAACCAAGTGCCCTGGGAAGGTGACTTGTGGTCCCAGCACTGCGCTGATGTCAGGTGGCCAGGGCTTTCCCTGGAGAAGACAGAAGACAGCACAGCTTTCTGGGCGTTTCCCCTCCTTTCCCCCCTCTTCCGTCTTTATGTCTTTACACTGGGAAGCTCCCTCGTGGTCTCTGGCTGGCAATTTCTCTCCAGCCCTGCTGATGGGGACTCGTCTGAGCTTGGTCCCGTGAGAGGCAGCCAAAACCCTGAGAAGCCGAGCTTAGCAGAGGGGTGGGGTAGAGGGAGAAGAGGCCGAGGTGCCCACGGCACACACACCTCCAGCTAAAGGGGCTTGCACCTGGCCCTGGCCTCTCTCTTCCTTCCCAGTCTCTGTGCACTGGCTGGTGAAGAACCCACAGGCTTTGCTCAGCTGCCACCCCCCCCCCCCCCGTAGTCCCTTCCCTTCTCCCAAGAGCCCCTGGGGGTCCCTGAGCCTCTCCCTCCTGCCCTGGGAACTTGAGTGAGCTGCCCACCTCCCTCCGAAAGCCTCCCTCCCTCATCCATCAAGTGGGGGTGATTCTGGAGGCCCCCTTGGCTCTAAAACACTGACTCGGCACTTCTCAGCAGGCAGAAGAGCCTGGCCGCGCAGCATCCTCCCCCACAGCCCAGCCCTCTCCTTCTCTTTGTCATCTCACTCAGCAGTGCCCCCAATCCCAGAGAGGGTGGCTTTCATTATTTTTTCTTTATTTTTATCAAAGGGTATTTTTTGTCAAAAATTGTGTCTCCCCTGAGACAGCACAGCCTTTGAGCAGGCTCCCCTTGTTTCCATGGCAACAGCAGCTGGCTCACATGTGTGGTTGCTATGGAAACAAGGCTGGTTCTCCTCCCCTCCCTCCCCTCCTCTCTCACTTTCCCTTCCTCCCTCACCACCTCACTACCCCCTCCTTCTCCTTCGCCCCACTTGAGATGCAAGAAAGGGCAATGGGTGGTCCCCTGCACTGTGGGAGCAAACTGGGGCCTGGCCCCCCCACCCCAGCTAGGTAGGAGCCATGCGGGCAGACCCCCGTGAGTGGCCAGGGGCCCTTCCTTCCACATTCCATATACTGCGGTGCGGCTGGTCTGGTCCAGGGTGTGGGGTGCCGGCTGACTTCAGCGCTCCAGACGAGGATCCAAAGGAATCCTGCCTCTGGCAAGAGTGGGGGGCTGTCTTCTCGCCTGCCCGGCACAAAGCCCACCCCAGCCGTGTGCCCAGCACCTCCCAGTTGCAGACGAAGCCTGTTTCTGCCACAGCAAATACATGCAAAAGAAAAGGAAGGATTTTGGGGGAGGAAATCCAAGGCCAGAGATAGAGACGGAGGAGAGAGGGAGCGGACCGAGAGTTAGGTCTTGTTTGTCAGCCGATGGTACAAAGATTCTGTGTCATTTTTCCCACGGACATGGAAGCACCTAAAGAGTGGGAACCCTGCCTGTCTTGTCACTGAGGAATCTTCAGTGTCTGAGGGGAGAGAGAAAAAATAGTATACACCAACATGTTCATGGTGAGGGTTTTTTAGGTGAGGGTTCTTATTATAGCCTTTTTGCTTCTTTTCTGCAGCGAACATGTATTAAATGTATAAAAAGAATAAACAACAGGTGTATTTGTTTGATCTGAGAGGATTAAGGGAAGGGAATTTGAAAGAGGCCAGATTGTGGAACAAACCAGAGGTAACTCTCCCTAAAAGCCGGAGCAGGTGGACTATCTGCTCTGTCTCTCACGTCACATGCCGGGCCCAGAGGGGTGAGGTGACTCTCCACTTGGCATGAGAAAGGCACCAGGAATCTTAAGTCAGAGCAGGAGAGAAAGGCTGTCAGGCCAGGTGAGGGCAGCTGAGAGCGAGACTCCTGTCATCTGCGCAGACTGAGGTGACAAGGATGTTAAGAGGCCGATCCCCCGGGAGGTGGGCACAGGCGTCCCCTGTCCCAGCCCCACCCTGTCTCTCACGCCTCAGACTAGAAATTTGGCTCAATCATGCTGGACAACTGTGAGAGCCACCCATGCTGATTTGCCCAAAGGGGCAAATTCCAGCTCCCCGTCTCCTGAGGGGCAGGGTGGGTGGAAGGCATTCTCAAGGTCAAAGAAGACGTCCTGCAGATTCTTGTCCTCAGCCAAGGGCACACTTGTCTGTTTCCTTCCCCCCACCACAGCCAACACACTGCGGGGGGGAGGGGGGGACCCAGGCACCTCGGAAATCCAGAAATCTGAGCATCTTGGATTGTGGGGGTGCAGGGGCCTGATGGGGGGATCATGCTAATACTCCCATCATCCCTCCGTTTGAGAGACAGAGGACAGGGAGGCGAGGGCCCGGCCTGGCTCATCCCCAGCCAGCTAATCCTGCCTGCTGTAAAGGCAGAAAGAGGGACGGAAGAGAACAAAGAGAGGCCAAGGAGGAAGGCAAAGGAGGAGAAAGAGGGAAGCGGCTTTCCGCCTGGCCACTGCCACCAAGGAGAGGGCCTTGTCTTGCTCCTCTGTGCCCCTCTGTGAACGGAGAGGGAAGCGCCCAAGGTCCAAGGTGAGGGGGAGGCCAAAGATGGGTAGGTGGGCACGAAGTGGGGGAGGGTCAGGAGATCGGTGACGGGGTAGGGTGTTGCATTCGGTGCCTGGTGATAAAAATAAAGCTGACAAAGTTAGTTGCACTTTTGAGGTCTCCAGACCTTCACAGCGAGAAAAGCAGCGCGTCACGAGGTTCTGATTTGCTCACTACTACCCAGTCTGGGCCAAGGCACTGAGGTGATGCTGTCTTTCTGCTGCCTCCTCACCAAAGCAAGGTGAGGCAAAGCAAGAATGCCACCGTGGTGGAGGAGATCCAAGGGTCAGGAAGCCTGGCAACGAGTCGTGGATTGTGTCCACTATAAAGTCTCAGAGAAATCATCTCTACAACAGCCCGGAAGAGACGTTCCTCCACTCTCTGCTTGAATGCCTCCTGTGACAGGGACCTCATCCCCTTACAGATATCTCCTCTCCCCAGTTTCAATTCCCTCTTCCTAATATTTGTGCTACCCTTTCCATTTAAAAAAACAAAAACAAAAACTGTGCTTCCCATTCCATTATCTTTACAGAGAAGGTCAGTGACAAATAACATCTGGGTATATCTATCATCCATGCGTGCTAAATTAGCCCTCACCCCAAGGGTGATTCTAAAAAACTCACTTTCCCTTCCCCCCCCACCTTCCAAAAAATTGTTTTGCTGGTGGCGCTTTCTGCAAGCCGGAGCCCCATGTGGGGTGCAGTGGGCCAGGTTCTGTTCTTGCCATCTCTGTGGCTCCTTTATTCTTGCCCTTGGTTCTGCGCCCTTCCTCCAGCTTTGAACGTGTCCTTCTCCAGTCTGAGCTCATCTGCCTGCTCTGCCGGGATGCACTTCATCTCCGAGGCTCCTCCCCTTCTCC
The DNA here is from genome assembly GCF_004348235.1 of Phoca vitulina. NCBI lineage: Eukaryota > Metazoa > Chordata > Mammalia > Carnivora > Phocidae > Phoca > Phoca vitulina. Next base: position 47,029,381 of record NW_022589710.1, read on the forward strand.
TTCTCATCGAGACCTTTCATGATTACAGGAGAGTTTGGTTTGCGAGAGGGCCTCCCAGACCCGCTCAACATTCCTTTCTGGCTCCCCTGTAGGATCGCACCTGCCTCTTGCCTCAGTGTTTTGAAGGTTTACCTGAGCCAGTCAGATGGGCCACTGGCTTCCCCTCTGAGTCTCTGTTTCTTTGAAGCGGGGAGAGCGTATTCTATCCTAACAAATTACCACAAACTGGGTGACCTAACACTTAAGATGTTTATTCTCTCACAGTCCTGGAGGCTAGACGTCCGAAATCAAGGTGTCAGCAGGGCCCTGCTCCCTCGGAAGGCTCTCTGGGAGAATCCTTCCCTGTTCTCTTCCAGCTTCTGATGTTTGTCCGCATCCTAGGTCCTCCTTGGTGTGTAGACCAATTACCCTGATTTCTGCCTCCACTATCACACAGCCTTCCGCCTGCATGTCTCTCCGCGCCTGTGTCCACACTTCCTTCTTCTTATAAGGATATTGTCTTTGGACTTAGGGCCCACCCGACTCTAGTATGACCTCATCTTAACTTGGTTACATTTGCAAAGACCCTATTTCCAAATAAGGTCACATTCACAGGTTCCTGGTGCATGTGAATTTGGGGAGGACACTATTCCACCCAGTGCACTCCCTCACCCTCTCCTTTATCCACACCCCCATCTCCCGCCCCCAAGAAGCTTTCCTGGCTCAGTTAGCCCGACTCTTGGTCCCTGATGTCCTGCCAGTTCCTCACCAGCAGCTCTCTGGCTCAGTCTCCAGCACCCCAGTCTGTCCTCAAATCTTGGGCGCCTGGATGGCTCAGTAGGTTGGGTGTCGGCCTTCGGCTCAGGTCACGATCCCAGCGTCCCGGGATCGAGCCCCTGCGCAGCAGGGTGTCTGCTTCTCCCTCTGCCCCTCCTCCTGCTTGTGTTCTCTCTCTCTCTCTCTCAAGTGAATAAATAAAATCTTTAAAAAAAAAACAAAAACCACAACCCAAATCTTACCCTGTCACCTAAATGTGTCCCACTGCATTCAAGTTAAGGTACAAAAATTGCAGCAGAGAACACAGGACCTTTAGCAAGGCTGCTCCTACCTACCGGGGTAGCTTATCTCATTTCGTACTGTCACACGCACACGCACACACGTACACATGCACAAACACACAAACCATGCTCAAGCCACGCTCGGATGCAACGGTAGCTCTCCGGAAGCACGAGGCTCTCTCTTGCCTCCGGATCTTTCCACAACAGCTCCTCTCCCAGATGTCTGCTCCTTCTCCCTCAAGATAGATTCAGCCATGTCCACCATGTCCCGGACACTGCCTCCCGCCCAGCCCCTGCGAGCCCGGGTCAGCGCTGTCTTCTGGAGCCCTGCCCCGTCTCTGCCCCTCACAGCCATGAGCTTCTCCGGGACCAGGACTGTGTCCTTTCTCGGCTTCCTCAGAACAGTCCCTGGGGCACACAGACAAAGCCCGTGTGACTAAATGATACCCTATCTGCCAGATCCTGCCGAGGCTCCTTTGATCTGCATCTCTGCATTCCTCTGTTTTCCATTCGACTTAATACCCACCTGTCTTTACCGGGTCCCTGGGACCCTCTGTCTCCTGCCAGCCCCAGAGCCGCCTCCTCTCTGACGTTCAGCTGTTCTGCAGCCTCACTCGGCATTCTGGGCCTCTTTTATTATTATTTTTTAAGATTTTATTTATTTATTTGAGAGAGAGAGAGAGCACTAGAGAGAGAGAGCAAGCATGAGTGGGGGACAGAGAGAAAGGGAGAAGCAGACTCACCGCTGAGCAGGGAGCCCGATGTGGGGCTCGATCCCAGGACCCTGGGATCATGACCTGAGCTGAAGGCAAACGATTAACCGGCTGAGCCACCCAGGCACTCCTGGGCCTCTTTAAACAGCCTGCTTCTCCCCCGTCCCCCAGTCTCAGCTGAACTTGTTCCCTTTCTTCCCCTACTTGGGCCGGCACAGGGCTGTCCTCTCTCTGGACCGCTACTTGTTCCTGTAATTGGATTATTTGCGCGCACGTGCTGTTTGGGGACACATTTATGGGAAACGGTTCCGTGGCACCGTGGTGTGGAGCCGGGTGCAGCCGGAGAGGACCCAGGAGCCCCTCGGGGAGCTGGGAGGCAACAGAGAGCAGGAATCCTCACCTGGAGGGAATGGGCTTGCACTCAACCCCCACCACTGCAGGGCAACACCCCAGGGCACCCCTCGGGGCTCACCAGGGCACTCGAGCCCTTCGGGGCTTTTTGCTGGCAGAGAAAAATGGAAGTCTTTCTCCTGGGGTGTTGCCCATGGGAAAGACATCATGGGGCTGCTCTGGGGCCTGACTGAAAGCAGAGAGAAGAAAGGCCTCGGGTGCCCTGAGCTTCAGAGGTCAGAGTAGCAAGGGCTGCCGAGGGTCCCCTCCTGGCAGGGAAGCTGTGCTGGGTAACAGAGCTACTCAGAGCCCCAGGCCCCGGCTGCAAGGACTGTCCTTGACCCTGTGGGCAGGGGAGGCAGGAGCAGGACCGCCTGTACTCACGATGCCCAGTACTGCCTCAGGGCCCAGTCTCAAGCTCAGCATCTTCCCTCTGTCCCCCAGCTCTAAAGCCTCAGGGCTTCTCTTCGGGATAAACGGCACCCAGTTCCCCAAGCCAGAAGGCAGGGAGTCTCCTTTGATGCCTCTCTCCCGCACGGCCACGGAGCCGGCCACCAAGAGTGGTCAGCGCTGCCCATGGACCACCGCTCCCACCACCAGCTGCAGCCCAGGCCCTCTGCCACCCCAGCCTCTTGCACTGGACTGCTCTGATGGTCCCTTCACTCTCCCCCCTGCTCCCCGCTCTTCCCAAATCACGAAGCAACCACTAAGTCCGGAAGCAGAAGCAGGTGTAGAAGATGTGGCTTGTGGCTCCCACATAACAATCCACGACACAGTGCCATTACCCATGTTTCCAGCTTCTCTGGCCACTCTGCAATCTCTACCTAGTAGCCTGTGTAGGTTTGCTCACGCAAATTTGTTCTTGTCTCTGCCCTGTAAAAATCCTCCCTCGATTCCCCATGAAGTCGGGAAAAAATGCCCATAGTGTAACTTCGAGGCCTCCTGGGCAGGATGGCTGTGCCCATGAGGCCGTGGGTGACCTTTCCCCCAGACTTCCGGTAAATCTCTCCTGATGGGATTTAATTACTTTCTTCTTTTGACTCTTAAGAACACCCCTCCTTTATTTTTTTTTAAGATATTATTTATTTATTTGACAGAGCAAGAGAACACAAGCAGGGGGTACAGTAGAGAGAGAGGGAGAAGCAGGCTCCCCGCTGAGCAGGGAACCTGATGCGGGGGCTCCATCCCAGGACCCCGGGATCATGACCTGAGCTGAAGGCAGACACTCAAAGGACTGAGCCACCCAGGCTCCCCCCCAGAACACCCCTCCTTTAGAATTCCCCAAATTCCCAATGGGTATCCCTGGAAGCTCCCTCAGTTTCCCTGAGAATGTCCTTCGCCTGCTCTCCAGCACCAGCTCTTCTGGGAAGTGGTGGCGGGCCTGCCCCCTGCGGCCCTAACCCCCTGGAAGGCTGGCCTGGGGCAGGACCCTGCAGCCGGGCCTGGTCTACATGCCCAGGGCGGCTGCAGAGGCCCCGGGGAGGCCCCGTGACAGGCCAGGGGCCCTCACAGCGGCACCGGCGCTCTCTCGGCGCCCCAGCCCCCAGCCCCCTCTCCATTTTGTATTCAGGGCCCATTCACTGCTTTAATGAAACTAACCATTTTCTAGCTACCCTGTGCCCCTCTCTGCATTATTCATGGGCTTCACTCTTCGCTGCCCTACCGATAGGCACAGGCTGATCTCAGGCTCCATTCAGAGAGTAAGAAAGTAAAGGCCCTGGTGAAACGGACCCCTCCCGGCAGCCCCCCAACTCTCCCTTTTCTCCTCTGCCCATTTCTTAAGTCAAGAGGGTCAAGAAGAGGGTCTGTGATGGCCACATATGCCTCTTGGGGTCACTGGGAGCCTTCAGTCATTTGCTGCTTCTCGTCCAGAGCTGCTGCCGGCTCCTTGGGCCTGGCTCTGGACAGGGATGAACTTGGGAAAAGCCTTTGTGCAGAGGGGCCTCACGTTTCTCCCTTCCTGTTCACAGCCCTCACACCTGCCTTTCAAGTGAAGAAGGTCCCTTGGGACCACTGGACCTGAGGCTACAAGGAGAAGAACACGTCGTCTTGGTCATTTTCCTGCCCCCCAGGGCCTTGCGCTCTTCCATGGCCCCGCGCCCCCAGGGCTGAGGACAGGCCACTTCAGGCTGCTCGCACTGCCAGGGCTGGGTTCCTCCCTCCCTGGCTCTCTGTCCCGGCTTCCCTGAGCCATCCCTGGGCCCAACTGCTCAGTTAAGCCCTGGGGGGCAGGGGGCAGCACCGGGCAGGTGGGGCAGGCCCTCCTCCTGGAGCAAAGAGGTAGGAGCCCTGTCACCCCCCTGAGGCTCCCCAGCTGCCTGCCTCACTGACCCTCACAGGCTCCCTGGGCGACACACAGACAGCAGGGTCCAGAGGGGCCTAACCGTGATGGGTGGGGGCAGGTAGCTGTGGTCATCCAGGAACTGTGCCCTGAGCACCCATCTAATTACTGCGTTTATTCGTAAGCAATTCTTTGAGGCAGGGGATACATGTCCCCCCTCACAGATAAACAAACAGGCTCAGAGCTGTTACTGTGACCAAAGTCCCACAGACAGCGAGTAGCAGGGCCCACATTCTCTGGCTCGAAAGCACCCCTTTGAGGCAACTCCTGGCAGGGGGGAGGGTCTCTTTGTAAGCATGCTCCCTGGCACCCCGATTCCTCCCTTGCCATCTTCCAAGGGCCGGCTCAGGAGGGCCCCGGGCACACCTTGCCCAGCTGGCTGGGGATGCGGCAGCTCCGCCTGCCCCAGAAGGACCCAACTGCTAATCAGAAACACTGGTATCCAGGCAACCAGCCTCCCTGGCTTGAGATAAGCAAAAACAGCTGGGAGCTGCCGGAGCTGGGAAGCCATCAGTGGGGAGGGAGATGGAGAGCCAGCCAGCCAGTTGGCTGTTATTTTGAGCTCCTTATTCTCACCTTTCCAGACCTCGGCTTGAGCTAGGGCCTTCCCCCCCGAGCTTGTCCTGGCCACTGCGTCAGGAGAGGGGTCTCCTGGGGCTCTGCCCAGCCCTGAGCCCAGTACAATTTGGGGGAAGTAGCGGGAGCACTGCTGACCTTCCCTTGTTTTGTGAGCAAGGAAGGGAAGGGAAGGTGGTCACAGGCTGCCAAGGTGCAGGGGCTCTGGGGTCTTTAATAAACAGAACTAGTTGAGGTTCACCTTTTGAGGCCTCCAGGGAGAACATCCTCTTCCCCCACATGGGGCCAACTGTGAGGACAGGTTCAGTGAAGAACCCCCACCTCCCCTCATGATGGCAGTAGCAATCGGGCATGGGGAGTGGTGCAATGTGGGGACATGGACCGTCAGACCAGCTAGGCTGGGGTCAGCCCCCACCCTGCCCGTTATAAGCTTGGCTCTGCCTCTCTGAGCCTCAGTTTCCTCATCTGTGAAACGGTAATGCTGGTGCCTACCCCGCAGACGGGGCGGTGGGATAGAAGCGAGAGAAAGCATGTGAAATGCCTGGTACAGGGTCCGGCGCTGTCCTCCCTTCCTCCTGTCTGGGCCTGCCCCTGCCCAGCCTGGACATCTCTGCCACACAGATCTGTCCTCTCCCGGGCTATTTCTGTCTCTGGTTCTAAAGGTCAGTGCCTTTCCTGGGATATGGCAGCTGCTGTCTCTTCCCCATCTCGACGTGGTATTAGTCTCATGCCTGGGGGGCGGCGGTGGGTTTGCCCCAGGTGACTGGCTCCCCCTCCCTCGCCTTCACCCAGGGCTGTCCTGGGCAGGCCCACCCCCAGGCTGGCGCGTGGTTTCCCAAGGCTGCTGCTGGGCCCAGAGCATAGGGAGTTCTTGATGGACAGCCGCCAGTGGCCAGAACACTCCTGCAGCTCCTTCAGCACTAGGGCTCCCACGGGCTCCCCGCTGACCCCCTCAGCCTCTCTCCCAGAGCTCTGGCTCCAAGCCATCCCAGACCCTCCACAGGGATTGATGGGCTTGTCCTATATGAGAAGGAGTGGGGAGAAAAGCCTTTCGATAAGAGGCTTAAAGGAAAGGACCAGAAGAGGCAGCTCACCTACCCAGGAGGAAATCATCATGGTAACTTCAGGATTGTACTTCCCTCCACTCTTCACGCCTCCCTGCCTCCAGCCGCTCCCCCTCTCCTCTGCTGACCCTTCCTTCTGGGGTCTGCGACTGGGGCCTGGCAGGGGGAGTGTAGTCTAGAAGCCCCCACCCTCAGGCAGCCAGCCGATGGGCCTTGCACCAAAAGTGTCCCTCATCCTCAGCATTGGTGCAGTTTTGGGGAGGAGGGAGAGGAACCGGTGAGTGACACGTCCCTGTAACAAGAGCACAGGGGCCCCTGCCTGGCTCAGTCCCAAGGGCACTTGACTCTTGATCTCAGGGTTGTGAGTTCAAGCCCCATGTGGGGTGTAGAGAATACTAAAAAAAATAAACGTAAAAATATATAAAAACACGAATTCAAAGGGATACATGCACCCCTATATTTATTTTTTTTAATTTTATTGTTATTTTGGGGGGGAGAGGGGGAGAAAGAATCTGAAACGGTCTCCACTCCCAGCACAGAGCCAGATGTGGGGCTCGATCTCACGACCCTGAGATCATGACCTGAGCCAAAATCGAGAGTCGGAAGCTTAACCATCTGAGGCACCCAGGCGCCCCACCCTTATATTTATTTAAAAAAAAAAAAAGAGAGAGAGAGGGAGCTTCAGCAGCCAGGCAGTGACAAGGGCAGGCTGCTAAATGGACTCCAGGACACTCCTGGCCCATCAGCACCCCACACGCACCCCACAGGATGTGACTGACCCACCCAGCCCTAACAGCCCTGGCTCCTGGTTCCTGAGTGTCAGTAGATTTGCCGTTTCATCAGTCCTAACAACAGGGAATGCGGTTCCTATTCATTTGCACTTAGGAATTCCTCCAAGGCACCCACAGTGTGTTCTGACCAAGGGGCAGGGGTCCGAGGGCCCACCCTTCCTGCCTGCCCCACCCTAAGGATGACCTCACTGGAGGCCCGGAAGGACAAGTGGGACCTTGGCTGGGGGAGGGGGGATGTCTTAGCACAGGTGGTGGAGAGGCAGCAGGGCTAACGGGGTGGCCCCAAACCAGGACTGGAAAGGCTGAAAGGAGGAAAAGACAGTCTGGAGGTGGGGGTTGGGGGGCGGGGAAGGAGCAGCTCCCACTGCCCAGCCTCAGCCAATTTCTCCTTTTCTTTCTGGCACCCCTAATCTCCTCCCCTCACTGACCCACTCCTGCTGCAGAGCTTCCTGGAGAGGAGCAGGGACACAAAAGCAAGATAAACAACACTGAAGGGGGCTCGGGAGGAGCATTCCAGAGCTAAAAATAACAGGGTCAGCGTGTGCCCCCAGCCCCTCCCCCTCCCCCTCCCCCACCCACTGGGTGGCGCCCAGCGCTCAACTGAGCCTCCAATCTGGAATGCTAATCTGCTATCCCCAGGCCCACTGTCCTCTTCCCAGACCCTGCTCCTAAGTGTGGGGCCACAGCCAGGGGAGATGGGGAGCCCACCCCCACCAGGCCCACTCCACGGCACCCACGGGGAAGCTCGAGCGGGCCCACAGCTCTGCAGCTGACCCTCCCTCCTGCCTTCTCATTATTTTGGACCAAGATACAAGTCTGCAGCCCTATCAGCAAAGTCAGGGCTCCTGCAGACGGCGAAGGACCTCATTCTCCCTACAAGCACAGCTGTCCCCGCCTTGGTGAGCGATTCTGCTCTTCTAGATGACAGAGGAGGGGAGGACGTGGAGGAAAAGAAAATTCCCGGAGAAAACTCACCGTCAAGCACAGCTAGGTGCCCAGACGGTGCTCCGCCTGTCCTGTCTGCCATTTCACCCCATCTGCACAGAAAGTAGCTATTAGCCTATCTCATTTCCAGAGAGGGAACCGGAGGCTCCAAGATGCGAACAAAGAACTAGTCCTCAGAGGTAGCCCAGAGATGCGTGGTGGCCTGTGTGGCCTGGGGCTGCCTCCATGGGGCGGGTTCTTCCTCTCCAGAGCTGCAGACCGGCCCACCCTCTCCCCTCCCGCAGCTCAGGGGGACCCACTGCAGCAGCTGGGACCACGTAGCCTGCGTTGACCCGTGGGCGCCGTGGTCCCTGAGGACTCCAGCACAACACTCTCCACCCGCAGGCGAGCCGCTCTTCCAGGGGGCACTGCTGCTGGGAACGGCGGTGGGGAGTTGGGGTTGCCCGGAAGGCTTGGTCAGGACAACCTCCTCCTCACAGGCATGACACCCTTAGGGTGTTCCCGTAGGAGGCCAGCTGGAGGAGTTTCAGGGGACCATGCCTGGCTCTAGAGGATGCCCTTTCCTGAAAAGCCGGGAGGCCTTGGGAAGGCCTGCACAGCGTCAGCAGGGCCCTACTGCTCCACCCAGGCTGGGGTGTGCTCTCCTGCCGGCCACGGGCGGGGAGGAAACAGAGATTGTTAAAACCAGAGCAAACAGGGCAGGCTTAGCTGTGATTGAGCTCCTGTCTTTAGCAGGCCGGCAGAGGGGGGTTTTTTGCAGGTCCTGGGAGGCCGCTGCTGTCTTCCTGAGATGCAGGGAGGCTGGAGGAAAGAGGCCTTCACAACTGCAGGGATTCAGTCCCCTTGTTGACCGGCTCCCCCTTTGGGGATGCCCCAGCCTCCTGTCAGCCTTGAATACATCTAGTGATGAGAGGTTCATCCCCGTGAGAAAGCTCTGATGATTAGCAAGCTCTCCCTTGTTGTGTTGAGCTAGGATCACCATCCCTGCGCTTCTCATCATCTGCCCTCTGGGGCTGTGAAGTTGCTCCCCTTTCCCCAGGAAGGCCTTGCAAAAATAGAGTCCTGTGTCCAGACGATGGGATCCAGGCATGCTTTCAAATGCTAGAACTGAGGGGACAGCCGCAGAAAGAATTAGACAATTCAAAATGACACTGCACTGGTTGATAACACCCTACCCAAGCTCTGCCCTCGTGACGCCGTGCCTCAGAGACACCTGCGGGTGAGGTGCCATTCACACAGGGGCTCTTTATTTAATGAACAAGAGCAGAACCTTTTACTGCCCAGCCTGTGTGGACTCTGGAGGAAAGGTTCTCACATGTCCAGTAAACAGAAGGTCTTTCTTTGACAGCAACTGGACATTGCATCGTTTACCAGGTTTCTTGGATTCCTCAGGCCAGAAACCTGAGGGCCTGGAGACTTGTCCCATTCCACAGCCCCCCAGCCCCTCATGAACAATCCTCTCATCCCCACCCTAGCCAGGTCTCATTCCTGCCCACTTCTGTCCATCCTTAAGGCCGCCACCCTAACCTGTCTGTGCCCCTTAACTCTCACCTCCTAACTGTGCTCCCCACCCCCAATCCCTCCTCCACTTAGAAGCCAGAGTGCAGGTCAGATGCCGTCACTCACATGTGCAAACCTAGTGATGGTTGTCAGTGCGTTTCAAATCACCACATTCCTCACCATGGGCTACAAGGCCCTTCAACACCGGGTGCTGAGGCACCTCCCTGACCACGGGCCTTCCAGAAGCATGTCAAACTTTTTCCTGCCGTGGGGCCTTTGCACTTGCTGGTCCTTCTCCCTGCAGCGTTTCCTTGCTCTTCACACGCCTGGTTCTTTCTCAGCTAGAGTGCCATCTTCTCTGAAAAACCTCCCCTGACTGCCCTTTCGAAATCAGGTTCCCTTTCCCACCCTCTGTCATAGACCCTTTTCCATTTCATCTATACCACTTAATGTATTTACTCATTCACTCATATTCACTTATGGTTGTCTGTCTGCCTCACTCACATGTAAGCTCCAGGAGAATACAGACCCTGTTTGTCTTGCCCACCACCCCCTGGACCTGCTGCGCCCCACGTTGAGCCTGGCACCTGTAGGCACACAGAGAACATTGGTTGGGTGATCAATAACACCATTACCCCCGTGGTCTCCAGGAGTGTTGGGAATCCGGCTGTCCTTGGAAACAGCGAGATGAATGAGAAAACCACTCACCAGACTCCTGAACCCCCTCAGAGGAGGAATGCATAAGAAAAACTGGCCAGTTCTGATTCATCCATTCGTATATCCACTTATTCACTCCTTTACAAAATCTGAGTGCTTCCTGATAGCTGGAAACTGCTCTAGGGACGGACACCTCAGTGAGCTATACCCAAGTCCCTACTTCAAGGACCTTACACTCCCACAATCAACATTTGATTATCAACAAGTAAACAAAACGATGTCCACTGAGCGCTTTAGAAGCACCGGCAGCCAAGAAGTCCATCGACAGATGAATGGATAAAGAAGATGTGGTATATATATACAATGGAATATTATGCAGCCATCAAAAGGAATGAAATCTTGCCATTTGCAACACCGTGGATGGACCTGGAGGGTATTATGCTGAGTGAAATAAGTCAATCAGAGAAAGACATGTATCATATGACCTCACTGATATGAGGAATTCTTAATCTCAGGAAACAAACTGAGGGTTGCTGGAGTGGTGGGGGGGTGGGAGGGATGGGGTGGCTGGGTGACAGACATTGGGGAGGGTAAGTGCTATGGTGAATGCTGTGAATTGTGTAAGACTGTTGAATCACAGATCAGTACCTCTGAAACAAATAATGCAATATATGTTAAGAAAAAAAAAAAGAAGATAGCAGGAGGGGAAGAATGAAGGGGGGAAAATCGGAAGGGGAGACGAACCATGAGAGACTATGGACTCTGAGAAACAAACTGAGGATTCTAGAGGGGAGGGGGTGGGGAGATGGGTTAGCCTGGTGATGGGTATCAAAGAGGGCATGTTCTGCATGGAGCACTGGGTGTTATACGCAAACAATGAATCATGGAACACTACATCAGAAACTAATGATGTAATGTATGGTGATTAACATAACATAATAATTTTAAAAAAAAAGAAGAAGAAGCACCGGCAGCCCCTGCCTTCTGGCGCACCCGCATAAAGGCAGCTGCAGAGACTCCTTCCCTAGAGCATGAGGACAACCCTGTCCCACCTTCCGTTAAATATCCACATGCTGGGGCATCTGGGTGGCTCAGTCGTTAAGGGACTGCCTTCGGCTCAGGTCACGATCTCAGGGTCCTGGGATCGAGCCCCGCATCGGGCTCCCTGCTCCGCGGGAAGCCTGCTTCCTCTCCCACTCCCCCTGCTTGTGTTCCCTCTCTCGCTGTGTCTCTCTCTGTCAAATAAATAAATAAAATCTTAAAATAAATAAATAAATAAATATCCACCTGCTGGATCTGCTTCCTTAAAACGAGGGGCGCCTGCAAACCAACACCTTCCCAGGTAGACCTGTTTTATGGCTCAGGAAACGGGACTCCACCGTGACACAGCTTGTGAAAACCAAACCAAAACAAACAAACAAACAAAAACCTCTGCAGTGAGTAAACACAAATAGAACTGGGGCGCCTGGCTGGCTCAGTCTGTGGAGCATGCGACTCTTGATCTCAGGGTCCTGAGTTCAAGTCCCACGTTGGGTGTTCAGCTTACTTACTAAATAGATGAATACATACATAAATAGAAACAAACAGAATTGCAATAAATTTGTGATACCTGGTTTGGAGGCTAAGATGACCAAAAATAACAAAGGCACTCGCACACATCTAGGTGACAAAGTCACCTAGGGTGTGTCTGTGTGTGCCAGGCCAGTGCAGCTGGGCTGGCTGGGCCTTCCTGGGGTGGTATGCTTCCAGAGGGCTGGCATGTACTTGGGTGGAGCACCTCTCTCTCTTACTGGTAGCACACAGTTTCTTATCTCTTCCCCCTTCACTTGTTCACTCATCAAACTTGGGCATCCCCTCCTTGATCCAAGTCCTTGGTAGGCTCAGAGGTGGGCGCCATGAGACAGGGAGGGTAAGGAGAGTCCTTATGTCAGACAGTTCAAGTCCCTGGTTTCTGCCTTGGGGAGCACAGCCCCACGTACCTGCTGCCCAGGGAGATAGATGTTCTAGATGCCCGCACTTCCTCAGCCTTCTTCCACCCAAGCACCAGATGTGGTCACTTCTACTTCTTAACTAGCTCGGATCCTCTCCTTACCTCCTGCAGGCCCCCGAGGGCAGCCCTTTGTCCCTCTCCTGGGTTGCTGCAAAGCCTCCCCCAGCCTCTGGGTCCTACCACCTCCTCCATCCTCCAGAGGCCCTCTATCCCGCCACTTCCCACCAAAGGCGCACAGGCCTCGGAGAGCCTGTCCCATGCCCGTGCCCGCCTGTCTGGCCCCACGGCAGCCCCTCCCTCCACACCGGACAGGATGAGGCACTTGCCTCCAGAGGCTCCAAGGGCACCTCTTGTGACCCGGTGTCCCCTGCAGAGCGCTACACGGTGCCTAGAGCCCTACCGGTGACACCCTGGGCCAAGGGGACCCGTCCGAGTTTTTCCTCCTCCCCGAGCTGGGTAACCATGTGGTGGCAGACGAGGCCCCGCAGAAGGAGCCAGCCCGAGCCCAGCGCCGGCAGCAGCTGGTGTCGCCATGGAAACCGCGCCCCGCGCCACCCGGGGCCTGGCCTTTTCACTCTGCCTTTTTGGCAGGCTTCCTCAACCACCCTGAAGCCCATTCACCCCAGGGGAGCCAGGGCCTTGCCCCTGCCCCCCACTGCCCTTGGTCCTCTTTGGCCAGCTCTACCTCCCCTTCCTCTCCTTCCCAGCCACCCTCCCCTCTGCAGCCTTTGCCAGAGCGCTGGGAGGGGGAAAGCTGGGCCAAGGAAGGACTCAGATTTTCAATTCGAAGCAGATTTCCCCTCCACAGGCAGCGAGCCCTTTCATGCATTTTTTCCCCTATTATCATAAACGCAGGAACTTGCATTAGGATGAATGAGCAGAAACTCCTGTCTTTGTCAGAGCCTTGGCAGAATGCCAGGCATAGAATGACCTAAAACATTCAGAATTAAATGGAGCTGGAGAGGGGGTGGAGATCCCTCGTCGTGAGAAATGGACTGGTGGGGGTTGGTGGGGGTGGCCCTTGTCTCTAATTATAATAAGAGTGTTCACCATGTGCCCAGACCCTGTGCGCAGCCCTTCTCACCAGATTCTGGCTTAATCTGCACAAAACTCCTATGCCCTGTTTCTCCCTCCTGCTTGTGTAGACGATGAAACCGAATCAGTGGTATCAAGGCACAGCCCCCAAGATCACACAGCAAATGAGTGAAGGAGTGGGATTTGAACCCTTCAAACTCTGCAGCCTGGACCACAACTTCAAGGTCACCTTCCTTCGGGCTGGTTCAAGGCTCTGCCTCCCAGTCCCCGGCCCCCAGGCCCTCCAGCCGGGCTTCCTACCCTGTTCCTCCCTTCACTCCTCAGCCTCCCTCATTTCCATTTGTCAGCGTGGTTTTGCAAATCAGACTGATTTAACTACCTTCTGCTCCCAAATTACATTTAGAGAGGAGACCCCCCCAGGCAGAGGGAAGAGAGGCTCTTGGAGACCCAGTCAGAGCGTGTCTCTGCCTCCTGGAGGGCAGCTCCGAGCGCATGTTTGTCTCTGGTGCCCAGACTCTGACCCAGAGCAAGTGCTCAGCAAGTGTCTACTGCGTGCTGTGCGGAATGTTCCATGTCCCCCCCTCCAGGCTCAGAGTCCACCCTCTTCTAGCCTTTCTGTGGCCCGGAGCCTGACCACTGAAGGACTGTGTCTCAGAGCTCTTTTGCTGTCTGGCTTCAGGATGGCTTCAGCCAACGGGAAGCTGCAGCAGAAGGTAAAAGGCAGGAGAAGGACATGGGGGTCTTTATTCCCCACTCGCTTGGAGCCAGGGGTTGGCAGTGGCTACTTTCCTCCGCCCCAGACCACAGCTCCTGTCCTGTCATCCTATCCTACAGCTCGGCTGGGCCACGCTCCCTCAGACCCAGCCCCTGCCCTGTTGTCAGCTCTGGGAGGCTTCACCGTTCCTTGCTAATTCTCCTTACCTTGTCTACAACGTGTGCAACTGCCCCGGACCAGCCCATTCCCTTCCAGGACAGGGACAGATGGGAGCTTCTGCTCCCTGCCGCGCCCTCTCGTAGGTGGCAGGGGTATAGCAGGGAACAAAACAAACAAAAACCTGCTCTGGTAGAACTGGCATGGAGGAAGACAGCCAGTGGCCAAACAGAACAGACCCTAAGTTAGGAAGTGGTAAGTGCTGGGAATGAGGGAGCACATGGATGAAGGAGTGGAAGAACATAATCACTTAGGGCTCACGACTAGACTTTAGAGATGGTCTAGTCTAAGTCCCCCACTCTACAAACGAAGGGAAGGAGGCTCAGAGAGGATGCTCAAGGATGCACAGTGGTGAGTTACTGGTAAAAGCTGGGGTGCTTCCAGCCGTCCTTGACTCTGCCATGGCCATGGCCAGAGGGGTGCAGCTCAGCCCACGGAAGAGGCAAAAGCCTTTGAAGTTCCTTCTGGTTCTTTGCTTTCTTTAAGGACCATCTTCCAGAAACAACAGTAAGAGCAGCCATGGTTTGCTGGAAAGCTCGGACCGCAGGGAAGGTGTCAGCTGGCAGGGACAATGGGAATGCCTCTGTTCCACCTTGGGGGTACCTCACCACCCACCTGCACAGAGGACACCGTGGGCCCTGGAGCCCCCGGGACACAGGTGGGGGAGAGGCTTGTGGAGCAGGGTACTGGGGCTGTCCAGTGGGGGATGAGGGTTGGGGGGGAGGGCTTGCCCTGTAGGCCTGGCGGTTTGGGAAGGGTATTGTTCTCGTGTTGCTGACCAAGCCCCAGCCCACGTGCAGGACTTGGCTGGGAATCTGCAGCTGCCCTGGCTGACTGGGTCATCCGTTTCCCACCCGGCTTACCATCCTGGCACGCCCCCAGCGCCCTACTGGGTGGAGGGAAACCACAGTAATCATGTATTGAGCCTGCAATATGCCAACCGCAGTTCATGCAGTATCTCAATATGTGATCGTCTTTGCCACTGTCCTATGAGATGAGTTCTTCTCCCCATTTTGCAGATGGGGAAAAAAGCTCATCAGAGTTGTGTGACTTACCCAGGGCCAGAGAGTGGGAGGATTCAACTCAGACTTGTCTAACAGGAAAGCCTAGGTTCTTGCCCCATAAGCCTCAGAGACTCCTACCAGGGGCTTCTGGGAATCTGCCAGCGCAGCCCCCCAACCGGCCCAGAGCATGCGCTGCAGGTCGTACCCGTCTCCCCTCTGCCCCACCTCCTCGGCATCGGCCACCCCCTTGGCCTGCAGAGTCTTGGGCCCGTGCCCAGCTCGGCTTCTCTGCCATGTGGCCCTGCACCAGGCTCTTGGCCCCCAGGCCAGGCTGGGGTTGCCATGGTAATGCCTTACCCTTGGACTGCTGTGTGAGCCCGAAAGCCACTGGAATGTCTCAGAAATCCCACCCTTCAGGCCAGCATCCAAACTGCCTCTCCCAGACGGCCACTCTCATTATGAGCAACAGGAAAATCTTTTCAGGTCGTGTCCTGATTTTCAGTTTGGAAAACAGATGGGCCCCACTGCAAGGCCCCCGTACGCCCTTTCTTTCCCTTTTCCCTTCCATGCCGTCCTCTCTTTCTCCCTGCGCCCAGCACTGGGTGGTGGTTATGGGCACAGCCAGAGCCTGAGCTCGGATTTCAGTTCCTCCACTTTCCAGCCCTTTGACCTTGGACTCATCCTTGGGGCTTGATTTCTTTGTCCTTCCTGGGGATGACTAATGGTACCCACGTCCTTGACTTTTGTGCAGATTACAGAAATGTTCTGAGTCAGAATCAGTGCCACCTTCTCAGCCAGGCCTTCCCCACCCTCCCTATTTCAAATTACAAACCTGTCCGGACTCCAGCACCCCATGCCCCTGTCCCTCCTTTATCACCATCCGCATACCACTTGGCCTATGTCTTCTGGTTGTTGACTGTTTTCCCTCCACTAGAATAGTAAGCTCCATGAAGGCAAGGATTTTTATTTATTTATTTATCTTATTTTAATTTTTTTAAAGATTTTGTTTATTTATTTGACAGAGAGAGAGACAGCGAGAGAGGGAACACAAGCAGGGGGAGTGGGAGAGGGAGAAGCAGGCTTCCCGCGGAGCAGGGAGCCCGACGCGGGGCTCGATCCCAGGACCCTGGGATCATGACCTGAGCCGAAGGCAGATGCTTAACAACTGAGCCACCCAGGCGCTCCAAGGATTTTTTTTAAATGTTTCCCTAGCTGTGTCCCCTGTGTCTAGAACAGTGCCTGCGCACAGAGGACATTAAAAACTATTTGTGGAATAAAGAGATGGACGGAGACAGACAGGCCAATGGCACCGGATTTTTCGCGGGCTGTTCAGAGGTACCCAGAGCTCTGCCGGGTGGCCAGAGCACCTGGCATGGGGCCTGGCCTGTGGTTAGTGCTTGAGGTTGGCCCATGCTCTCGTCTTGTTCCTCTCACTTTCCTCCACCCACACCCATACCTTGGGCCTCCCAGCGACACCTTCGGGAAGCCCTGCCGGGGAGCCCTCAGAGGAAAGCCTTGGCTGAGGTAGCATCCTGAGCCAGCAGCGGCCACTCCAGCTGCTGACACACCCCACAGGGCCAACCTCTCATCCACGAGGGAGGTTGAGTCAGGACAGAAGACTGGGGAACGGTGGCCTCAGGGCACTCTCTTGCTGCCCAGGCAGGCTGCTCCACCCGGGACTGCGGCAGGAAGGACCCCAGGCACAGGGCCAGCCCCGGGCTGGGCAAGGGGCGCAGGGCAGGGCACCTGGGGGCAAACAGCTGCCCTTCCTTCCTGGGGTTCCCCCCTGCAGACAGCTGGCAGACTGCGGCTCCCCAGGGCTGCTTCCCCGCCCCCCCCCCCCCCAGGACCATTTTCACTTTCTGTTTTCTCCAACAAAGCAGGAACAGCTAGGCCAGGGGCTGCTGCGTCGGCTCATGGAGATGGGGTGTGGGCTGGGGCGTTGGAAAGACGGGCCCCTGGGCATGGAGAGAAAGTGGGTTCAGCAGCGTTCTGTGCTCCACACCTCTGTGAGTGAATCTCAGCTGATGAGAGTCCCTTACATTTCTCCGGCAGGGATACTTTCCAAAGCATCGTCATGGTGATCATCTTACTGGATCCTCATTCTGGGATGGCGGCGATGGAAAGGACAGGAGTCAACAAACAAAAAGAAAAAAAAAGATGTCTACCAGTTTAGAGGCCACCGAAGCCACAGAGCCAGGATGAGAGCGCTTTGTAGTGTGTCCCTTTTGCCAAACTTCCCCACTGTCCCCAGAGATCCACCTTTGAGCAGGGGAGCCCTGCTCAATCCCTCTCCACCTAGGAGGAAACTGAGGCACAGGGCCTGGCAGGACCTGGAGTGGAAACATGACTGGCATCTTCCAGACACTCCTAAGAAAAGGACTTCTCCATTTCTGGATTCTCTGGCATGAGAATGTGTCTTAGGAGCTGGCATGGGGAGGAAATGACCTTGGGATGGCAGGGGGTGGGGGGGACCCAGAGCCTTCAAGCACCTGGAAGAAAGAGTGTCTTCATTTTCATTTTCTAGAGAGTAAACAACTAGCCCGAAGACACGGAGCTAGCAACCGAGAGAGCAGGACTTCTCAGCCAGGCCTGGATTATTCCACAGCCTTCGGGCTGGTCTCAGGGGCGGTGGGCTGATTACCCCTACTGTAGCCCCTACCCCCCAGGCCCCCAGCACACGAGCACTCCCCTCAGGCTCTGGCCCTCTCCTTGCCCGCGTGTCCCTAAGGAGACATGTGCTTTTGAGTCCCACATTCCTGTTCAGGCCTGCCCTCCTCCTCACACTCCCATAGGAAATGTTCCTGAACACCACCATGTCCCAGATGCTCTGCTGGGGACTAGGGACACGGCAAGGTCACACAAGACAGAAAAGGTCTTTGCTATCCGGAAGCTTTTATGGAGGGAAGGGCGTGGACAGACAGCAAAGGAGTAAGCAAATAAAAAAGATAAGCCCAGATAGCCACAAATGTTATAAAGGAGCTAACACGGACTAATTGCACGGACAGTGACGGGCGGTAGGATGTCAGGGACAATCTCTCTGAGAAGGTGAGAGTTTCTCTCATTTCTGCTGAGATTAGGGCCAGTCATGCAAAGCTGGGGGTGGGGACAAAGGAGGTGGAAACAAGGCCAGGGTAGGGCTGAGTGCCAGGGACGTCCCGGGTCCCATGTGGCCCTCGTGTCGTTTTGAACAGTTCCTCCTTCCACAGCCCAGAGTGGCCCATTTGAAAGATGTTACCGACAAGGGGTCGAATTTATTTTAAGTGCAGTGGGAAGCCATTGGAGGAAATCATGTGATTGTTGTCTTGAAAAAGACCTTGCTGACTGCTTCCTGAAGAATAAATTACAAGGGCAAGAGAGCAGAAGAGCCAGGCCAGGGGGAGGTTGCGACCACCCAGGCCTGCCGTGATGTCCCCTTTCACTAGATGCCCGTGTGGACGTTAGGCTGTGGAGAAGAGTGCTTATGAAGGACCCCGAAGATCTCCCCGCCCAGACTCAGGCCCTGAGCCAGCCTCAGAGCTCGGGGTCCATTGTCTGTTCTTGCTGGTGCAGCCCAGACAGTGGGAAGGGCCAAGGGCCAAGGGCCAGCCCCCTGCTTCTGTCCCACCTGGGTCCAGGCCGCGCACCGGTCAGGGCCCACCCCGCCTCCTTGCAGGAAGCCGGCCGGCAGCATCTGCTGTGTGACCTTGGGCTGCAAAGTCCGGCTTTGCAAAGGCAAAGTGAGTCACTTCCTCCCCGGGGCCTCCCCCTGAGCGGGCAGCCCGAGGCCGCGCCCTGCCCCCTCGCCCCGGCCCGGGCCTGGCGCTGGCACGCAGGCGCTCCGCATGCTAAGTGCTCTCGCCCAGCCCGCCGCCCCGGAGGCTCATTTGTCACCCGCTGCTGACTCAGCACTTCTGGGGAAGGCTTTTCCCTTCGCCTTAGAGGAGGAGGCCGGGAAATGCAGCGGCCCTGGCTCTTCCTCCCCTTTGCTCCAGATTGTGTGTGTGTGTGTGGTGGGGCGGGTCTGTGGATGAGTCTGAGCATCACTGGGTCTGTGTGGGTCTCTCATGTGTATCTCATGCGATTTCTGGGTCCGTGTGTGTCTTCTGTGTGCAGCTGGGTCTGTGCGTGTGGCTTTTATGTGCGTGCCGGTCCTGTGGGTCTTTGGCTGTCTGCCAGCCTCTTTCCTGTGTGTCTGCGTGTTGTCTGTTTGCATGTGTCTGTGTGCGTGTGTGGTATGTGTGTCTGGGTGAGTGTGCGCGTGCTTCCCCATCACGCACGCTGCAGGTCTTTGCCTCCTCCCTCCCGCAGCCCTGCACGCTCCCCTCGGACCTCGCCTCGCTCAGAGTGAGCCCCACCTCTCCTCCCCAGGTACCCCCGGCTCCTGCCTGCACGCTCTGTGTCCTGGATTAAAAGCACAGGCTCGGCAATCAGACAGATCTACGTTTCAACCTTGGTTCTGCCCTTGCCGGCTGAGTGATGTGGATTGAGATACTTACCTTTTGAGCCTCAGTTTCTTCACTTATAAAATAGAAGTGATCCTATCTCTCCCCCCCCCCCCCCCCCCCCCAAACTACCCCCCCCCCCCCCCCCCCCCCCCCCCCCCCCGAGAGCATCTCGTGATGGAGTCTGGCATATCGCACGCTGCAAAGGGGGCCTGTTGTTTCTTCTTAAAGCAATGGGCCCAGTGGCAGGCACACAGCCAGGGTCTAATGAGCAGCACTTAAGAACAAAAGCGCTGAGGCCGTCTCCTTGGCTGCGGGGGACGGGAGGGGTGTGGGAGCCAGTGACCTGGATTGGGAGCTGGGCAGGAGCAACCTGCATGACAGCCACTGCAAGGAGAGACAAGTGGTGACCTGATTTAGTGCTGCCTTGGGCAGCCAAGGAAGCCAGGGAGGAAGTCACAGGAGAGAGGCTTGGAGCGGCTGGGCCCTGCCCTGCCCTGCCCCAGACCAAATACACCCCCAGCCCCGGCGAGTGCCCAAGGGGAGCAGGACAGCTCCTCTAGCCCCAACCCCAGAACAGCCTCGTGCTGCGTCCCTAGGAGCCCACTCACATCCACTTGTTTGGATCTTCTTAACAACCCTGGCAAGGAGTTTCTTAGCATCCCCATTTTGCAGCTGGGACAACTGAAGCTTTGGGAGGTCAAGTTCCAAGGTCACGGGACTAACATGCGTCAGAGAGAACCCTGGCATTCCAACTTGCAGTCCAGTGCCCCCCGGATGTCTACACCGCCCACCCTCTTCCTGCACACACACGTATGCCCCAGCACACACCCGGGTGGTCCCTCCCTCCCTGCCCACGGGCAGGGCTCCCACGCAGATTGGCACCACACCCTCCCCAGCGCCAGCTCCTGGAGCAAATCCTTCCCAGAGCCTGCCAAGCCCTGTTCCCCTTCATTGAAAGTAGAACTGTATTCAGAAGGGTTAGTATTTCTTGTCTCAAGGCCTGCAGTGTGGATTCTCATTCCATCCTTTTGCTATCTCGAGCAAGAGACGCAAACCAGCTTGGGAGCATGGATCGGGCAGCCCCGTACTTCAAAGTCGCTGCCTAGGCTTGGACTAGAAAGCAAACCAGGGAGCCAGGCAGGTGGGAGCAGGGAGAGTAGGGGCTTGGAGGGCAGGAGACCCCAGTTCATGCTTCTGCTGCTAACTAGCTGTGAGGCCTTGGGCAAATCACTACCCCCTCTCTGGGCCTGAGAGTCCACATCTATAAAATGGAGGTGGCTCTCAGGTTTCTTCACAGCTCACACACTGTCCCAGGTGCTACTAACCCTGGATCATGGCTAGGTCTATGCTATCGGATGCTACCGAAGCCCTAGATGGCAGCGGAGACCCACCAGTACCACGCCCCCACCCCCCGGCCCCCGCCTCCAGCTCTCCCTGGGAAAACCAGCCCACAAGAGAGAGGACTTAGAAAAAGTCCAAAGTATAAGGGAGTACCAGACACCTTCTTTTATTCCTGCTCCAGGGGATCTAGCACCGAGGTGGAGACAGAATATTGGGTTCTCTGCTGAGCTCTGACCTGGATCTGTAGGTGAAGACAGGAGTCATTTCTGCTTTGGGGGCCTGTGACTCGTGGAGGGAAAAGGGACGATAAGCATCTCTGGCCTTCCTGATTCACAGGGTTATCCGAGCATGAGGTGGGGCCCCTTGCAAAGCAGACATGCCCATTTCTGTCCAGACATAGTCCAGGCGGGCAGTGGGCGGCTGCAGGCTGTCCTTACATGGGGCTGAAGGGGCCCAGCCACTCAGTGACTCACTCACTTACCCAGCCAGCAGCAACCCGGGGCCCCACCCTTCCCTTCTCCTGCTACCCGCAAAAGCCCCTTAACACTGTCACACTGAGAGCAAGGTAGAGAAAGGCATTTCCAAAGGCTGGTGGATGGCAACCGGGAAATAAACGGAAGGCCATGTGATCACTTAATTATCCAGCTCTGGAGCCACCTACCTCTGGGCTTTCTGGTGTGTGATTTGATTAACCCCTTATGGTTTAAGTATTTTATTCTTGCAGTATTCTTGCAGTATTCTTCAGCGGAAAGCAGCCCACAGATAAGAACCTGGTGGGTCTCCTGGGAGCTTAAGCTTATCTCAGTCTGCCAGGAACAGGGTCTGGGGGCATCAGAGGAAGGCTGAGCGGAACAGATCTGGTAACCTGATGATGGTGGTGACTTGGGGACTATAGGTCTGGTACAGGCTGTATTCGTAAGAACATGGAGGGAAGTAACTCATCAGGAAAACTGGGGCCAAATTCCAGCTGTCAGGAGTTGAAGACCCAGGAGAGTGAAGAACCGATTCCTCCCTCTAGAGCAGCGTTCTTTGATTGCGTGGGTTGAGACCCATTAGTGGGTCATGACATCAATTTAGTGGATTGCACCCAGAATTTTCTAAAAAAGAGACAGAATAGAATGGGAAAACGTAAGCATAGGTTACATATATAAAAAGGAACATCTAGTTGCATAAAACCTTTGTTTCAGGATATGTATGTAAACGTTCATCAGAGTAATGGGTTGAGAAAAGATGAGAAATGCATTTCTTACTTGTGGGTCATGGTTTTAAACATTTGAAAGCCACTGCTCTTAGGGCACCTGGGAGGCTCAGTCGGTTAAGCGTCTGACTCCTGATTTCGGCTCAGGTCATGATCTCAGGGTTGTGAGATTGAGCCCCACGTTGGGCTCCGCACTGGGTATGGAGCCTGCTTAAGATTCTCTCTCTCTAGGGGCGCCTGGGTGGTGCAGTCCGGTGAGTGTCCAACTCTTGGTTTCAGCTCAGGTCATGATCTCAGGGTCGTGGGATTGAGCCCCAAGTTTCCTTGGATTCTCTCTCCCTTTGCCCCTCCCTCAGTCTCTCTCTCTCTCTCAAATAAATAAATAAATCTAAAAAAAAAAAAATTTCTCTTTCCCTCTGCCCCTCCCCTCCTCTAAACCACACACACACACACACACACACACACACACACACACACACGAATGCCACTGCCCTAAAAAACAAAGGAGAGAAGACCAAAATGCGCCCTTTGTGTGTGTGTGAGGCAGGGCTTCTGGTCCTAACACTTGATCCCAGTACCCCCAGGACTATCTGGGGGAACAACTCCACTTTCCTGAGCACAGCATGAGCCATTGCCCTTACACCTAAATGTATTCCAGTCCCTTTACCACTTTCTTTAGTGGGAAGCAGAGATGGTGGCTTTTCCCCAGATTCCCCATCCCCGGAATGTTTGCATGTTTCCCAAGAACCTCCACAGGGCAGTTAGTCAAGATCTTCGGATACAGGGTCACCGGCTGAGCTTTCCAAGTGGCAAGGGCCACCGTGTCCCCGGTCTCTGTCGTAAGAACAGGCGGGAAGGCAGAGGTCAGCCTGGGAAGTCAGGAAAGGCAGGACTGGTCCCTGGATAAGTCTTTCCTCTGATGCCTTCCCCTTCCAGTTCCACTGTTTGGTATAATCCTGAATGTAGTGAGGAGGGACAGACAAAAAACTAGAAAGCTCAACTTCTGCCACGGGGGCGGAAGCTGGTGGGAGCCTGAGCTGGTGGTTAGCCCCTGTTTGTCATTTTGCAAATCTGGTCTACCCACCTCCAGGTGAAAACTCCCAGCCTCACCCCAGGGGGCAATGACTAATTACAAAACGCATTTTCTCTCTTTTCAGTCTGCTCACCTCCCCGCCCACAGCACCCCCTCCCATCCCAACCCTGCGCCAGCCTAGCCTGACTCCCTTGCTAGACTGGGTTGAATGAACCCTTGGCCCGGCCCCTCCTCCCCAGACTGGGCCCTCTGGGGCTCTCTCCTCCCCAGTCAGCTTCACTTTCACTTTCCAGCCACTCTCACTTCTCTGTCAGCTCCTTACCCTGGAGCTCAGAGCCCTGGCCCGTCCTCAAGGTGAGGGCCATTGCTGAAGCCCTGGGCAGCACCCAATTAGTCAGGTCTTGACTCAATGGTAGTCAACAAATATTTATGCAACGTACTCTGTTCCAGGCTTCAAGCATGCAGTGATAACAACATGAGCGAGGTTCCTGCACACACAGTTCTAGAAGCCTGGGTGATACAGAGGTGCAATCAAGCAATTAAAAATAGTAGACCAAGCCTCGGCAGCTAGATGTCTGTGCTAGAAAGGCGCATGGTGAGAGACAGCGAAGGCAGCCTGGGCAGCCGGGGAGGGCTCCAGGGGGACAGAAGCCACTACCGAAGCCTGAAGGCTGACCCAGAGTTGGCTGTTTGCCAGGAGAAGGAAGACGGGAAGAGCCTTCTCAGGCCTGTGAGTGGTGCCCCCTCGGGGGAGGCTGGCTGGAGCCCACAGGGAAGGGGAGGGGATGGCCCAAGGAGCTAGGGTTGCAAAGGTAGAAGGAACTGGCTCTAAAAGGACCTTACCAGCCTGCTAAGCCATTCAGACTCTGTCATGCGGTGATGGGGTGCCACTGAAGGGCCTTAAGCCAGAGCAACATCATGCACAGAATGGAGTTGGAGGGCAAGACTGGCCACGGAGAGGTCAGTCAGTGGTGTCTTTCCGAATGGTGGTTCTCCATTCCCTGCAGGAGGATGAGGTTGGGGGTACAAAAGGTACAGGGCAGAGAGGACAAAGTCCTTCTGGGACAGGTTGAATTCCAGGTGTCTGTGGGACAGCAGGCCACTGCTTACAGTGCTCTAGGCCCCCGACCAGGGGCCTGGGGCGGTGTTCAAGACTAGTGGCCACCTACACGCAGAGCTAATAGAAGGTGAGGTGAGGTGTGCAGTAAGAAGGCAGGAAGGCCTGCAGTAGAGAAGCTCTGGCAGAGAAGGACCAGAGAAGAAGCTGCAGGAGAGGGAATCCGATGCTTCAAGAAGGATACGGTCAACGGTGTGGCATGCCACGAGAGGCCAGGTACGGCGAGGCCAGGAGAGCTTCCGAGAGACAGAGCAGAAGGAGGACATTCAAGAGCCGTGGTGGGAGCAGTTTCAGTGGTGGCCAAGGGAGAGTGACAAAGAACAGTCTGGTGGTGAGGCTGGGGAGTAACAGGCACAGAGAAGAGCAGCCTGAGGCCAGGCCAGCTCACAACGGGCCTCTAGGCCATAACTAGCCTCTTCCCCTTTCAGTCAAGTATTATTTAAATGTCTTTCCATTTCTTAAGAGATCATCTCTTATGGCCAGTGGACACATGAAAAGATGCTCAACATCATTCATCTTCAGGGAGATGCAAATCAAAACTACAATAAGACATCACCTCACATTTGTCAGAATGGCTAAAATCAATGACACAAGACACAACAGGTGTTGGTGAGGATGTGGAGAAAGGGGAACCCCTGTGTACTGTTGGTGGGAATGCAAACTGGGCAGCCACTCTGGAAAACAGTATGGGGGTTCCTCAAAAAGCTGAAAGTAGAACTACCCTACCATCCAGCAATCACACTACTGGGTATTTACCCAGAGAATACAACACTAATTCAAAGGGATACATGCACCCTGATGTTTACCACAGCATTACTTAAAATAGCCAAATTAGGGAAGCAGCCCAAGTGTTCATCAATTGACAAATGGTTAAAGAATATATACGTGTGTGATGGAATATTACTCAGCCACGAAAAAGAATGAAATCTTGCCATTTGCAACAACTTGGATGAAGCTAGAGAGTATTATACTAAGTAAAATAAGTCAGAGAAAGACAAATACCATAGGATTTTACTCATATGTGGAATTTAAGAAACAAATGGGCAAAGGAAAAAAAAAGACAGAGACAAACCAAGAAACAGACTCTTAACTATAGAGAACAGACTGATGGTTATTAGGGGGAGGCGGGTGGAGGGATGGGTGAAATAGGGGATGGGGATTAAAGAGTACACGCGTGATTTTTAAAAAGAAAATGTAAAGGAGAGAGAGATTATTTCTTATTTTGTGCCCCAACCTGCAGCCCTATAAATTTTACTCACTGTTCTGCCGCTCCTCCTGGAGGCAACACGCAACATGACCAGCGCCCCCACTCCCATTCAAGAGTCTGGCCAGGGGGTGCGTCCTGCCTCCTCATCTCCCTCAGTCTCCTCTCCCCAGATTAAATGCTCCCATTTCTTTCCGTTCTTCTTCTCTTCACGCGCCCATTTCTGCCTCAGTGCCTCTCCCCTGACCACGCTCCAGTCTGTTGGCCCTTAGAGACATGTCCAGATCTGAACCTTGCCCACCTGCGTGGGTTCTGCGGGCACGCAGACCATCACCGCCCTCTTTCTAGATGCCACGTGCTGCCAAAGCTGCCCCTCCCGTGGCCACGCTGCCCTCAATCATGGAACTAACTCGTTTTTTTTAAAGATTTTATTTATTTATTCATGAGAGACAGAGGGACAGAGAGAGAGGCAGAGGCAGAGGAGAAGCAGGTTCCCTGCAGAGCAGGGAGCCCGATGCGGGACTCGATCCCAGGACCCTGGGATCATGACCTGAGCCGAAGGCAGACGCTTAACGACTGAGCCACCCAGGCGCCCCGGAACTAACTCTTAAGCTGGAAGAGAAGCTGAGGTTCTGTAGGACCTAGATTAGAGTTCAATATCTTAATTTATTTTTTATCTATTTATTTTTTCAATACCTTAATTTAAAAAAAAATCCTACAATTTGCAGATAATGAGTGTGAGGACAGCCCAGGCCACGGAGCTAGTGACTAGCCACCAAAGAGGCAGAGCCCCAGGCCCACATGGTGGGGGTGGCCGGCAGGGCCAGGGAAGCACGAGCTGGGCCTGTGCCCGCCGTAGCAGGGATACAGTGTGTGGGAAAGCAACAGTCCAAGGGCTATCAGCGGGAGCATAGGCTGCTAGAAGCATCTTGGAGGGTATCCAAAAGAATTCCACCCTACAAAAATACAGGGCTCTTTACAGATCAATGTTTGAGGATGCTGTACCAGAGACGGCTAATTATCCCATACTAGATGTTTCTCTCCCTCTTCTTTTAACAATAGAACCCCCAACTTTTCATGGGGCACACACCTACCCGGTGTAGAGATTCTATTTCCCAGGCTCTCGCACAGCCAGGTGTAGCCACGTGACCACATTCTGGCCAGTGGGTGTGAGCAAAAGTGATGCGCAACTTCTGGGGTATGCACTTAAGACGTAAGGGGTCTTCTGTCCCGTCCCCCCCGCCCCCACCATCCAATAGCTGGGATCTGGACCCAGAGGATATGGTGCTGAGTCATCTTCAACCCTGTAGGCAAAGACAGAAGACAAAAGGGATCTGCCTCCCTGCCAGGGCAGAGCCACCCGGTCATCCTTATACTGCTTACACATCTACGAACAACCAGAGAGATCACTTCTATCTTGTTTCATTAAGCACCTGTTACTGTGGGTCTTTATTAAAGCAACTGAACTGTATCCCAACTAGCACAGATATTCATTCCTACATTGTTTATAGGTTGTTTTATTTTTATTTTATTTATTTGTTTGTTGTTCTAAGTTCATTAATCTTCTCACGAAAAATCTACACAATTACCACAGATAAAGTTGCTGCAGAATCTTGACTCCTTCTGGTGTCCAGTCTCCAGCTTGCTTGTTCCCAGCCCCAGCAGTGGCTTTTGCAGACCCCTTGACTTCCATCATTCTGTTCTTGCGTTCCTTTCACTGTTTCCTTGAGGTCTTTTTCTTCGCATGCAGGCCATGTCTTGCAAGTCTATGTTTGGGTTCATTTTTGTTTGCATAATTCAAGGAATCATAAATCGTGCCAAAGCCAGTTGTCTCAACACCACCAAAATGGGTTCTGAATCCAGATACAAAAATGACATCTGGTGTGGTCTTGTACATTTTGGCTCGTTTTTCCCAAATTCCTGTCTTAGGTACTGCTCCCTTTCCAAGGTGAAGAACAGCAATGAGTGTTTGTTTCCGCAGAAGTAGTCGGTTGGTCATGAACTTCCTGGTCCGGATAGTTACTGTGTCGTTCATGATGGCGGCCAAGCTTCAAGCGGCCAGGGAGGAAAAGCTGTTTTTTCTTTTTTTTCAGATTTTATTTTTAAGTAATCTCTACACCCAACGTGAGGCTCGAACTTACAACCCTGAAGATCAAGAGTCTACATGCTCCACCGACTGAGCCAGCCAGGCGCCCCAGGTTTTGTTTTTAATGGAAACACCACAATGTCCATCAAAGAGAAAGTGAGAAAAGAAGCCATGCTGACTCTGTACAATTAAGTACATGAAGTCATTATAAAAAGAATGAATTAGATGTGTATGTACACTGACTTGGAACAATGTCCCCGATATAGTGACAGGACAAGTGAAGGACAGTGAAGAAGATACTGTGGTTTACTGAGCTTCCTGGGACAAGTCATTTCCTTCCTCCCCTCTAGAAGCAACAGAGGACATATTCACCCTTGCCTTGGATGGAGTGGTGCTGTGAGGGCAGAGGCCTAGAATCATGGCAGCCTTTTCGTGCCATGTGGGAAGACCCTAGACCTGGTGTAGGGGGCAGGGGAGCAAATACTGTGTGGAGCCTCAAGAGAAAGGCCACACATCAAAAGACAGAAAACAGACAGACAACCAGGTCTGTGAGGACGCTGAGTGGCTACGTCAATCCTTAATTGAAGTCAGCATGATATCTGGACTTGTGCAGTGACTGAACCTTCAAACTCCGTTTTGCTTGTTGGTTTAAGT
Source organism: Phoca vitulina (assembly GCF_004348235.1). NCBI lineage: Eukaryota > Metazoa > Chordata > Mammalia > Carnivora > Phocidae > Phoca > Phoca vitulina. The sequence continues at coordinate 47,057,415 of NW_022589710.1, forward strand.
CAATTTTAGCTAGGTTTCCTTTCACTTCATAAAGAAGACTCTTTATAAGGAGAAGGATATTTGTTATAGCTTCATTTATAAGCAATATATTAGAAAATCTAAATTTCCTTTAAAAAAAGGATTACAGAAGTAATGGTACTTCTAACCATGAAATGCTATGCAGCCAAAATTTTTTCAAAAAATAACTCTATGTGTGGTGTTATGAAAAGATATACCCAAGATAGATCATTAAATGAAAAAAAAGAAGTGCAGAAGATTATGTAAAGTGCGCTACCATTTGTGTGAGGAAAAATAATGCATAAACTTACATGTTTATGCAAGTGCTTGAAATATCTCTTGAAGGATACTCAAGAAATTGATAACACTGGGGACCTGTCTAGCTAGGAAACTGAGAAGGATGCTTATTTTTCATTGTACACCCTTTTTTCCTTTTTAAATTTTATACCATGTGCATATCATGCCTGTTCAAAAAATAAAGTTGCTTTAAAAAAAATCTTTTTTAAAGAAAAAAAAAAACTCCTAAATGATAGAGTAGGCACACAGGAATATTTTTAACTGTCACACGCACCCACATGCACACACAAGTTGTGTGTCTCCATGTTCCAAAAAGTCTGGAAGGAGATGCACCCAACAGCCCACAGCGGTTACCCCAGGGAGAGGAGCCGGAGCGTGTGTGCGGGCAGCCGGGAACGATTCACCACCTGAAAGCTCACTCCACGCGGACATTTCTTACTGTTCTAAACTTTACAAGCATCAGGTCGTTTCGTCCTTACCCCAGCAGCTGACGAAGATCAGCTCCATCCCCCAAAGGGCTTCAGTCCCCCGCCCCCAACCCCCCCCCCCCCCCCCCAGCTAGCGAGCGCGGGGGCGGGTGAGCCTGAGCCGTGGGGGGGGAGGGGGGTCGGCGGGGTCAGTTAGAGCTTCACCCGCCTCACTAACCCCGCCCTGCCGGCTCCCGGGTGGGGCTGCGGGGCCCCGGGCAATGCGGGGGCGCGGGAAAATCCCTCGGTGCCCTCTTGTCACTGCAGCCCTTCCCACGTCACCAGAATTTCTGTGCCAGAAATCACTCCCCTTCCCCCCCACCCTTTATCTCAGCTGGAAAACAGGAACCTGGAGACTGTGGGGGCCCCCACCGAACTGCATCGTGCTTAAACTCTGGTCACATGCCCCATCCACCTTGGGAAATGCAATCTAAAGGGTTAGCAAGGTCTAGTGCCGATGAGGTTAGGAGGAAGAGGATGCTCTGGTGGGACGGCCATGCTTTGGGGGGGACAGTTGTATACAATCTGACCCATTTAGGAATGCACATCCTTTCTGAACTAACCATTCCACTTTTAGGACTGTATCCTACAGAAATACTTGAACGAGTGTGCTGCCGGCAGGCAGCATTCCCATAATAGTTAAGGGCCATGAAATTCTATGCAGATGTCGAAAGAAATAAAGTAGCTCTGACTTATGAAAAGGCACAGAGGATGCCCGTGGTGGACCGTGAAAAGACAAGCTGCAAAGCAGTATGTAGAGTATAACCCAAGTTTTTTAAAAACACAATAAAAACAATATGTATGGAAACATGTATATATAGAAAATGGTCTGAAAGGATACATACCAAAACGACAATAGTAGGAAGCAGAATTAGAGAGGAAATGGGAGGAGAGGGAGAACTTTTCATTTTTTATCTGTATATTTCAATATTGTCCATATTTTTATACGAATATTTCAGTTTTGTAATTACACTTAAAAAATTAGCAACAATACATGAACTTTTCATGGTCCAAGCAGCAGCTTGCCAACTGTCCCTATTCCCTTATCTGTCCCTCCTTCCCACACGAGGTCTTGTCTGCTCCTTCTACAATTTCCTATCTTTGGGCCTCAGACTCCTGAGCTGGCGGCAAGACCCCAGAGCCCCTCCAAACCACACTCACTAATCCCTCCCTAATCTCGGCTCCCCAGCAGCTCACACCAGCTGCTGTCTCCTGTGGGAGGTGGGCAGGAGTCCCCTTACTTGATGCCCATCATAAAAAGAGGAGCAACAGGAAAAAAAAGAGAGAGAGAGATAGGAGCAGCTGTGGCCCTATGGATGCTCAGAGCTCTGGGACATGGGGCCCAGCTTCTCCCTAAAGAGTGTATTTCTTCCTCTCCTTCCTGACATCCACAGTGCTGTCAAAGCTTTTTCTAAGAATCGTGTAGGACTCGAAGATGGTCTTGACCAACACTCTCACCTGGCAGGTGAGGATGCTGCATCCAGGCCAAGCCTTTGCCACCTTCTTCTCTCCAAGTGGAGTCCCTCAACAGTTCCAGAGTCCGCAGACTCACTTTGTTAACTGCTCAGTGAAGGGATTGCATCAGACAAGCAGCCGTCTACACCCGTGGTTCTCAGGCGTGATGGCACACTGGAATCACCTGGGGAGATCTGCAAACTACTGACATCTGGATCCTACGCCTAGAGGTTCTTTTTTTATTTTAACTGGAAGGTGGCCTGAGTACTGGGATTTTGTTATTCCCCAGGTGTTCCCAATGTGCAACCATAGCTGAGAACCACTAATGTGATATGTGATGTGTGTGTACACCTGTATGCGTATCTAATCCATGCGTGGAAACCTGTACGCACACACAATATGCAAAACTGGCTTTCCCAATACACAAAGTAACATGTGCTGCTGCGGTCACCAGCAAAGCAAGACACCCCCCAAAAAGTGTGATATTTAAAAAATGAAAAAGTCATCATGGGGAAAATCAGAATCGTCATTGGGCTATTTTACTAATTTTTCGATGTGGTTTTTCTTGTATTACGTGTGGGGGAAAGAGGCCCCACAATCCTTTCCCAGCTGAGCCCTGATCTAGCCCTACACATCCACAAAGAGGGCTGTTTGCCCAGAATTGTGCTCAGGTTTTTTGGTAGAAGCGTCCAGTCCCTCTGAGGGAGGGATAGGGCAGATTGTCACCTGATTCCCCCAGGGGAAAGGCCCAGAGCCCTGACACTGAGGGTCAGAGGAGCCTGGGGGAGCTGTGTTCCCAGTCCTCCAGGAGCTCCAGGCCCTGCATACCCTCCTACAGGAATGGTGTGACTGAAATAAGTGCACCTCTATATCTGCAGGTGGCCCCAGGTATTTGGGGTTCTGGCCTCAGGGCAAGGTGCCCACATTTATGAGATGTAAGTATGGGCCTGCCTGAAACAGACGAGAGTTGGCCAACTTCCAGGTCATTTCCAAATCTAAGTTCGATGAGTCAGGTATACAAAGCAAATCCAGAAGACCTTGTGAAAGTCCTATGAGGAACTGATTAGTTGATTTTTTTTTTTAAGATTTTATTTATTTATTTGACAGAGAGAGACACAGCGAGAGGGAACACAAGCAGGGGGAGTGGGAGAGGGAGAAGCAGTCTCCCTGCTGAGCAGGGAGTCCCGATGAGGGGCTGGTTCCCAGGACCCTGGGATCATGACCTGAGCCGAAGGCAGACGCTTAACGACTGAGCCACCCAGCGCCCCAGATTAGTTGATTTTGATCTGGGCAACCAGGGAAGGCTTCCAGGAAGGGATAAAATTTGGACTGTGCCTTTAAAGATGAGCAGGATTCAAGAGGGAAAGGAGAGAAAGAAGCTAGGGCTGTCTCTTTCCTTCTCTCCTCCATCTTCTCCTCCTTGACCTCAGAGAGCCGGGCTCTGACCCAGGAGCCTTCCGCAGCCTTGAGGGGACAGAGGGTTCTGGGAGTGGCCTGGAAGGAAGGCAGAGGATCCTTCCCTCTCACTGACCTCCTTGTGTGACTATCAGCCCCACCACTGAGCGTGCCTATCTGGACCAGCTGAGCTCAGTCCTATCTCCTCTGACCTGGTTTGAGGCCCTCCGTGTTCTTCCGAAGCCCCCAGGCCCACCCCTCAGTGCATCAGAGCCCCAAGTCACAGCAGGGAGAAATGCCCTTAGGCCTTCCCTGTAGGTCTTGGAGCCAGAATCGCAACCTGCCTCAGAAAGACCTAGAGAGCTTTAAAATATCCAGAGGCCAGGACCCTAGTCCACACCTGCAGAATCTGACTGTCCTGGGATGGGGGATATGCTTCATGAAGGTTCTTCCGGGGCTGCAGATGGCCAGCCAGGGTTGAGAGCTGTGGCCGGTGCCAAAAGGTAGGGGAGGGAGGAAGGAAGACAGGGTGGAAGGGAGGGGGAGGGGAGGGCAGCTGCCCAGGGGAAAGGCCCAGGGGCTCTGACACAGGTGGAGTACAGGGCCCAGCAGGGAGGGGCTCTCTAGGAGACAAATGTGCAGTAGGCAGCCCCTGAATTCTGCCTCTGTTCCCCAGGCTCTCAGGGCAGGACCAGGGACACCTGCTCGCCACCAACCGAGGGACAAAGACACAAAAGCCCCCAAAGAGGGCCTCCTGTTTTCTGTAGTCGGTGCCTCCAAGGGAGCAAAGACGATGTCCTTTGGTCACTACTGTCTCCCCAGGGCCTGGCCCATAGTAGATGCTCAATAAACACCTGTCCAATGAAATGGCTGGATGAACTTTAAACACCAGCCCTTTTCCTGTGTCAGGACTGGCGCAGTTTTCTCAGACTATGGGTTTCTTGAACAGAATAGGGTCAAAATAGTGGAGCTGAGGAGACCTTTGGGAAAGCGGGAGGGTTCCTTCTCCATCCTCCCACTGACTCCACTTCCTCAGGGTTTTGGATTCAAGATGTAAGTGGGGGGGAGCTGTTGGCTGCTCATAGCTGCCCTTCCAAACCAGAAGGCTGTAGGATGGAGGAGAGGGAGAGAAGCGCTGGGTGGGGAGAGGCGCAAGCAGTGGAGTGTGCTGGGAGCATGCAGGGGCTGCCGGCACCCTGAAAGGTGTTTGATTGTCCAGAGAGAAGGGGGAGAGCCAAGGGAAGGCCCCACCTGGTCGCTGAGCTCCCAGGGATCTTGTTCCAGAGGCTTGGTGGAGAGGACCCGAAGCCCCACCACTCGGCGTCCCACACCCGTGCAGGGTCCCACCCCAGGTGCATCCCCTTGGGCCTGGACACACTTCCCCACAGGTGGCAGGAGCACAGCGTCAGCCTGTCCCAGCCTCAGGGCTCTGACATTTCCACACACCCTGACCTCCAGACCTCAGCCTCCAGCCACGGCCCCTCCAGCCCTGACACGCACACTGCAACCGCTCCCGCCACCAACCTTGTCCTGCCCAGAGGGGCCCGGCTGCCGCAGGGGTGGGAACAACTCAGGGCTGGTGAGTGGCTCAAGGCCCGCAGGGGCACTGCTGTGGAGGAGGCGCTGGAGCTGGCAGCTCTTGGCCCCAGACCACCGCCCCCCCACCCCCCACCCCCCCAACCCCCTGGGAAGGGGCAGGGTACTGGGGAGGGGGGCCAGCTACCTGCTGCTCCCACGTTATGGCCAGGACGGCCGTGATGTGGGCACAGACTGCTGGAGTTGCAAAGGCCCCGAAGTTCACAGTCAGAGAAACTGAGGCCTCGGGAGACGTGGCTGAAGCCCCACAGCTGGTGAGTGTGGAGCTGGGACTCAGACCCAGCTGCCCACCTTCTGGAGAAGGGCTCCTGCACCAGCCCACTTCAGAGCCTTTGGCCTGGAGCCCGAGGGAGAACCAGTTACCTGGCCTGGCATATGAGTTGCTAGACCGGTTTTCTGTCTTTATATATATAGATATAGATATAGATAGATAGATATAGATAGATAGATAGATTTTATTTATTTATTTGAGAGAGAGACAAGAGAGAGCATGAGCAGGGGGAGGGGCAGAGGGAGAGGGACAAGCAGACTCCCTGCTGAGCGCGAAGTCAGATGCTGCTGGATCCCAGCACCCTGACATCATGACCTGAGCCGAAGTCAGATGCTTAACCGACTGAGCCACCCACATGCCCCTAGAACAGTTTTCTGGAACACTATATAAATCAATGAACGGGCCTTCCCGTGCCCCCACCCAGCCTGATGCACACGGAGGACTGAGTCACAGCTCCCTCTCCCCTCCCCCAAAGTCTCTCTGCATCAAAATCATTGGGCTGCTTGATTTTTTAAAGAAGATTTATTTATTTATTTTAGAGAGAGGTTGTGGGCGAGGGAGGGCCAGAGGGAGAGAGAACCCTGAGACCATGACCTGAGCTGAAATCAAGAGCCAGCCACTCAACAGGTGGAGGCACCCAGGCGTCCCTGGGCTGCTTGATTAAAATGCAGATTCCAGAGCCCCATCCCAACGTCCCAAACCGTAATCTCTATGGTTGGAGTCCAGGCATCTGCCTTTTCCTCTAGGACCCCTCCCCAACCTCCACAACTGCCCTCAACCAGCTCCCCAAATTTGGCCAATATGTGTGTCTACAGTGCACATCCAGACCTGTCCTGCAGCGATCCTGCTTCAGGGTGGGGGAGGTTGGGCCCGGGAGCCTGCATTTGCTGCAAGCATACTCCCGGACCACTGGGAGGCACTTCACCATTTGGGGCAAGGTTTGCAATGAAGAATCCTAGGAAGTGTCGGCAGATGGGCCTGGGCTATAGTACCTAATGACTGTGTAGGACTGTCTTCCTGGGATGGGGCCCAGAGCTTTTACAAATTCCTCAAAGTGGTCCCTTCTCCTGCCCCCCCCCCCCAGTAGTTCCTTAGGATGCAGCCATGTGACCTAGGGGGATTTCAGAGGCAAAGCCAGGACTGTGCTGTGATCACCGTGAGCTTGGGTCTTGGGTGCCCAGCCCTCCTTGCCCCTGGAGGGGAGCTGTGTGTACGTCTGTGGGAGTGGGAGGGAGGCCCAGCTCTGGTGTGGGAGACTCAGACCCAGTTAGGTTACCCCTTTCCTGTGAAGAGCCAGCCTCGGTGTCCCTGCTCGCCCTTACTGCTCCAGCTGCCATCCTCCTCGTGGGAGTGGCCTTCCGAGCGGGGTGAGGGACCGGTGCAGGGGAAGAAAGGAAAGCATCACTCTCTGAGTAGTACCGGCATTTCTCTGCCTGGCGTCTGCACCCCAACAGGAGATGACCTTGTCATAATGATGTGACGCTCTTTCTTCTGTGGGTGCCTGCTTCGGAAAGCTGGCTGGGCTTCGGGGCTCAGCCGTGTGTGTGCGTGTGCGTGTGTGTGTGCGCGCGCGTGTGTGTGTTGTACAAATGCAGATGCGAACGTGGATTGGGGAGTCACAGGGCGGGCGGTCCAGCCTCTGAGAGCGCTGTACAGGTGAGTGCAGGCCCGGAAGCAGATGAGTGTGTTTTCAGCTCCCGCAGCTGTAGGGCTCCTGCTCAGCGGGGTGCACTGCGGGGCCAGGCCCTCGGGAGTTTATTTGAAAGCCATTTTGAATGAGCACACTGTCCTTCCCATAGCCTTGGCCCCCCAGGAAGAGCAGGCCGAGGCTCTGTCCTTGACATTTCATCGCATCTGGAACCCCAGCCCTGTCTGAACCCGGGAGGTGTTTTGAAGTTACCCGCCGATCTCATCTGCGAGGATCTGGTTGCAGGCGTAGGTGTGTCTGGCCTCCTGGTGAACCCAGGGCTGGCCCTGGGGCAGTGCGGGGAGGAGGGGGCAGGCCGAGGTGGTTCTGACTGGAGGCTGCCCAGGACTGCCCCTCCCTGCCCAGGGCTGAACCCTGGATTCCGCCCGGCCTTGGACCCGCGCCCCCCACCCCTTCTGCCAACTACTACACCTTCTCCCCAGAACTGAACGTAGGAGTGGGGACAGGTGAAAAGCATTACTGTTCTCTTCCTGCCAACTCTCCCAACCCTCGGCTTATGGGGGGGATAGCCTGCACATCACAGACCTCCGATGCACCCCAGCCGACAAGCTGGGCCTGTTGCCAGGCAGCCATGGGCATTGCCTCATTGCCAGACACCCCGCCTCACTCACCCCCTGCACGGGGACCATCCCTGCCTGTCGGATGGCCAGCATGTTCCAGTCCCCAGCACAGGGACTGCCCAGGCACCATCACCAGGGTTGGAGGCTGCATGAGGAGAATGGCCCTCTTGAACCTCCCCCACCTCCTCCACTCGTCCCCACCTTTTACCCAAGATTCAGACTGATTCCAGAAAAGGACAGATAGCCAAGAATGGGATTTCAGGTAGTAGAGTGCAGTGGTCATGAACCTGAACTCAAGAAGTTCAAATTGCAGATCTTGAGCTGGGCAAGGTGCTTAAGCTCCTGGTGCCTCCAGGTCCTCAGCTGTGAAAGGGGGCAATAATAAGGCCCACCTCGCACCCCACAAAGTTGCTGCGAGAACGAAGTGAGGACGTGGCCCCTGAGGTCTGTGAGTATAAGTGAGCAGGAGACACTATTATAATCTGTGGTGTTTCCAGGACCAGATCTGTTTAGAAGTGGAAACGTCTTTGAGTGCCTCTCAAATCGCCTGCAACGTTGCTTTCTTACCAACCCAGCCGCCTGGCCCAGACTCACTTTCAGGGAGCTGGTGGAGGGTCCGTCTGACCTGGGTTAGGAAATCAGGGCCTTTGAAATGTAAATGAAGATTGTGTCTGGACACAGCCAGTTCGCCAGGAAAGAGGTGGAGGTGCCTTGCCCCTGGGAAGAGGGCAGGAAAGCCCTAAGGTTGTGGGGGGAGGGGAAGAGGGGGAGGTGGCCACTGGTCATCAAACAACTATGTGGAGAGCTGAAGAAATCTGTGATGTACCAAGTCCAATCCTACCACTGTACAGATGGAGAAATCGGGAGTCTTACCCACTGGTGAGTATTTACATCTTCTGAGACTCAGTTTCCCTATCTTCAAAACTGAAGGTGTAACCTCTGTTCTGCCCAGCTGCTGGGTATATGTAGGAGGCAGCAGAGGTGAGGTGGTGAAGGCCCTTGAGAGAAGCGTGCTCTCTGCCATAGGGGGAACCATGGGGGTGGGGGGGCAGGGCTAGTCAGCCAGAGCTGGGGTGTGGGGCCCGGCCAGTTTGCTTACTGCTGACCCATACCCATAAGGAGGGAGAGCAGTCCAGGCCAACCCTGTGGGAGTATGGCAAAGGATGAACTGAGGGCAGTGGCCCCCCCAAAGAACCCTCAGAGCCCCAAAGAGCCCTTGGACCAGCCCCTGTTCTGTGTCCTCTCCTGGATCATATTTGTGCTGCCCTAATTTCTAAGAGTTTAGACACTCCTTCGGGGAACCAAACTCATCAGGGGAATAAAAATTCAATTCAGTTCTCCACTAAAACCATTTCCTCTGTTGAAACACTTTGCGCAGACGTCAGAAGCAGACAAATCCAGGCTTGAATCCCCATCCCACCACTTACCGGTGGAACAACATGGAACAAACTTGGGTTCTTGGAGCTTCAGTTTCCCCATTGACAAAGCTGGAAGAGTCATCTCTGCCTTGAAAGCTTGTTGAGAAGATTAAATTAATTCAGTGATTTATTTCAGCAAATCTGTACTGAGCATCTGTGGTGGGCCAGGCCTTGAGGATACAGCTAAGAATACAAGACACCCAGGGGCATGTGCTCATGGGGCCTTCAGACAAGTATTACCCAATCATGACCCCAATATAGATGTTACCAATTGTGTTGAGTACTATGGAGAAATAGTACTCATGAGGAAGAAGTGTAAGCTCAGTTTTGAAGGATAACTAGATGTGTTCTATTTCATTGACTCTAATACACTATTGATTGATGACATACTTTTATTTTGGATAACATGGAGAAAGCAAATGTGTGCCAATTAACCATGACATAGGACATTCTTACCCCTAGAAACGTTCTTTTGTGCTTCCTGAAAAAGTTCTTTTAGACTTTCCTTCAGTCCCAGAGGAATTTCCAATCTCCCACCCAATTTAAAACCAAAGGGTAACATCAGAGATCACTGTGGGGTAAAATCCAAGAGAAGTGCACCGTTCTCTGCAGCAAGTTTGCCTGATATAAAACCCCTGAGTTGGTAGCAGATAGGCTCCCAGGTGCAGGTTCCATGGAAGGGGGGAAGATAGGACAAAAGGGCTGTGTGGAACCAGCATGGAGAAGGGCAGGAAGGGTGAGGATGGGGTCCTGGCTGTGTGCTGCTCCCTGCTGGGCTCAGCTTTGGCTGAAATAGAAGAGTGGCAGGAGGAAAAGAGCCAAATGCCAAACCGAGGGAGTCTACAAAATGCATCCTGCTGTCAGAGATTTAAAAGATGCATGTTCCCCAGAAGCACAGAGCACCCCAGTTCCCAGATCTTGGTTTCTAAATACCATTATCTGCTAAAACAAAAAACAAAAAAACAAAAACAGGCCACTTTGGGAAAACAGCCAATTCCAGGGCTGGCTCAGGGAAAGTACAAGATGACCCTGGAACATCTTGTTGTGCTAGAATGTGACGATGTGCTAAAAAAAAATAATGAGGACATGTCAATAGGAATGGAAGCCAGTGTAAAAGGGTTTCTACTGGACAAATTTGGCATCATTCGAGCACTGAAGTAAGTAATAAGAGTTACAGATGATAAGCCAAAGAATAAAATAACAATCCATGAGTCCATCTGATATAAAGAAATAAATGAATAAACAAATGAATGGGGGGAAAAAGAACACTCCCTTCACAAAGAATGCTAAGAAACAAATGTAGAAAAAATGATGGAATTAGGAAATCATCATTTGCTAATCACCACGATATTAATCGTTTCAGGCAAGAATCATGAATGGAGGGGCTCCTGGGTGGCTCAGTTGTTAAGGGACTGCCTTCGGCTCAGGTCCTGATCCCAGGGTCCTGGGATCAAGCCCTGCATCGGGTTCCCTGCTCAGCAGGAAGCCTGCTTCTCCCTCTCCCACTCCCCCTGCTTGTGTTCCCTCTCTCACTGTCTGTCAAATAAAATTAAAAAAAAAAAAGAATCATGAATGGAGGTGCTCCTGGGTGGCTCAATTAAGTCCTGGGATCAAGCCCCACGCCAGACTCCCCACTCAGTGGGGAACCTGTTTCTCCCTCTCCCTCTGCTGTTCCCCCTGCTTGTGTTCTCTCGTTTTCTGTCCAATAAATAAATAAAATCTTAAAAAAAAATCATGAATGGGTGCTACCAGTTGCGGATGATCAGAGTAAGACAGTACACAGAGCAGAAAATTCTTCTTCTTTTGCTCTAAAGACATTGGTAGGACAGCTGGGGATGTTTGAATAAGGTATGTAGATCAGACAATAGAACTGTATCCATAGAAATTTCCTGATTTTGATAAATGTACTGTGGTTATTCATTATATGAAAATGTCCTTCTTTTTAAGAAATACAGGCTGGGGGCACCTGGGTGGCTCAGTCAGTTGAGTGTCTGACTCTTGGTTTTGGCTCAGGTCGTGATCTCAGGGTGGTGAGATGGAGCCCAGCATGGGAATCTACACTCTGTGTGGAGTCTGCTTAGGACTTTCTTTCCCTCTCCCCGGCCCCTCCCCTCCGTGTGCTCTCTCTCTCTAAAAATAAATAAATAAATCTTAAAAAAAAAAAAAAAGAAATACATGCTAAGTATTTAGGGATAAAGGGGCATGGCTGTCACCTACTCTTAAACAGTTCAGAAAAAAAAAGTATATAAGTATATCAAACACACACACACACACCCCACACGTGTGTGCACACACACAAAGAGAGAGGAAAAAGATATTGATAAAACGGTGGCATGGTGGTAAATGGAGAACAACATTTCCCAGGGAAAAAAAAAAGCCTGACTACCAGTTTCCATGGTGTATATAGTCTGCCTCCATGGCCAATTTCCGGTGACTCACGTGACGTCACTGAACAGGAGTCAGGAGCAAGGTTGCACGGGTGGCCCCCGTATCCAGCACCCCTGTATGAAAGTAAACACGGTAGAACGCCAACGTTTGGGGAAACTGAGTGCAGGGAATATGGGAAGATTTGTGCTCTTCTTCTGCAACTTTTAGGTAGTCTGAAATTTATTTCAGAGTCAAACGTTGGCTTTTTTTTTTTTTTAAGATTTTATTTATTTTTTTTAGATAGAGAATGAGAGAGGAGAAGGAGGGGGGGGGTCAGAGGGAGAAGCAGACTCCCTGCGGAGCAGGGAGCCCGATGCGGGACTCGATCCCAGGACTCCAGGATCATGACCTGAGCCGAAGGCAGTCGCTTAACCAACTGAGCCACCCAGGCGCCCCAAACGTTGGCTTTTGAAAATGGGGCTCATACAACTGATCATATCCGGTAAGTGAATTGGGGAAAGACAGTCAAGGAGCATCCAAGTAGAGAAGCTGAGTGTGTAAAGCCCGGAGGCTGAAAAAGCACAATTCATTTGAAAACCCAAACCAAGGAAGGCCTGAGTGCTGGGGGCAGAGGAGCCGAGAGATCGGTTGGTGTTTGTAGGCCATTTTGAAGGATTGGGTCCCGAGGAGGACAGCAGGGAGAAGTCACCCAAGCACTTTGAGCAGTGGGTGGGGGGAATGTGGCCTTATTTGCTTTTATCACTCTGGCCCCTGGCTGACCCTCAATAAATGGTGGCCATTAATACTGCGGCTCTCTGCTGTCACTTCCCCTAGGGGCCTTTTTGCTCAATTGGAGTTGACAGTAGGCGGCCCCATGCGCACAGGCTGCTAGGTCCAGCCCCACCTTACCCCCTCAGACCCAGTCAGACCTGCTTTCTGCGCACACAGTGCTCCCCCTTCTCCATCAGCTTCCTTCTGTCTGTCTTGGTTTTCTAGTCTGGGAGTCCCAGAGCCCAGGGGGGCCTGGAGAGGTTTGAATTCAAGGTGGAATGAATGGGCTGTTTGATGGGAATCTCCCAGGGCAACCTCCAGGCTTGGTACAGTGTGAGTGGCTGTGGGCTTCCTTTTTTTTCCAGATGAATCACTGCTCTGTGTGTCTGTGACTCTGAGTGCCCTCCCCCTGCCGTGCCCCGGGGCCCTTCGGTAACAGGAGCACGGCCGCATGCTCTGTGCCCAGTATCCTGCTAGGCGTTCCAGTGCGATTCCTCACCCACCCTGCCGGCAATGCTGCGAGGGCACGCCTTATGACGTCCATTTTGCAGGGCAGCAAACTGAGGCTTGAAAGCTTTACTGGACTGTTCAAGTTCACACAGCTGACCCAAAGATTCCACCTAGGCCATCTGACCCCTAAGGCCTGCACTTCTGCCCATCCTCCCTAGGCCGTGTCTCTCAGCCTGGGCATCGGTATTGTGGGCATCCAGGCCACATGGACAGGCGAGCTGAGAGTGACCGAGGGTTCTGCTGGGCCAGGAAGGGGTTCACTGGGATGCCCTCTGCGAGCTCTGGTTTGGCCAGGCCGGTTGCCATGGCAATAGCCAGGTTTGGGGGAGTCGGAGGCCAGCAGGGCAGGATCTTCTGAATCACTGGATGTTTATTCTGCAGTGAACCCCTTCCAGAGTCCTCTGGGACTTCACGTGGCCACCAGGAGTGGCTCAAAGGGCCAGGGCGAAGGCACAGGTTCTCTGCGAGGATGAAGCCCAGAGACCTTGGCCAGGGCACCCCTCACCCACCTGCTCTCACCAGCCCTGCCCTGGTGGCACCCACCAGGAAGACCCCAGGCTTTTGCTTTCAGCTCCCAGGTCCCCAGACCAGGTGGAACCCAGGCAAGAACACAGATTTGGGGCCACAGGGAGTTAATCCCTCCTTGATTTATTCATTCTTTTACCAGCTACTGATTGCTTGCCCACCATCCACCGGTCACTGCACAGGGTGCTGTGACCTGGGGTCAGCTTCCGGAAGACAGACAGGCTCTGCACCCGTGGAGCTGCCCTTCCCAGGGGCTGGAAGACCCCATCCATGCTTTCTGTGTCACGTTGGGCAAGTCGCTTTCCCTCTCTGAGCTCATCTGCAAAATGGGGCCCATCATGCCCACACTGCAGGGATGCTGGTGTGGATGAGACCCTATATTTGAAGCATTTACCTGGGTGCCCAGCACACAGTGGGGCTAACTAGGCAGTTATGACATAAATGTCTGTAGGCTGCTCACCTTTCCCTCCAGCCTCAGAAGGAGCCCAGTAACGATCACATTCACAGATGAGGAGCCCCAGGCTCTGGACCCTGAGGCTCGTTGTGAGGCAGAATCTTACTGCTGACCCAGTTCAAGAGACCGGCTCTTCCGTCATCAGGCCTGTGACTTTGGCCTCAGTTTGCCCATTTGTAATGTGGGACTCATCCCCCCAGCACTTACAGGAGGGAGAGGACCTGAGCTGATGGGCAGTACCACAGTGGACTCTTGGCCATTCAGCTCCACCCTCTGGGCCACCCCCAGAAGAGCCTAAGGCCACATCCCCCAGGCCTGGTAAGACTCCACCCGGGCCTCCCCATCCTGGCCTCCCTCTCCAGAGCAACTAAATTTTTCCCTACGATATGGGTTTCAGCAGTTATCTGTTGATCTGATTCAAATTTGATTTTCTAAGCTGGTCTACCCTAACCAAGGGGAAAGGCCCCTCCCAATACCTATTCAGGACCCTGACCCCTCCACTCCCTATTTGTCTCACACCCCCACCCCCCTCACCCCAACCCCCGTCAGGCCCGAGCTGGTGTGCAGAGGCAAGAACCTGATTATGTGACCCACCCCAACACTGCACACCAGGCCAGTTGTCACAGAAGGAGCTCTGCCTGAGGTCCTCAAGGTCAGCCCGAGAACGGCCGTCCACAGCCTCAGCACAAGGCAGGCCTGCTGGGGGACAGGAAGGTCAGCTGGGCTGATTACGGGTGGGAGCAACATGCCCCCAAACCCACACTTAGGGAACCAGCAAAAAAGGAGAAAAACATTTAAGAATTTCGTATTTGATATTTCAGAATATGCGAAACTACAAAGTAATCATCATGGGAAAACTCAAAATGTTGGAGCGCTTCCTCACACTTACTTTGTGGCCTAGTGTTGATATTATTTTGTACGGCTCCTGGTGGTGGGGATGGCCTACTCGTTTTGGAGTTTGGTGCCTCTAGACGTCTTCATCAAGGCCTGGGAAATGGAAGTGGGCACACAGTTTGTGGGATACCCCCAAGCCTGTCCCTGGAGGACAGAGGGAAGATGTCATCCTCTAGCTTCCGTCAGACACCAAAGGAGGTGAGCTTAAGTTTGGCTGGAGGTGGTGCTCATGAGTTATCCAGGATTTTCTTCTCTCCACTCTTGAATTTTCTGCTTCTCGGGCTGGGTGTCTGTCAGGGTGCACATTTATACCAGGACGGGGCCTACAGAGCAGCTGATGGCTGTCATTTGTGGGTGAGAAGTTGATAGGCTGGGAGGAAGCTGTTGGGGGTGCCTGGAAGGATGACAGAGGACATGCAGAGATGAAGAAGCTCCCAGCCAGCCCAGCCCCTGAGCTGGAAAATCACGAACAAAGGATCCAGGCAAACCATGAAAGAACAGGACAGGCAGACTGACAGGCCTAGCAAACACATCCCCTGTGAGGAGGTCAGAAAACGCTTGGACAGCAGAAGGAAAGGATGCAGATGGCAGGAGAGAATGTCTGAGGATTTCTGTTCCATTCTGTTCTGTTCTCTGCTTTTTTATCTGTTCTTTCCCTCCCTCCCTCCCTTCCTTCCTTCCTTCCTTCTTTCTTTCCTTTCTTTTTAAATAGACTTCATTTTTTAGAGCATTTTTCAGTTCACAGCAAAACTGAGCAGAAAGTACACAATTCTCACACACCCCTGCCCCCGCCCCCAGCCTCCCCTGCCGTCAACATCCCCACCAGAGCAGTGTATTTGTTACAGTCGATGAACCTATGTTGACACATCATTATCACCCAAGTATGTAGTTTACATGAGGGCTCACACTTGGTGTTGCACATTCTATGGATTTTGATAAATATGTAACAGTACATATCAACCAATATGGCATCATACATCATAGTTTCGCTGCCCCAGGAATCCTCAGTGCTTCACCTATGCATCCCTCCCTCCCACCTAACCCCCAGCAACCACCGATCTTTCTACTGTCTCCATAGTTTTGCCTTTTCCAGAATGCCATATAGTTAGAATGTATTTAGCCTTTTCTGATTGGCTTCTTTCACTTACTAAATGTGCATTTAAGTTTTCCCAATGTCTTTTCATGGTTTGATAGCTCATTGCTTTTTAGTGCTGAATAATATTCTATTGTCTGGGGGCGCCTGGATGGCTCAGTTGGTTAAAAGTCTGCCTTCGGCTCAGGTCATGATCTCAGGGTCCTGGGATGGAGCCCCACGTGAGGCTCCCTACTCAGTGGAGAGCCTGCTTCTCCCTCTCCCTCTGCCTGCCGCTCCCCCTGCTTGTGCTCTCTCTCTCTGTCAAATAATAAATAAAATATACTTTTTAAATATTTTATTTATTCATTTGAGAGAGATAGAGACAGAGAGAGCATGAGCAGGTGGAGGGGCAGAGGAAGAGGGAGAAGCAGACTCCCCACTGAGTGGGGAACCCGATGTGGGGCTCGATCCCAGGACTCTAGGATCATGACTTGAGTGGAAGGCAGACCCTCAACCATCTGAGCCACCCAGGCGCCCCTAAATAAAACCTTTTTAAAAAAAATATTCCATTGTCTGGATGACCACGGTTTGTTTATCCTTTCACCTACAGAAGGACATCTTGGTTGCTTTTAAGTTTGGGCAGTTATGAATAAAGCTGCTATAAACATCTGTGTACAGGTTTTTGTGTGGACCTAAGTTTCAGCTCCTTTGGGTAATACCAAGGAGTGTGATGGTTGGATTGTATAAGAGAGTATGTCTACCTTTGTAAGAAACCACCAAACTGTCTTCCAAAGTAGCCGTACCATGTTGTGTTCCCATGACTAATGAGCAAGAGTTCTTTTTTCTTTTAACTTTTTATTTTTAAAGATTTTTATTTTATTTATTTGATAGAGAGAGAAACAGTGAGAGCAGGAGCACAAGCAGGGGGAGTGGGAGAGGGAGAAGCAGGCTCCCTACTGAGCAGGGAGCCTGATGTGGGGCTCGATCCCAGGACCCCAGGATCACGACCAAAGCCAAAGGCAGACAGACGCCTAATGACTGAGCCACCCAGGCGCCCCTTAACTTTTTTTTTAAATGTAAGCTCTACACCCAATGTGGGGCTTGAACTCATGACCTCAAGATCAAGAGTCACATGCTCTCTGGAGTGAGCCAGGCAGGTGCCCCGAGTGAGAGGTCTTGTTGCTCCACTTCCTCACCAGCACTTGGTATCATGGGTGTTCCAGAATGTGGCCTTTCTAATTGTGTGTACTAGTATCTCACTGTTATTTTATTTTGCAATTCCCTCATGACATAGGATGTGGAGCATCTTTTCATATGCCTATTGGCCATCTTCTTTGGTGAGGTGTCTGTTCAGGTGTTTGGCCCATTTTTAAAATTGGGCTGTTTTCTTATTGCTGAGTTTTAAGATTTCTTTGTATATTTTGGATAACAATTCTTTCTCAGATCTGTCGTTTGTAAATATTTTCTCCCAATCTGTGGCTTGCCGTCTCATGCTCTTGAACCCCAGCTTTTGAGCTGATGGTTCCAGCCCTTGACCGAACCAGATGTGGTACAGGGTTTAGACTTTTTGGCCCAATTCAGGACTCCTCCAATGGGCAGTCGTTGCTCTGGGTACCCCAGGGGGCTGGCAGAGACCTTATCAGATCTTCTTGGGTCTGATGGCCCCCACCCAATCCTTCACAGGGGCTGCTCCCACTAACCCCTATGCAGACCTAACTCTCAGGCTCTGCTTCAGACCCAGCTGACTAGTGCTCGGGAGAAAAGAAGTCAGAGTGATGGACCAAAGAGAGACTGGAGATGCCGATTTTTTTTTAAGTTTATTTATTCTAGTAACCCCTACACCCAATGTGGGGCTCAAATTCCATGACACCAAGACCAACAGTCGTCTGTTTTTCCAACTTTTCCAACCGATTTAAATTGGGAAGTCAGAGAAGGCCCCACAGATAATGTCACCATTTGCGGCTGAAACCTGGAGCCAGGACAGCATCCTGCAGCAAAGGGGTCCAGGAGAGGGAGGGTCAAGTGTAAAGGCTCTTGCCTATGTGGCTGAGGCAGAACGTGCTAGACGAGCGGGAGGGGATGAGGCCACAAACTTCCAGAGACTGGAGTGGAGGCAGGCCATCGTCAGAAGTTTGGACTTATTCCAGATGCAGTGGGAAGCCACTGGAGGGTTTTCAGCCTAGAAATGATATGGTCTGATTGACATTTTTAAAAGTTTGCTCTGGCTGCTAGGTGGAGGATGGATTACAGAGAAGCAAGAGGGGAAGCAGGGAGACCAGTTGGACATTTTACTGCTTTGGTTAATAGAAATATCCCAGCCTAGCCGTGTCTCCCCTGCAGACAGTCATGGGGGCCAGGTGCATAGACTCCCGTGCACACTCACTGCAAACCCACACACACACCTCAGGTCCCCCACACTCACGAACACCCACAGCCTGTCCTGGACACGCGTGCACATGCATGCATCATGCCCCCCCCCCCCCACGCACAGAAACGGATAAGGCTCATGCACATAGGCTGCACCCGCAGAGACATTTTCATGCACAGGCAAGTACGCACACTCCCATTTATGCACTTCCTTACACATATATGAGATACTTTCCTCCACACACACATACAGCTACACACATTCTACGCAGCTACACATACACACCATTTCCCATTTCCCAAAGAGAAGCACGTCTGAGCAGGGGAAGTGGCTGGGAAAAAGGTGTGAGGGGTTTTATGAGAGAAGGAGGTCATTGCAAACCTACTTAGTCATTGGAGAAAGAAAATGCTCCAAGGCCTGCTTTACCCTAAATTGCACCTAACGGTCGGGTCAGCCAGTTATTAATAGGACTGCATTAAAGCCTTCACTCATCAGGTGGGGGGCTCCTCCCCCCATCCCTACTTTGCAGTTCCTCCTCCTGCAGCCACCGCGGCCCAGCTGCACCACCCCCCCCAGCCCTGCCGTTAAGCAGCTCCCACTGCACTCCTAGTGACTCACAGGGCCTGGGGCGGTGGGGGAGGGATGGGGGGCATCTGCCCCCTGAGGCCTGAGAAGCCCTGCAGGTCCCAGGAGGTTTCCTTTCAGGGCCTCATGAGTCATGGTAGGCAGAGGACAGACGGACAGATGCGGGGGTGGGGGGGTGGGGGGGGATGGGGCGGGGGTGGGGGGGTGGCGAAGGGGTGATTGGAGTGGGGGCTGCTTTGGGAAAATCTGGACTCCTCAGAAAGACCTTTTCAAGGCCCCAGAGGACCCCCAGCCTCCCCCTGACCTCCTGTCCAGCACTTCCGGCGTCCAGCTCTGAGATCCAGCCACAGCGGCCTGCCAGCAACCAGCAGTTCTTCCAACGCGAACCTTCGGATCTTTGCTTGTGCTGTTCCCACAACCACGTGCAACAGCTTCCTTATCCTTCCAGACTCAGCTTGGAAGCCACCTCCTCAGGAAAGCCTTCCCTGATTGTCCCACCGTGTCCTTGCAAGTAGACGTCCCTCCTGTGCTCCCGTCCATACGAGCACTTACTGCACGGCCCAGCACCCACAGGGTTACGCTTGTCTGCTTCCCCATCGGGGCAAAGAACGTGTCTGGCACATAGTAGGTGTTGAACAAATATTTTTTGAACAAATAAAGCAAAGTTGTTCCTATGTGCCAGTGAAACTAGAAAGGAGATTATTTCTGCTCCCTCTACCTGTTTTGCTAGTCCAAGAACCACCTGGTGACCACGAAGTCTCCAGCTCCAGCTCACATCGTAGGATACCTGTGGCCATGATTCTCTTCTACCTCTTCTGTCTTCAACCACCTCTGATGTGTGTTGCTGGGGTGATGCCATGCCTCCTGGGTTGGGGCGGGAGGTAACGGGGGAGGGGGAGATTTGGAAAGTGGGGTGACATAGGATGGAGAAATTCAAGTTAAATGTATATAATTCCCTATAAATTTCTATGAGGAGAGGGTGGTGGATACAAGGGTGTGTGTGTGATCTGTTGGCAGGGAGAATCAGGGCATTTGGGGACGCAACGTGCAAGAGAAGGTCCGCAGAGAGAGAAGATCTTCAACAACCTAGACAGGGCTGAGCAGTTTGCTCATTAAAGGAAAAGGCTGACCAGAGCATCTGCCCTGCTGAGAAATCTGGGCTGTGCCAGGAGAGGTGGCTCAATGACTCAGGACCTGGGCCGTGCTGGCGGTCAAACAGGACCCTGGCCTTTGTGACCCCAGCAGAATCCAACGTCCCTTTCCAAGGAGCAAAGGAATATAAAACCTGATAGCCATCATTTAGTGAGTGTTCACGACAGAGAAGGCAAGTGCATCCTACGGCCACTTTCCAGTCTGCACCATGACAGACATCACTAATCAATCTCGAGTGCACTCATCACCTCCCGGCCAGGATGAGATGTCAGAATTCCTCACACCGTGCTCCGAGGAGCCCTCACCGATCAGTTGGAGCAGGCACGTAAGGGGGACCTTTTTTGCCATCACTGGTCTCCTGAGTGCTTAAGTGCTTAAAAATTCATCTCATTCAATTCTCACAAGAAATCTATGAGATAAATATTAACTTTTATTTCCCAGATGAAGAACAAAGAAGGGTCAGCATGGTTAAGGAACTTGACTGAGTTCATACAGGTACTAAGAGTAGGGCTGAAAATTCAGACCCTAGTAGGTCTGTGTCCAAAGTCCAGGCTCTTGCCACCACCTCCCCTGGGCATCTGCACCACCACGTTGTAGGCATCTGCTGGGACTCTGTTGCCTCCCAATCTCCAAACTTCTTGTACCATGTGAGGTACCAGCAGGAAAGAGGCATTACCCTCACACAGGGCATTTGAAGAGTCTTTCAGAAAGGGACTATTTGCCAAGGGCGGGCAGTGCTAAGAGAAACCAAAAGGAATAGTGAAGACCCTGGTGGGACAGGAAGGGAGGTGACTAGAATCTGAAGAGAGCCAGAGCTGCAAAGGAAAAAACAAGGGGGGAAATACCCCCATCTCTCTCCACCCACCTTCCCAGTCTCCTCCTGGAAGCCAGAGGCATGGGAGTTTGGCTGACGCAGCCCACACAGGTCAGCCTCCTGGAATTCAGAGTAGGGGGGGGAAGGATAGAAGGATGGAGGTCTGGAGGAACACGCTGGGAAGGCCATCCAGAATGTTCCTTTCCTCTTTAGGGGGATGGGGTGGGGATTTCCCTTCCTGAGGAGTATTTATGGGCCAAGAGTGAAGTTTCATTCTGAATCCAAAGACCTGGAGGACCACGAAAGTCAATGGAGTATGTTCCGGTCCAAGGGCAGGAGAAGACCGATTTCCCTGCTCAACAGTCAGGCAGACAGAAAATTCTCCCTTCTTCCACCTTTCTGTTCTGTTCAAGCCCACCCGCATTTAGGAGGGCAATCTGCTTTACTCAGCCTAAGGATTCAAATGTTAATCTTCTCCAAAGACAGCCTCACAGAAACATCTGCAGAATAATGTTTGACCAAATATTGGCATCCCGTGGTCCAGTCAAGTTGACACATCAAATTACCCATCATCACACCACTGATGGTAGAGGGCTGGTAACAGCAAAGGCATCCTAGGCAGACTGCCCTATGGTGTGACTTTGGCAATGACGCTGACTGCCTGGCATCCCTTGGATCCTGTCCATCTTCCCAGCTGAGATTCCAGCCTTCCTGCTTATGCTGTGAGCAGCCCCAAATCTCTGCTTAAGAATGTCAGAGTCCAGGGGTGCCTGGGTGGCTCGGTGGGTTAAGCATCCGACTCTTCATTTCTGCTCAGGTCATGATCTCAGGGTCCTGAGAACGAGCCCCATGTGGGGCTCTGCACTCAGAGGGGAGTCTGCTTAAGATTTTCTCTCTCTCTCTCCCTCTCTCCCCCCCCCCCCCCCCCCCGCCCCTGCTCACATGCTCTCTCTCACGGAGTGGGAGAAGAATGTCAGAGTCCATTTCTGCTGTTTGCAGTCAGACAACCAGGCAGGACAGTGTGATGATACATATAGTGGTGACCCCTAACGGGTGCAGCACGGGTGCATCCGGCGAGGATCCATCCTCAGAACCTCCAGGTTCCCCTTCTGAATGTCATGGCCCCGCCATTCACGACATCAGGCAAGCCTGCTTTGAGGTCATTTGTGTTTTCAGCTGAGCTGCCTCCGGGACACCCCAGGGGATTTAACTCTACTCTGTTTGCCCCACTCCCAGACATGGTTTGCTTTTGGAGGCTGAGGGGGAAGAGACCACCCTGGCCCCAAGAAAAGACCCCGCCACAACCCACTTGTGGCCGCTTTGGAAGTCCCTAGTCATACAACAGAGGCTCCTCCCTGAAGGAATCCTCTGAGGGAAGGGCCCCTCCCGGCCCACTGGGCTAACACCCCCACCCCCTCAGCAGCCTCCCTCTGCCAGAGCCCTGGGGCTGAGCTGCCCCCACCCCCATTCCTAGGTTTCGGATGTCTCTCTGGATGTTCAATATTTGCTCAGAAAATTAGAAGAAAGGCAAAGCGAAATCCATGGAGGTGACAGGCTGGTGGCTTCGGTAACTGGGCCACACCAGCCCCAGGGTTTCCAGGGAAGGCAGGAGGAGCCAGGGCCGGGTGGCAGAGAGACCCTCAGCCCCAGGGACAGCCAGGGCTAACAGGAGGGAACCAAGCTGGCTCCCCTCCCCCCCACACACACACTCCCTCCCAGGGCTCCAGTCTGTGGGGCAGGTGTACCTGTCGGCACCAGGACCCCCCTGTTCTGCAGAGCTGATGCTCTAAGTCCGGGGCCAGCGCTCCTGCAATCAATCACCCGGCTGCAGGGAGGGCAGCGTGTCCCTATTTCCTGTCCCCAGGAAGACTAGGGCTTGCGGGGGACACAGCCAGAGAGGCGCTCTTGTGAGCGACAGCAGGGAAGCACGCGGGCAAGTCGCAGGGCGGCCTTGAACCAGCTCCTCCCCTCCCCCCAGACCCTTGACCCTCCTCTTCCCCCAGTCCCATGGGTTCTGAGGACAAGCCTGTGGCCGGGCTCCCAAATGTCTTCCTGTACCTCTTCCATCTGCCCTCACAATGGGGTTGGAGACAGCTCCTGGGAGGTGACCTGGGGAGACAGGACGCCTCCTTCCTGCCCTCTCACTGCCCCAAATACACGATCTCTTCCCTGAGGTGTCACTGTCCGGACCAGCAGCCCCCACGTTCTTGGAGAACATGACTCCTTCCCAGGCCAACCGGGTGTGCACCCTCTCCTCCTGGGAGGTGGGGGGCGACCGTCAGCCCCCGCCAGAGTCTTGCACGGAGCACAGCTTGGCGGTGTTTGCTGACGTGGCACAGAACCAGACCCCTGCCCAGAAAGGAGAACAGGAATGGAGGACCACTGGCCCAGGCTTCGGGGACCTCATCAGACTGTCTGGGCCACCTGTCGGCCCCCCTTGTCTGAGGCAGCTGAGTAAAGGCGGGCCCCCCGGGGCAGGCCTGCACCTCTGCCCACCCCGCCCCCTGCCTCACTGGTCTTCCCGATCTTCCCTAGCTGCCTCCTCGGGACTCAGCTCCGGGCTGCCCAGGGCAAGGGGGCCTCTGAGCACTGTGAGCCTCTCTCTCTCCCCTGGGCTCTGTGGGTCGGGAGGGAGGGACTGGGAGGACGGGGACCCGGCCGGGCCTGGGGCGGACCAAGTGCGGGAGAGTCGGCCTTTCATCTTGGCTCCGTAAAGCGAAGCCCCCCGCCCCCCCCCAGCCCGGAGCTGGCTGGCATTGGCATGCACCATAAATCTCCAGGACGTCGCAGCTGTGACTGGATTATTTATAGTTCCCGTCTTACATTCCTAACGCGAAAATATCGCACAAAGGGAAAGGTAATGAAATCTCACCTCTCCTGCATGTCCCTCACTCCAAACTGCAGGGCTTTCCAGAAGCCCTCGTGGCTGAAGGAGGGATGAGAGAGGCCCGCTGCCGGCAGCCCTGTCTCTCCCTCCCTCCTTCTGTCCCCTCACTCGCCCCCCCACTCGCTCGCAGACACATGCTCTCACGTTCTCTCTCTCTCACACATACACTTCCTCCCAGATGCACAGACAGTTCTGTTCTCAGGCTCCCTCTCTGCTCACCCTGCCTGAGCCCTTCCTAGCCCCCAGACACACCCCACACATCCTTGCCCCTTTCCTTCCACCGCCGCTGTCTCCCTGTGTGCCTCCCTTAGCTGTGTATTTGCTTTTTTGCTTTGTCCATGAAGACGCTGGTACATTAATTACCAGGTCTGTCCTCTGCAAGGCATGTCAGCGTCTTGTCAATAGTGGGTGGAGGTGTCAGCTTACATTCATCTTGCTCTGCCTTTAAAACTCCTGTGGGCCTTGCCTCCCCTGGGACACCCATTCTGTGGCACGTGGCCGTGAGGACACCAGTTCCTGGGCTTGACCTACACAGACCTACAGAAAACATAGGCCCCAGAACAGGCCTCTCACCCCGCAGGAGGGAACATCTAAGGATGTGCTCTGCAGATTGGACGCTGGGCCTGGGTGGGGGTATTTTCCAGTGCAGAGGATGAGAAGTGCCTTCTTCTGCCTCCAGCCTTGCTGTGTTGGGGGTGGTAAGTAGGATGAGCCTGGTGTGACATTGTCCCACAGGCACAACCCAGACACTCTCCGAGCCCTGTGCAGGTTCTGGTGGACAGCCAAGGCCCCACCCCTTCCCTGCCTCGCACCCCCCCACCCCTTGCCCAGGCCTGAAGAAGAATAATCAGAAAGCGACACTTCCTGCTGCATCCCCCAGCCTGACGTGGTCCATGACTCACTTCTGTCCAGACGGTCACAGTGACTGGGGACTCTGTGTGTGTGTCCATGTGTGTGTGTGTGTGTGTGTGTGTGTAGGTGCACGCACGCGCGCACACACACACACACACACACTTGTGCTGGGATGAGGGGCAAGTCACAGACTATGACAGTTCACCCTGGGCTGGGGGCCTGGGGACAGAAACTCTGCAACCCACCAACAGGGTGGCATTTCTTGGAAACCTCCTTTTTTATCTTAAAAATTCACCTGACTTTTTGTGTTATTCACGGTAACATATGGCTGCATAAAAATATCTTAAATGACTTATAATTAAAATTTGTTTTTTTTCCTGAAATCTTTGCTTACTGTTGACCTTTCTGGAAGTTGAATCTCAAAAACCCTTTGGCTTATCCCAGAGACTCTGAGGGCACAAAGACCCCAGTGAAAGATCAAGGGGACCAGTCTAAGGGGTAGGGTAGGGAGTATAGATCACTGGGGTAAGGATACGAACAGGGGCTCTTGCGTTTATATCCTGGCCCTGCCAAGTATTAGCCATGTTGACCGTAGCTAAATCACTCCACGTCTCCTTGCTTCAGAACCTTGGCCTGTAAAATGGGTATGATAATAGCACCTGTCACTTGGGCTTTTAGGAAGATTAAATGCATTAATGTATGCAAAGTGCTTAGGACAGCAGCTGACACGATACAGATGTTTGCAATTATTTTTCTGTAGAAGACCAACACAAAGCCACCAAATCAACTGCAGGGACTGAAATCAGAGCTCACTCCTGCCTCCTTCCTGGGATGTGCGCTGCCCTCAGCCTCTGCCGCCCACCCGGCTACAGGCCTCTGCCCGTGCGTTCTGTCTGCAAGGCGCTCGGTCCGTAAACACTCTCCTCCGTCCCAAGCAATGCTCCTGGACGGGCATTCTGTATTACAAAGGACCTTCTAGAGGGGGAGACGGAAACATGCAAACAGCGTATGGACCGTATTCAGAACAGAAGCCCCAACATGAGTAAATGTCATTCCTTCTTTCAAAGAGTCACTGCCTAGCTGCAGGGAGTCGGAGTCAGACAGGTTAAAGCGGTGAGAACGGAACAGTGTGATTATGATGACACCGTCTAGTGGCCTGGAACACTCCTGCCTCATGTCTATATCGAGTCTCTTCTTTGATGTCACCTCACCTGCAGGGCCTTCTAGAACCCCCTGTATAAAATGACAACACTCTCCCCTGCCTACTCTACCCAGCTTCTTAGCACTTACCACCACCTGACGTATTTTGACATATTTATTTGTTGTCGGTCTGCCCTACCAGAATGTAAGCTTCCTGAGGACAGGACCTTTGTTTTGCTTCCTCCCGAATCCCCTGTGCTTGGACTAGAAATTGGCAGGTATTAGGTAGTCCATAGGTATCTGTTAAATAAAGGAACTGTGAGCAAATCCCTCTTCAGTGTCTTGCCTTTCCCTTTGGTGAAGTAGGTAATGAAGCCCCACTCTTACTTGCCACATGGGGCAACTTTAACTTGAAAAGAGGTAAGACAAGGGGCACCTGGCTGGCTCAGTGGTAGAGCATGTGGCTCTTGATCTTGGGGTCATGAGTTCAAGCTCCATGTTGGGCATAGAGCCTACTTAAAAAATAATAATAATAAATTATATATACATATGCATATATATAGAGAGAGAGATAAAAGAGGTAAAACATGATAACTGGATATGCCTTTAATTCACTGAAAAAAATCAGCTGAGACCAAATCCATGCACGGCTTTGCATTCCCTGCTGTTTAAGTAATGAGGGACTGGGGTCACAAAGAGACCAGGTTTACCTGGTCCACGGGCTCTGCCCTGCAGCAGGTTCATCTGGTCCTGGAAAGGATGAACCCAGCCTCTCCCATGTTCAAGTGGGTGACAGTCTGTGGGCACCCAGCTGGTCTGGGACTGTGACTTTTGCAGTTCATGAGGACTTACCTGAGAGTCCCTAAGGGGGCTGCAGAATCAATCAGGCTGTTTGTGCAAGCTCAGGACTTAGGGAATGAGGGAAGATAGCCATGTAAGAGTCTGGGTTCCGAACCACTGAGCCAAGCGAAAGAACTCAAATGGCAGGTCGGGCTTCGGCTGAGCTGTTTCAGGACCAGGCAAGAGCAGGTTAAGAAGGATGAAGGTGTCCGGCCGGTGCAGTCAGGGTGGGGTGGAAGGCCTCCCGGCTGTACTCACTTTCTGCAGCACCATGAAAATGTCCTCCCTTGACCTCTGTGCTCCACCTATGGAGGCACTGGATGGCTTCCTCAGAGAGCAAAACTGGGTTCAGGCCAAATATTCTTCCAGCTGAGCCTAGGGAAGAGCTAGAGGCCCAACCAGTGGGGCAGAGGCCAAAATTACAGTATCAGACAGATTCACCATCAAACCCAGAATAGCTTCATTCCTGAGTCATGCTTTCCTGCAAGCTTAGAGCACCTCCCAGCACTCAGGTATTCTGCACAAGGGTGGCTTCTTATCTTAAGTGTTGGACAAGTAAGACCTGGAATTTCCCCCTTGGTACTCATTGAACTCCTACTCACTTGTCAAAACCCAAGCCAAAGTGCCCAACCTAAAACAGTGGCCCCTCCACAACCTTGTGTGTTTCTGGAACTCTTCCCCCTTAGGCCGAGCCTATCAACAACAAGGACATTGGCTTATTTATGACCACATTCCGAAAGCCGAATAAATGATAACGGACTAGAAGACCCAGTAAAGGAAGGACAGGCCATGCTTCCTGACTCTGAGAATGTGATTACATCTCTCATTCCTCCCAAACAACCCAAGCATCTGCTCAGCCGAGGGGGGCAGGTTGTTCCTGTTTGGCAGGGGCTGTTGCGGGTTTTGATGACCTGCTTCAACCATATTGGTATCGCCTCCAAGTTATCATTTGTGTGTCCTCTGCAGGGGGGTGAGAGAAATGGTTACATAATCTAGGGAGAGCGCATCAGCCCGTAGCAGCGCGCCCTCGTCCTCTAGCCATGGACCCCTGGCTCCATTTAGGCACTTCCCTTATACCCTCCAATGGCCCCACAGCTACCAGGCTCATTGGAAACAAAACCCCCTGACAGGTGCAGCCACTCAGCTTTCCAGACAGGTCAGAGAGCCCCTCTCTGGGGGGACTCCTGGGGCGGAATCGGTTGGGGAGGGAATGTCACTGCTCCTGTCTGGCAATAGGCCCTGGGGCCCTGCACTCTGGTAGGGTCCATTGGTGCCTTGCAGCCGGGACAGTGTGGGCACCTGCTGCCCCCTCCCTCGGCAACCCAGGCAAAGTGAGTTTCTTGCTACCCCCACCCCAGGGCCCGGAGGACAGCTCCCAGGTAAGTTAAGGCAAAGACCCGGTCCATCGGTAGCCTCCCTCCTGTCCCCCGGTGTCTCAGGGCTCTGAGACACAATCCACTTTATCAACAGCCTCTCAGCCTTCAGCTTGTCACTCCCCCAACGGCCTTCCCTAACCCCCACCTTGACTTCTTCTTTTAGGATGATAATAACATCCACGCATCAGGATCAACAATTAGAGAGGACTTCGTAGTTAGTTCACAATCATTTGCTATCTCATTTGAGTCCCTTTATCATGCTTTGAAGGAAGCACAATTCTTTCTGCTTCACAGAACAAAAATTTGAGGCTCTGAGTGACTTCTCCAAGTCTCACTAATACAGAAGAACTTCGAACCCCCTTCTGTCTAATCCCAAAGCCTGAATGAATTCTTTCCAAACACCCCATCTCTGTACTTTATGGCCTTTTTGGAGGGGAGCTCTTGAGGGAGGAAGGACACATACAACCTAATCGATCCCCCAGAGCAATGGGGACAAAGCTAGAACTCCAAAAAAGGGCAAGAGAGAAAAAGACACACATGTCAAGCTGCACGCTTAGCCCGTATCTGCAATTCTGCCTTGCCAAGCCTTTCACCAGAGTGGCCATCTGTCAACACCAGCTTCAGAATGAGGACCCGCAGTCCCTGCCCTCCCCGGGGAGACTGAGCAGCTGGCTTGAAACCCACTGCCCACGACCGCAGGCCAGGGGACGAGGGGCTGGAAGTGTGGGCCAGGGCTCGGCTTCCGCCACCCTGGTGTCAAATTCCAGGTCCACATCTTCCTAGTTGGGAGTCCCTGTGCCTCAGTTTCTCCCTCTGTGAAAAGGCGGGATAGTAGTAGCTTGGTTGCGGGTGCGTGCAGCCTGCTCACTGCAGGCCGTGGCCTTGAAGTGGGGCCGTGAGGTTGCAGCGCTGCCAGAACAAGGGTACGGGTGCGGGGACAGGCTCCAGCGCCCAGTGTGGCCGCCCCGAGACCTTGAGCTCGTGCTCTGAGTCCCTGGCTCCAGGGCTTATCTCGGGGATAGAGCTACTCACAAGGGTTCTAAGGCTTGGAGTCCGGTACGGGAAATGCCCTGCACTTGTAAAGTGCTCCAAATCCACTCATTCCTTTCCTTCTCTCCCCTGGAATGCGAAATTTCCTGCAGAATACATCTAACCTCTGGCTTTGGTTTGTTATCAGGAAGAATAGATGGCTTCATACGGGTCAGACACTCAATGAATGTCTGTTCCCTTGGTGAGGTGAGGGGGGGACAAACTGGATGGGTGTGGATGCTGACCGGGTGGGGGACAGCTGAGCAAGAAAGCAGTCGGGGGGCAGGCAGGGGATGCAGGGGGCCTCCTGACTTTGTCAGGGAGTGCTCAGGTGAGGAGCAGACAGGAGGTAGAGGACTGTCCTCCTGCCTCACTCAGGGAGAAGGGAGGACTGAGACACCTGCCCTTTGTCTGCTGGTCACCTTGTGGAAACTACCTGCCCTTCTCTTTCTAGGCCTGTTTTCTCTCTGCAGGATGAAACACTCTGAAAGGTCCCACCCACTTAGAATTTTCTAGGATGCTCATCAGCCTCTGTCTCTCTGGGGTGCTCCCTGATTGTGCTTAAGGAGGCTTAGTCTTCCTGCCGGTGCATAGCTTTCTGCCTGTCTTCTCTACCTCCCACTGCTGCACCCTCCTTGTCAGACAGCTGGGGTTCATTTTGCACCAGAGTTTACAAGCAGGATCTGGAAGAGCCAGTCCGCAGAAGAAGTCCCGGGCACTTGCTGGCTCCCGCCCCAACAGGGAGGGCAAGTGGCTTGGGGCCAGGAGACCTGCCCGACAGGTGTGGAGTGCAGGGCAGGAGGCCTGGGGACTAACACAGCCCAGCCGTCCTTGGCCAGCTGGAGGACTGGCCGGGGGCCCGGGCTGGCCCTGGCTGCTCTAGTGGGGAGGAGAGGGTGCACCCGTGGCTGGGGCGGAAGTGGAACCTTCTGGGCTTTCCTGACGTCACCTCCCCAGCAGCGACTGATTGGCCCAGGGCTTCCCTCTCCCCGGGGCGGTGGGGGGGCGGGGGGAGGCTCTGGGCAGAGTGACCCAATGCCCCAGTCCTCTGTCCGCTCTGGCACAGGGGAGGGGGCAGGCGAGGCCAGGTTGCCCAACAGACAGATTAAGCATGTGCTTAGGACACTGGCAGTAAAAGGGCGTCAACAATACTCTGGTTTGGTTTGGTTTTTTAAAGGGCTGATTCCTAGTATTTCAAAAATAGCGAGGAAGTAGTCATCCTGGGAAAGAAATCAGAAGTCTGTTGGACTTCCTCACACTGATTTTAAGGTTTAGAGAGGTTTTTATTTTGAGTTTGTATGTAGATGGGTGGCGGGCGGGGGAGGCGGGTACAACCTCTCAGCTCTCAGGGCTGCTTAAAGGTCTTAATCCAGCTCAGGGTAAATCAAGGATCAGAAAAGGGGTGGGGACACCTGGGGCTTGAAAAGGAGGCAGCATGTGATCTCAGCCCATAGCTCTGTCCGCTGGAGGGGGGGGCCCTCCGAAGAGAAGGGAAAGCTGGGCTAGCCCCGCCACTCTGTGCAGAGCAAGGCCTTGTGTTAGGGCGGACAAGGTCTCGGGACACTAGGGTGTGGAACGGCAGGGGGAGCAAGGGGTGGGGTCCTGCAGGGCCCCAGAACAAGGTCTGGCAGCTTGAAATTCCAACCGCTTGACCAGAGGTGGGATTTGTTCTCCCTCTGCTCATTCTGGAAATGGCAAAGCTCTTGGCCAGAAGTGGCCAAAGATGGTGGCCACTCTGGAGGGGGAGCTGGCCACCCATTTCTTGGAAGGTGGTTCCCAGGATGGCAGGGAGGGGCCTCAGGGCCTCTTCTCTCACAGACTGCATGTTACTCACGATCCAAATACCTTTCTACCCCAACCACGCACTTGACAGCAAACATTTGCTAAGCACCAACTCTGAACCAGGTACTTCCCATACAGTAGCTGATTGAACCCTCGTACTGCCCCATGATGCGGTCCCTCCATCACCATCCTACAGATGAGGAAACAGGCTCAGAGATGTCCATTACCTGCTTCAGAGCACACAGCTGGCTGGTGGCAGAGTGAGGATACAAACCCAATTGTCCAGCGTGTTTACTCAGTACTACAGGTCTCACCCCAGCTCCGGGCCTCTGGAGGGCCAAAGCCACAAGCTGCCTCCCCCAGCCCTCTGGCCTGGCCATGCTGCTCTCAGCTTCTGCCAGGTGCAGATATAGGCCCTCCGATATCCATTACGGGCAAGGACACAGACAAGCACCCCAGGCCCGAGAACCAGGACAGGTGACATAATTAGCAGGCCCCAAGCAAAATGAAAATGTAGGGCCCCTTGTTCTAAATTATTAAGAATTTCAAGATGGCAACAGCAAAGCATTAAACCATCCCTTTCTAACGTGGGGCTTGGTGTGACTGCGCAGGGCCACGCCCATGAAGCCAGTCCTGCCCAGAACCCACATTATCCCCCGAACAAACTCCTCCCTTAACTGGGGAAATCACATAGCCAAGTCAAGTGGGTTTGATTTCAAGGGGCCTAAGAGTACAGGCCTTGGAAAGCAGATCCTCCACTGGCCTGGAGGCCCAGCCAGCCATTCCCGGGTACTCACTACCCTAGACTCTGATCTTCTAGGTCACATGACCATGCAACCAGGGACCTGCCCATCAACCCAGACAGTGAGTGCTATCCTAGTTGGGGGAAGGCAAGTGGCCCCGAGGACATCTGATGGTCCATGTTATGGAGCGAAGGGGAGAGGGGGCTCTACCCACATTCCTCTTCTGACTAATTAATCCCAGCACCTCCTCCTTCACCTGGAGACACCCTCTTTCATCATCTGACCAACATTTAGTGAGCATCTAGGTTCTCTGCTGAGGCATCAAGAAAATTATTAGTAATTTCGCTCTAGAACAGTGCCCGGCCCCTGCTCCATCAATGTTTGTAGAGGTGGTAGAGGGAGCTTCTGTAGGATGTGTTAGCGGGTGGGTGATAACTGCCTCTTTTGGCCCCGGAGGAGGCTGAGGCTCACAGTAACATGCAGAAGGTCCCATAATGACTGAGCAGAGCAAAGGAGTCCCGATGGCTGCTTCAACTCTAGCAAAAGCAGCTCCCAAACCTGCTTCCAAGAAGCCCCATCTGACCCAGGAGAGGGCCCATAAATAGGCAAACGCTATACAAAAAGCCCTCAGTCAGCCCCATGCTGGCTTCCTCCCACTGCTCCCAGGGTGAGAGGCACCCAGTTCTGTCCCAGGTGAGTCCCTCCACCTGTGCTTTCCATGTCCCAAGCCCTGCTCTGAGTGTTTTATGGGCATTTATACATTGAATCCACCCAAAAGCACTGTGAATTAGATATAATTCTCATGCCCGTTTTCCTGGTGGGGAAACTGAGGGACAGAGAGGGGAAGCAAATAAGTGGAGGAGCTGGGATACAAATCCAGGCTGTCTGGCTCCAGAGTCCATGCTCTTGACCACAGCACACCCCTGGAGGCGCCGTGCCTGGGTTTGAGTACTGGCATATACCATCGGCATCACACGGTAGGTTTGTAACCTTGAGCAAGCTACTTAACCTTTCTACGTCTGGATCCTTCTTCTGTAAAATGTGGATAATAACAGCACCCACTTTGTAGGGTTATCGTGTGGACTAAGCGGGTTCGAGTATGTAAAGCACATAGCACAATGCCTGGCACCTACTAAGCGCTATGTAAATGGCGACTCCCCATACTGCTTCTCCTGGATGTCTCCTCTCTTGGGGGCTGTCACTCATTAATTGCCATCCCCCTTCTGGTATATTCCACCTCTCCTCCATGAGCCCTTCCTTATAGACGTGCTTCTGTCTCAGCGTGCATCAGAGAGACTCCTCCCACCTGCCCCCTGGCTGCCAGGTTCTCTGCTTCCCTTCAGAGCCAAGACTCTGGGCCAAGCTGGGTCTTCTGCTGCCCCTGCCCTGCCCACCATCTCCATCCCGCACATCCTGCACCAGCCAGGGTCTCCAGGGACAGCCCTGCAGCCTTACCTTCCTCCTTCTCAGCCAACACCCAGCCCTATCCACGACTCCATCCTGCGGCATCTTCTTTGGCCGGCAGGACGCTACTTCCTGTGGCTGTCCTCCCACCTCTCCGGCTACTCACCTCCTCCCCCAGCCCTGGAAGGTGAGTGTCCCCAGTATTCCACAGCCTTCCAGAGCGCATCTTAGCACCAGAGCCTGCCTCCTCTCCTCCTAACACCTCTGTGCCCCTCCCTACACCGCGGCCCCTCCTTACTTTGCCTTCATCACCTCCTGCCTGGATCGTGCAATTGCCTTCTAGCTGGTTTCCCAGCCTTGGTTCTCTTTCCGGGCCAATCTAGTCCTCACGCTACTGCCAGAAAGATCTTTTCAAACGGCAAATCAGACAGCGTCCCTCTGCTCACATTTTTCAAAGGCCCTTTAAGATTAATCCAAGCTCCTCAGCTTAGCTCAGGAGGCCTTGCTCGCTGGTCCCGCCTCTCCTCTCCCCACACACCAGCGAAACCAAGCTAACTCCTTGCCCTTCTCGGGTGGCACCACGATCTCCTGCCTCCTAGCCCCTTTCTCCCCTTTCTCTTCTTCCTTTATGGGCCCAACCTCTGGAAGGGGTCTTTCCTAGTGCCCCGGATGGGACAGGCCCCATCTGTGCCCCTGTGGCCCCGTGGTCAGAGCACTTATCCATCCCCTCTTGCTCCCAGCAGAGGGGGTAGAGGAACGGAGGGGAGAGGGCCCCTGAGCCAAGCAAGAATAAGGGTAGCAACAAGGCCAACATTCATTGAGAACCTTGCCGACTTGCAGTGTGTGTTTTAGCAGAGGGGCTGGGGGGCTAAAAGGAGACGGTGCAACCCTTCAGACAAGCTCTAGACACCTAGACCCGGGCTCTAGGTGTCTCCAGCCACCTCTGCCATCCTGAGGGAACAGGAACCCCGCTGCAGGCACTTGGCCTCAGTGGGGAGGAGAGAGAGCCCTGGGAAGAAGGCCCTGGCAGGTGGGACAGGAGATGAAGGGATAAGGAGGCTGCAGGCTCTGACTCAGCTGCTTCCCTAGAGAAGGGCTTGCCCCAGACCATGTGGGATTAAGAGAAGTTGGTGCAGGCTGTCAGAGGCCCTCGCTCTCCCCAGGGTGCTGGAGGCAGCTGCTGTGGTTGGCAGATACCTGCTGACCCCTTCTGCCTCTGCGGGGGTGGGGGCGGGGGGGGACGCAGGCTGAGCACAGGTAGGAGTCAGTTATAAGTTATAAGTTATAAGGCATGGGCTGTGCCTGAGGCTGATGAGGCGCTGCAGGGGCCAGCTCCCGGAACCCCGCTAGGGCTGGCCCTGCCTGCCCCAGCCCCAGTGGAGTTGTCCCATTCACCCAAGTGGCACGGAGACCCTTCTGCGGCAGGACCAGGCTGGCGCCTGAGAAGCTCCCTCTGGACAGCTGGCCTGGCCCGGTGGTTTAACCCCAGGTAAGGGGGGCACTCCACAGCAGCTCTTGCTCTGAGGTCCCCAGTTCTCCCCCTTTCTGCCCTACCCTGAGAATCTCCCAGCCACCTCTCTCCCCCTCCCCTAACGCGATCCTAACTCCAGAGGGCTCCCTGGCCCCCAGCTAATTGGGCCCGGCCCTAGCCAGACAGAGCACCGCAGGCCTTCAGCTCCGAGCAGACGCGTGTGTGTGTGTGTGTGTGTGTGTGTGTGTGTGTGTGTATAGGAGGTGGTCACGTGGCCGTCTGGCCGCCACCCAGGGGCGCAGAGTTCATTCCTCCGCATTCACGTGGCCGGCATGCCCCAGCTGCCTCTCCCAGGGTGCTGGCCGCCAGCGTCCCCCCTCCGGCGCCCCAGACCTGCGCTGGGCGGCGGCCGGACCCCCTGGCGCTGCGGCTCCTGAGCCACTAACCGGCGGCCCGGCTCTCAGATGCCCGCTTCTCCCTCCTCGCAGCAAAACCCCAGCCTCCCTGGAAGGCTTGGCGCTCGCTCATGCATAGGGAGGTGTGGGAGCCGGGCCAAGGGCAGCATGTGAATCACCTGCAGGAGTGAGGCCAGCAGGGCCGAGGTGTTTACTGCTCTGTGCTTTGGTTATCTTGTCTGGAAAATGGGGGCAATAGCAGTACCTCCTGTGGGTATTTTCCTGTCACGGGAGAGCGATAGCAACAAGCGGCCGTAATAAAAGAGAACTGTAAATGACAATGCCTGACCCGCTGTCAGCTCCAAAGGTTACACTCAATAATGGTCCTCCCTTGCTCTTTCCTTTAGTCACAGGTTCCTGGTCTGTCACCTAGGGAAGCAATTCTGCCAGCTTCACCAAGCTGTCTGTCGTGGGTGCTGGGACCAGAAGGGGACGCAGCTATTGAGGAGAAAGGCTCTGGACACTGTGGGGGAGACCTGGCCTCGGAGGCCCCTGCCCGACCTCTCCCCACACCCATTCCCTCTCGAGAACCCCCTAAACCACACAGGGGCTCACTTAAGGAGCCCAACACACCACAGTGATGCAGGTGCTCTGTGTGTGGGCCAAGGACACACACAGGCGCCGTGCACGCGCGCACACACACACACACACACACCCTTTGTCCAGGAGCCTATGAAGAATAACAGCTAATCCTTAGCTAGGGGGTCAGGAGATACCCCAGACTCAGATTGGGGCTCTGACCCAAGTCCAGTTCCTAGCCTTAGACCTTCCTTCTTGTCTTTGGCTTGTCCCAGTATCTATCCCCAGGAGATATATATTATAAACTTAAGCTTCTTTGTGCATCTAATACCAAAAGTATACCCCAAATAACTGCCGGCAGTTCTTCCCTTGGGAGAGGGGGACTGAAGACGTGGAATTGGAAGGAGACTGACCAACTTTTCACTGAGTGTCTTTTCATGCCGTTTGATTTTCTTTTTATTTTTTTAATTATTTTTTTAAAGATTTTATTTATTTATTTGACAGAGAGAGAGAGAGAGAGAGCAGGAGCACAAGCAGGGGGAGTGGGAGAGGGAGAAGCAGGCTTCCCGCCGAGCATGGAGCCCGATGTGGAGCTCGATCCCAGGACCCTGGGATCACGACCTGAGCCGAAGGCAGACGCTTAATGACTGAGCCACCCAGGCGCCCCTGATTTTCTTTTTAAATCATATATATGTAATATCTTTTTTTTAAGATTTCATTTATTTATCTGAGAGAGAGAGCACTAGAGAGAGAGAAAGCACAAGTTGGGGGCAGAGGGAAAGGAAGAAGCAGATTCCCCGCAGAGCAGGGAGCCTGACGTGGGGCTCAATCCCAAGACCCTGGGACCATGACCTGAGCTGAAGGCAGATGCCAAAGGCAGATGCTTAACTGACTGAGCCACCCAGGCACCCCTGTAATATCTTTTTAAAAATTAAAATACCCTACCCCTGGCAGAGGGAAATGGTGGAGCCAAGGATTTGGATTTTATCCTGTAGGGCAACAGGGAGCCAAGGGATGTTTCTAAGCAAGGATGTGCCATGCTAAGGAATTGAGCGCTACAGAGCCATGGCCTGGAGTAAGCAGAGGCTGCAGCCAACAGGGGATCCGCTGGGAGGCTGGGACACTTCTCTTGAGTCTAGCCTGGACGGGGGACCCACCAATTGGGGGTCCACATTATGACGCTCACAGAGAGGTAAGTTTTCCTGGATCAAACCCCAAGACTAAACACTGACTGCAGACAGACTGCAGACAGTCTCTTATACGGGGTGGATGCACACCTGTGACCCCAAAGAGGCAGGACAACCAGGCCAGGTTCATTGCCACTTCTTTTCCCCTAAAACAAGCAAGAGTGCCAGAGAAGATGGTGGTTCATGAGGCTGATGCTCCCCAGAGGAGCAACGTGCCTTAGAAATTAGAACCCTCATTTGCTTCCTGCCCACCTCTCTGTTCGGTCAAAGCTGAGACAGAGGTGGGCTCATTCTTTTTTTTTTTTAAGATTTAATTAATTTATTTATTTAGAGAGTCCAAGCGGGGGGAGGGGCAGAGGGAGAGAGACAATCTCCATGTGCTCAGCGCAGAGCCCCTCTCCTAGGGGTTTCCCGACAGCCCCACCTGTACGCAGCCTTGCTCACTGGCACTGGCCAGGCTTACACTGAGGCTCTGGAAGATGAAAGAGGGCTGAGGGTTGAGACGTAAGCTCTGAGCCTGGATTTCCTGGGCCCTAAGTCAGAGGCTTTTTGAGTGGAACAACCAGAACGACGGAGTCCCGGGGATAGAGTCCAGGATCTAGGCTGCCCTGGACTTGAATTCCATAACAGAGATGGCCTTGTATATTTAACCTCTCTGAGCTCAGCTAGCACACCTGTAAATGGGAGTCATCACGCCCTCCTCCTAGGCTGGCCTAAAGCTTAGATGGCTTCATGTGCATCTACCCAGCACATGGCGCCACGGGGGGGGTGCCTCTTGTCTCCTTTGGCTCCCTCTTTGTCAGCGGGAGAGAGGGCCAGGCAGAGCAGGGTGATAGGGAGAGAGGAGAGAAGCCCCAAACTAGCTCAAGGGAAAGCAGGAGGAGTCCTGGTTGATCTTTCTCTCTCCCTATTTACTTCTATACCCAGATGGTTGCTTATC
The DNA here is from genome assembly GCF_004348235.1 of Phoca vitulina. Lineage (NCBI taxonomy): Eukaryota > Metazoa > Chordata > Mammalia > Carnivora > Phocidae > Phoca > Phoca vitulina. The sequence continues at coordinate 47,094,719 of NW_022589710.1, forward strand.
TGTCTAACTCATCAGAAGTTTCTGATCGGCAAAGGGGGAGGTGGCGTGAAGATCCACAGCTTAAAGGTTAAGACTCCACTGATTCAGAGTCCCCTCACATTTACAGCCAGAAACCTAGAAACTTCTCTGAACATCCCCGTCCCCAAGTGGTATGGCTCCAAGAGACCAAGGGACAAATGCATGCTCCTAGTCCCCTAAGAGTTAGTGAAAACACTGAGCCCTCCCCGCCAGGCACTCACACTCCTTCGCCCACCTCATCATCACCTTTTCTCGTACACTGTTCCAGTTAAGCCAAGTGTCCTTAATTTTTTTTTTTTTTTTTTAGAAAATGTTCATTAGAGCTGTTCCTTAACAGGGACCTAGCCCAGGTTCTGCCACTGTGTGACCATAGGCAATTTACTCTCCCTCTCTATGCCTTGGCAGCCTCATCTCTACGAGGTGGGTAGACTAGACCTAAGCTCTAATCTCAGGTTCTGTGGCTGGGCTTTGGATGTGCACAGACTCCTTTAAAACTCGAGTCACTGGTGGCATCCCAGAAGGGAACTGGGAGACAGAGGGGCCAGTGGCTCCAAAAAGTCCTTACGGTGCTGTATTCCCCTTTGCACCTTCTGAATTTTGAAGCAAAGAAATGTTTTATCTATTGAAAAATAAATACATAAAATTGATATTAGAAAGGAAAGGAGATATATGCAAATCCATGTGTGTGAGGGCACCTGTACTTTCTGGGGAAGGATCCATAATCTTTATCAGACTTTTGTACGGTGTCTCTGACCTCAGAAAGGTTTAGAAAGCACTTCACTAGAGGACCGTGAGGTCATTTCCCAGGTCTCGTTTCCTTGATTTGATGAAGTATGAGAGAAAACAGAGGTGGATTTCAGTAGTCATTACATTAACAGGCTGGGCTGGACGCACGTGAAAATGCACCCATGAATCTCACATTTGATAACGTAGGCATGCATGCCCACATGAGCTGAGCGGGTTCATATGCCAATGCAAGACACAGTGGCCCTCTCCTATGGTGCAGTCTTCAGAGATCAAGGTCAAAAAATGACCCCCATCATCCCATTCTCTCAAAACCCTCCTTACCTGACTCCTGTGCCCACCAAAAGAAACATTCAGCTTGCATTAGTTGTACAAACAATCCATATAAGTAAATAGAATATGGATTATTGAAAGTTGGCCACCTTGGCTCTGTGGGGGAAGGGAGTGAGATGCATGAGAAGTGGAGGAGTTGGGGAGATCCATCCAGGGGCGATGAAGAAACCTAGGCTCATCCAGAGATCTCCGTCTGAATCTCTGAATCCGTAAGAATCCTCACGTGCCGGAGAAGAAAATGCTTCCTAGGCGTGCAATGTGGAAGGCTCTGGGGAAAGGGGAATCTAGCTGGGGGGATCAGAGCAAGACCGGTTAAGACAACCAGCCTAGCGTCTGAATGGGGCAGAGCAAAGAGAAAGGTCACATGGTTCCAAAAAAGAGAAGGGAGAGCCGCCATTTAACAAATGGCCCCTGGCTATGGTAAACTTTAATTAACTGTGCCATTATAATTCACTTCCAGCCTGAGTTCCACCCAACCCTCACTCTCCCTCCCACTCCCTCTCTCCTCCCCCCCAGGCCTCATCAGGCCGCCTTCCTTAGTGAAACCCAAACTGGCCGCCTTTGCCGGATGCTTCATTATTACAGCTACTGCTTCTCCTGCTGATAATGCACCAGCGACAAGAAGGGGGGGCAACTACTCTGTTCTCAGCTCCTCGAGACAGGCCCCTTTCCTACCTATGTGCACTAAAGCAAGGCTCTTGTAATCCTAAAAGTTCCTGAACATAACACCCCAGCAATGAAGACACAGTGGCAGGCCCCCAGCAGCGGACGTGCCCACAGAGACAGGTAACAGGACCGACTCCCACGCAGAGCCACGGGACGGGACTCGCAGGGTCCGCATCCGGACAGGTAATCCACACATTGGGGTTCACATGCGCAGTTCAGTGCTGCGGCGGCCCCCACGGCTCCTTCATTCAATGGTGGTTAAATTACACCCGTGACACTCTATCTCTGTATTCTCAGGCTGCTGAGCTTTACCCATTTTAAGAGTGTGTGTGCTGGGAGTGGGGGTTGGGAGCACCTCAGAGGATCTTCCAGGCGAAACATGCTTGGTTTTTATTAATGAGCTTATGAGAAAAGCCAACCCAGACCTTTAAGTGAAATGCGTGATTGGTAGCCAGGCAAGGATGGGTTTTAGAATTAACTCTTCCTACAGTCTGCTATGCATTATCACCCCCAAGTTAATTACCCCTGAGGATGAAAATAGGTTTCATGACTCATAAGCACCAATACAACACTTGGCAGCAGATGAAAATGCACGGACACATTTGCAGGAAGCTGACACGCATATCTATTTATATGTGGGGAGATTCTTAAAGAGGTGAGACAGGCACCTCCCATGTACCAGGATTAAGAGGCTGCAGCAGATCCATCAATTGCCAGTATCCACACCCCCAACACACACACACACACACACACACACACACACTCATGGTCTCCACTACTTCAGTGTTGGTGGTGGCTAAGCAGGAACAGAAACTAAAAGGGTGTTATTAACAGCGAGTCCCAACACCAACCCAACCTCCACCCGGTGTTCTGGGCTAACCAGTGATTTGCTTTTCCCCAAACATGCCTGCACCCATACCCACCTCCCTACCCTCCTGCTCCTGCGCCCTCTTTGATGGGACTGGGGTGAGGCACCAAGTCTCTCCCCTTATTCACTTATTCCTCACTTTGATGGGGACTGTCCTGGTCCAGCATGCCCCCCCACCCCGGGAGTCCAGGTGTGACCAGGAATGAATTTCAGATAGGTTTTGTTTTGCTACCTCTCTCCTGTTTTCTACTCTGTTCCATTTGCCTCCCACAAAGTACAAGGTCCAAGCCAGGTTTGTTTGCCTTGCCCTAGCTCTGGGAGAGCTCCAGTCTGGTCTCTCAGCCAAGGGGGCTCAGAGCTCTAAAGGACATTCCAGTCCTGGTCCGCTTCCCTACCCCTCTGTACCTCACAAATGCCGCCCGAAAGTTGATGAGACAAATACTTGAATTTCTTCACCAGTGGGAATGGGTTTCATTTGGTGTCAGAAGTGACCTTCGCCTCGGGAACTGGGTTTGGCTTTTTTCTCTTCCCCCATTCCCCACAATCATCTTCCGACCAGCAAAGTGTCCTGCCTTTAGAAATACTTATCATAAAGGGGGGGGAGAAAATGAGTGATGAACAAGGTGGCACTGCTTTTCCAATGCATTAGCTGGAAGGGGCTGGCAACTCTCCTGGCCCTCCTGGAAACATACATTTGTTCCCGTGGTGCCCACACCCCGCCTGCCTCCACTGACGGCTCCCAGCTCTGCGGCGTTTTTGCTTTATCTGTGCAGTAAGCGTGATTTCTGCCACATCTAAGAGGCAAAGCATCCTAGTTTTTTTGTTGTTGTTTTGTTTTTCCCACTTGCACAAGTCACGGTTGCACTGGGGATCAGCACACACTTGAGGCCACAGGGCGGGTTCCCGACAATGCCATTTGCAGCTGGGGCGCTCATCGGGGAAAATAGAGATGCAGAAGAGTAAACAGAAATTGCTTAGTCAGCAACTGTCCCGCCCCCAAGAGGTGAATGTAAATAGCCTGGGGGGGGGGAGGGGAGGGGCAGTCCGCCAGCACAGGGCCTTCCACAGATGCCACCTCCTTGAAGGCTTTGCAGCAGCACCAGCATTTATGTTGTATGTTGGTCGGGAAGGTGTCCCCTATGTTGGAACTATGTGGCCTTAGCTCTAGAAAAACACACTTGCTGACTCGGGTCAGAATTAATATCAATTGAATTTATTACAAGTTACTAAGCTCCAAGGCACATTACAGTGTTCTGTTAACTACAGAAATGTATAAAGGACAAACAGAGCAGATTCCCCATGTCTAGCATTTCGCTCTACTGTTCAAAAGCATCCGTGCATCAATAAAGCAAAAACAAAACAACACGTGAAGATCCAACACATTCAGGTCAGTAGAAACAAACCAAAACATTTTCCCTCACAAACTTGCAACAAAAAACACCCCACCCCACCCCCGACACCCCCCCTTGCCATTTTGCAAACAAAACAGAAAAACAAAAAACAAAACAGAACAAAATGGAACAAAATAAAGTGAAGACTTCAACTCTTGGGGCTGTTTAGAAAGAAGCTTTCACCATTTTATAGCATCTTTTTTTTTTTAGGCAGCAACACTGGCCTTGGCAAAAAAAAAAAAAAGTCATTTTCTTTTGTGTTTTTTTTTTCCTTTCAGAGAGTGCATAACATTTACAAAAATACACACCAGCAGCAGTCGTTGCTAAGGGCTATTAATTCTGTACCTAGGCAAACACTCTGCCACCAAATAAATGCTAACGAAATGATGCAAATGACCCAACCAATATACTGCTTAACACAAACCAGCTTATCCTTCAAATGAAGAAGTTACATACCTTTTGTTTCAAAATATAGAAACATACGACGAAAATAATGTCTATACATAAGACTAACTTTTTGCAGTTTGTTATATTCACAATTCTACATCTTGGGGGTGAGGGAAGGGAGGGTCGCTGCGGGTGGGGGAGGGGCCCTCTGGATCGGAGAGGAGCTGGTCAGGGGCAGAGGAGGTGGCGGTCTTGTGGTTCAAGGGTCTCTCTCCTTTTTCACTTTAACATCTCCAGCTAAGATCGTTGCGATTTCGCCCTGCATGAAGGCCCAAGGTACATTCGACCCAACCAGGGGGCATTTCTCTCCGCTGGGGCAGTACACCTCGCCGGTGGCCCCCTGGGCCTTGATACTCTCTCTAGAGCAAGGGAAACAGAATTTGTGGCTGGGGACGGATGGGCACTGAACGAAATGCGTGTCCTCCAAACGTTCGTGGCAAATGGTACAGCAGAGGGGCCCGCTGTTGGCCATGGGGGAATCCGGAATGTTTTGGGGGTGCACTTGGTCCATGCCCGGGTGGGTGCTAGGCGGCGGGGGCGCCACCTGTAAATTCAGGTCCCCGTTCCGTGATGCCAAGCGGCGCTGCCCGGGCACGGAGGCCGGCGACACCGGGCTGCTGCTGTTGCGCCTCGCGGACGCAGTGGTGGAGTGCACGGAACTGCCGTCCTTGGGCGAGTGCGCCGTGCCCAGAGTGTCCGCCACCGACATGAGGGCGGCCATGGGGGACGGGCCGTTCTGAGGGGCTGACTCCGGCGGCGTGGTCCGGTTGGAATGCGGTCCCAGGGGCGGAGGCGGTGGGGGCGGACCCCCGGCGGCATGGCCCGGCGCCGCAAAGCCCCCCGCCGACATGGTGAGCTTTAGTGCCTCGCTCTGGTTCGCCATCCACTGCTGCCTCTGCTGCTCCTCGCCCAGTTTTAGGGCGCCCTCGGCGGAGTCCGGGGGCTCGGGGGACGCCTTCCTCTTGCGAAGGCTGGCGGCTGTGCCCCGGCCCGAAGGGGTGGCGGGCGGCAGGGCCCCGGTGCCCGGGGGCGCGCTGGGGGCGCGGCTCAGACTCACCAGCGCCGTGGGCAGCATGGGGCAGCTGGCGTCCAGGTAGGGCTGGGGCAGCATGTCGGCGCCGGGCACGCCCTCCTTGAAGAAGCGCACGGCCTCAGGCAGCAGGTCTCCGAGTAGGCGCCAGTCCCCAGAGCCGTGCTTCTTCTCGTACTCCAGGTACTTGAAGCCGGAGGAGAGACCCCGGCCGAAGTCCTTCATACAGTCCTGGTACATCTGCTTGGCCACACCAGATGCGCTGGAGTACACGTTGCCTGAGCCCGTGGGGTACTCAATGAACAGCTTCAACTCGTAGTCCATGCCGGGCTTGGAGACAGCATCGAAGGCGAAGACCCGGCCCAGCAGCGAGTGGTCCTTCTTGAAACGCACCTCGTAGGGCGTGCAGCCGGCCAGCGTGAGCAGCGTGTCGCGGACCATCTTGGGCTTGTTGGCCCACTCCTCCGCGCGGTTGCGCAGGCTCTCGCTCAGCTCGGCCAGGGCCTCGGCGTTCCGCTGCTTCTCCTTCAGCTCGCGCTCCTGGTCTGTGCTCGAGACCGAGCCGGGCCTTTTGCCGCCAGCACCCACACCCACCTCCGCCACTGACGACGAGGTCGAAGACGACGCCGAGGACGACGCGGTTGATACGCCCGGGGCGCCCCCAAGACAAGCGGGGCCCCCGGGCGCCCCTGGGGGCGCGGGCGTCGGGGGCCCACGGCTGCCCAGGCCGTGGGGCGGCGGTGGGGGCAGCACGGCGGCACTGGCCGGGCCGTTAAGTAGCGTCTGCGGCAGCAGGTTGGGGGGCACCGTGAGCTGGGGGCCTCCACCACCCCCCGGGTTGGGCAGCCCCGTCACCAGCCCACCGTGCGTCCCGCGCCGAGACGCCACCGACGCTGCGGCCGAAGATGAGTTGGGGCTCTGGCGGTTCAGCTCCGGGGGTCCCTCCTCCGGTGTCGGCTTGGGGAAGCCATTGGGGCCCCCCAGACCGTTGGGCAGCCGCGCCGCGTGGCTGCTGCTTCCCAGGCTCACCGGCGGTGGCGGGTACTCGAAGCGGCTGCGCTGCTCCACCGCGGCGGCGGCGGCGGCGGCGGCAGCGGCGGCAGCGCTCAGGCCATAGCGCTCCAGGCCGGACGGGGCCGCCAGCACAGCGGGCTTGCTGGAGCCATCGACGTGGTTGAGCTGCTGTTGTTGCTGCTGCTGCTGTTGCTGCTGCTGCTGCTGCTGCTGTTGCTGCTGCTGTGCGGCGGCGGCGGCGGCCGCTGCAGCCGCCGCCGCCTCCTTAGCCGACAGGGCCACCGTCTTGACCCCGACGGGCGGTGGCGGCCCGGGGGAGCGGCCGTCCTGAAAGCAGCCGTGCGCCCGCTTCAGCTGGCGCGCCGTCTCGATCACGAACTCGATGCGATCGGCGCCCTCGTAGTTGACGCAACCGCGGCATACGGGTTCCGAGAAGTCCCAGATCATGGCCCAGGGCATGCGGGGCAGGTCGCACAGGTAGCAAGACTGTCTCCGGGACGAGGACACCTGCGCCGCCGACATGATGCCGGCCCTGGGGAAGGTAGGCCCCCGCCCAGGCTGTCTCCGCCGCGCCTTCTCCTCCGGGAGGACTGGCCGGCTGGGGAGGGAGTCCGGCTGCGGGGGAGGAAGGGGGGGCGAGAAAGTTCTGCCCCAGGGGCTGGAGGGAGCGCGAGTCTCCACCGCCCGGCGCAGCGCCTCTCCGCGGGGGCTCCACCGCCGGGGCGGCAGACGAGTTCAGCCCGCTCCTCGCCCCCACCTCCTACTGCGGCTGTGTCGTCGGGAGGGGAGCTCAGGCGCCTTCTTCCTGGTGCCGCGGACCCGGGCTGGAAGCTCCGGGCCCGAGGGGAGGGGGCGAGGGTGCCGGGTGCTGGCCGCCGTTGGCTCTTGGCCCCCTCCCCGGAGTGGCTGGTGCTTGGAAGCTCGAAAGGGGCTGTCTCTTCCTCTCCCCTGGGGGCCCCCCTACGAGCTGCGTCCTCTCCCCGCCAGGCTCCCTGGGGCGAAGGCTAGAGGGTTCAGTGCCACCCGGTGCCCGGGTCCAATCTTGCTGAAGTCGCCGCTTCCCCGGAGGGCCGGGGGTTGGGAGGGGGTGGCAGCCGAGAGGAGCTTCTCCCCTCCGCAGCGTCGGCCGTTCCGCTGGCGGCGGCTGGGTTTGCACGGCCGGAGGGAGCCGCCGCCGCCACTGCTTCCAGGACGCACGAGAGCAGAGGAGAGGAGCGCACGCACGCAGGCTCCGGCCGCCCCCAGGCCTGACCGGCGCCCGGGCCGCCGCGGCTGGCGGCGCTCACGTTGGCTGCAGGGCGCTCGCGCGGCGCCTCGGCCCGGGTCGCATCCCTTCCCGCTCGCACTCGCCCGGAATGTGGGGTTGTGATTGTTACTCTACGTTCCGGAGGCGCGTCTCGGCGCTCCCGCTCGCGCTGCGGCTCGCGCTGTCCCCGGCTTGGCCGCGCGGGATGCCGCCCGGGCGGAGCGCTGACGTCACCGCCATGCTCTGCACCAGTTCTCCCCCCTCCCTCCCCTTTACACTTCCTCTGTCTGTGGAGCCCACTTGTTGCTCGGGAAATGCGCATGCGCGGCAGGACGCCCAGATTCCTCCCAGTCGGCCCCGCCCCCGCGCCTCCGCCTTCCCCTCCCCCCGCACCGTGTGTGTACAACAGCTGAGGCCCTGCGAGCTAATGCTGGACGTCCTGGGCTGGGGGGTGGAAATTAAACAGACGATGACCTTTCCTTTCCCCGCCCGGCTTTCCCAAGTAAAAACGCATTTAAAAACCACAAGCGTCATTTCCGATCCCGCTCCCCACCCCACCCCGAGCAGTGCATTTAAATGCCCAGTTTCAAGATTTTCCTTGCGAATTTCTTATAGGGTATTACTCATTTCGTCTGTAATCAACCCCCCCCCCCCCCGGTATGGACGTTGCATCCATTGCTACCACTGATGCCAAAGCACCTGCAAAATTAGCTGTTTTCCATTTGCCCAGAAACTGCCTTTTCGATTTGTTTTTGTGCTCTGGTCTAGGAACCTGAGTTTCAACGACAGAGCTAAATGAATTCAGGGTGAGCTACTCCTCCTCCCAGTCGCACTCTAAAAATTTTGGCTGAATGTCTAAAGAAGCTACGAGCACCCGGAGGCCTTTAAGGAAAACACTGGCTGCGCACAGCTGCAGTTGGGGGCAGGGAGGGGGAAGGTGCTGGAGAGGCCAAACAGGTGAGTGGTTTTTCTGGGTTTGATAAAAGGAGGTGGGGCGGCATTTAATGCTGCTGCTATCTCTTTGTAAAGCCCAGTGGCAGCTTTCAAAAATTCTTTCTCACGTGCTGTGATTTCATCCCATAGTGCCCCAGAAGGCTGAGCAAAGCCATGATTTCTTTTCTGTTAGGGGACCACTGCTCATCATTATTGCTTATTGCGGAACAGATATGTTGGTCATAGCTGTAGTGACGGTAGTTCAACTGATTCATCTATGTACTGGGTCTGCTCCCTCCACCGCCATGAAAACTGAGATAATCCTGGGCAAGGCTGGAGGAGGGGAAGCAATATTATGGCATCTCAGGTTCTGCAGTTTGGCGGACCAGGTTGGAATTTCTTCTCTATCACTTCCTGGCTTTGTGACCTTGATGTAGTTACTTTCACATTCTCTCTGTTTTCCATCTGTAAAATGGGATCATACATCCCAACTTAATAGAATTGCTTGAGATTCCATTTTGTTTCTTGTCATAATAGGAGGTAGCTCACTGGGACTGCGATAAGCCAGACATTGCTAGGTGATTTTCTTGCATCATCATTAAACTCTCAATATTATCTACAAAGTAGATTCTGTCATGAACTCTGTTTTACAGGCTCACAAAGTAAAGAGGTTAAATAACTTGCCCAGGGTTACATGGCCATTAGAGATGGAGTGGGATCTGAATCCAGTAAATCTGGTTTGAGAGGTAGCTGTGACAAGCTCAGGTTCTCAAAGGTGGTTTGTAGTGCTCAAAATTTCCATCAGTTCCCCCATTCTTCTGTCTTCTGTTACACACAATCTCATGTAAAGTGCTACGCAAATACCTCTTCAGAACCAACCCCCATCCTTCCCTTTCCAAACAGGTTGTGCCAGTGAGTTCTCACACATACAGAAGTTTTGGATCTGCGACTGCCACAGACTAAAACAAATCCAGCGTGTCGCCTGTGGAGCATAGTGTCAGGCCCACAGGAAGCCGGCAGTAAGTGTTGGTTATAATTAGTATTGATATTAACGTTGGTACTATTGCTAGTTAACATGTGAAAGTCCTTTGTAAATTGCATAAAACATAAGGATCCTTATTCTCATCACTACTATTAACTACTAATTGTAATAAAGTTCCGTTGAAGAAACAAGAAGTATTTCTTTTTATTTTGACGCTTGACCTTCAGAGCCTGTTCTCCCATCCAGCACTCCTCAGCACATGGTTCTCCCACTCATTCTGGGGTCATAGGTGCAGAGGAAGGGGAGTTTTAAGGATAGGGAGAAAGGGGGAAGGAAGAGCCCTAGGGAGCCCCTCTTTCATCTCAGAGCAGCCAGATTTCTGTTATTGCAAAAAAGTGAGCTCACTGTGCACCCCCCAACAATAATAAACTTTCCCTGGCCGACTGGCTCCCAGCAGTGACTGCTCTGTAAAGAGCTGCTTCGGAGCACTGCCTCACCCTTCCAGACTTCAGCCCTCCCCACACCACAGCTACCCTGGAGTGAGTCAAAACATAGGGCTGGGATATGGAGTGACATCCCCACCAGCCCATGGCTCCAGGCTCATTAGCTTTGGCTAGGCTGCTTCACCTATTTCTTTACATTAATATTTATTCAGCCCATCCCTTTATTAAACCAAAAATACTGAGGAACAGCAACCTATTCCCAACCCTCTAGCCAGGCTGCTAGAGAAAGCAAGTTGGGAGTCTATGTCACAGTGTTATGTTTGGTATGCGCGCACATATGTCTCCATCTCCCTGTCTGTCTCTGTCTTCGCTGTTACTAAAGGAGATATATATATATACACATACATGCCGGGTGTCTTCAGACACACTGAGTTAGAAATAAACATGCATTTAAACAAACTTCCATTACAGTCTCATAATACTTTAATTTAAAAAGCATAGCTCTCTTGATTCCCTTCCCCCCTCCAAGAATCTCCCATCGTTTATGGTGATCAGTTTTGTCCTAACTGCTTGTCTGAGATGGCCGTGTTTGGGGATGTCAGGGACTGTGAGAGGCAAGAACATCGATGTTTTGGACATAGATTTTCCCCTCCAGGCGAATCCCATGTGACAGTACTGCGTCCACAACATGGGAAGGAAGGAAGCAGGGAGTGCTCCGCCTAAGGCATCAGGTGGAGAGACTCTTCGCCATGGAGTTTCCCAGATGGGGTCTTCCGGGTGGGGTCTGGGAGATGAGCAAAGCCTGAGGTTCAAATAGGCTCCAGGGGAAACGCCTGCAGTCCTCCCTAAATGTCCTTCCTAAGGCTGTGTGTCCCCGCAGCTTGCCATCTGAACTGGCACCCTCAGAGAACCCGCCCCCCCCCAAACTGGAGCAAAAGATCAGCTCTCCACTTGACCTTTCCAGAGGCCACAGCCCAACCTTAAGGGTGAGAAGGTCGCACGCAGTGTGCTCACGCACTTCTATGCTCCCTGCAGTCTCCCTTCTGATCCCCGAGCCGGTTTGTGGCAGAGATGGGTCGGGCTGGGGACTCTTCGGCCTGTCATCCCTGCAGCCAACTGGCTCGGCCTTGGAAGAGGCCCGGGCTGAACCTCGCGTCAACCCCGCTGCAAAGCCACACGGCCAAGCGCCCTGGCAGGAGAAAGGCCTTTTTTGGTAACACTGAGCCGGGCGGTAAGCAGGACCCGGTGAAAACAAACGTCTGGGTTGGGCCCTCCTCCGGCCTCTCCAAGGGCCCTCATCTCCGCGAGCCAGGAACCCCCACCCTCACCGCACCCCCCGGGGCTTTACGGGGTAGGGGGGGAGAGAATCGCTCGGCACGGTAATTTACACATTTACTCCCGGGCGGGTTCTGTGGCGGAAGTATTGGCCTTTTCCTAAAGTATTAATTCTGGTATTTTAAAAAAAAAAGTACTAACTTAGGCCAGGGCGTAGGGTTACGCAAGAGCCACTCGAGCGTGAAAGCCCAGGAACAACGTGATTCGCCGAGAACCCCTGGGGGGGGAGCCTGCGCCGCCCGCCAGGAGCTGCCCAGCCTGCAGCGCGCGGGCCGCGGGGCGCTCGGAGCAAAGCCGGGTGGAAGGAAATTTCGAGGACGTAGTGGTTGGTGCTGGCACAGCGGCCACAGCGAGCGATCAGATCTCTGACTGCTTTCTTCCTGAAGGGGCGGGGAGCAGGGAAGGGAAGAAAGGCAGAGGGAGTCGCGTCTGGTTCCTGCCTCCTCCCCGCTTCCTCTTTGCCAGCGTGCGGGGCACGGGGGAGCCCAGCGCTGTCCTCAGCAAAATCTCGTGTGGGGTTTGGTTTTTTTTTTTTTAGGTCCAAAAATAAAGAAACCCCGGAATGAGCCTCCTAGGGACCTGGCCTGGGGGGAAAAAGAGGGGGAAGCGCCAGACAAGGGTGCTATTCACTGACCCGGTTGAGTTTAAAACAAACACCCGCACCCCAAGAAGGGGAGTAGCGGAGAAAGAGGGCTTGGAGGGCGAGAGTGAGCCGAGAGCTCGGTGGGGGAGCTGTCAAGGCCACAGGTGCGCAGACCCTGGACCCTCCACCCGGCCCCGTGTGCGCATGGGCCTCAGCACCGAGCAGGAGCGCCGGTGGGTTCCCACCCGCCCGCACCAGGGCTGGGGATTTCCACTGGCCGGCTTCGAGACCCGTCGCCGCCGCCGCTTTCCTGCTGGGGGCCGCCAGAAGGCGGGGCCTCCGAGCGGGAAGCCCTCCCTGAGGCCTCCCTGTCCCACGGTCGAGTCGTCTACTGACGGGCAGTCATCACTGCTGTCACGGGTTGGAGTGGACGGCCACGATCTGCAAATATGTCGACTTGCCTGAGCTGGGCGGTCAGCCCCTAACTCAGGAGATGGAGGAAAAGAGGGCGCTTACCATTGCACATATTTACATTATGTTGTTCAACTTGGACTTGGCTGACCCTAAATAGCTGTCTGACCTTGAGCAAATCACTTGAACTTTGGTTTCTTAGTCTGTAAAATGGGAGTAATTTCACTGCCTCGTTGGTCTGCGTGGAAAATACGGCATTATAATGTGCTTCATAAAATGTAAGAGATTATGAACAATAAAATGACTGACACTTGTCTAGGGCCCTGAAGTGCATTCCCAGACATTATCTCACCGATCCCCACACCGGCCCTGTGAGGTAGGTGTGACTTTCATTACCCTCCTGTAGAGGTGAGGAAAGCAGGTCTAGAGCTAGTTCGGAATTACTGGAAACCAGGTTCTCTTGGCTTTAAACCCAGCATTCCTTATTCTTTCCCACCAGTTGCTAGATGTTTTGGGGTGTGGGGGTGTGGGGGGAGTCCCCAGATGCCTCTAAGAAACTGCAAGAAAGGAAAATGCCTCTCCCCACAGGACTTTGCAGGTTAAGAATGTCACTGCTGTCCCAAGAGATGCAAAATTACGCACAAATTAACACCAGTTATTTGGGAGGTAAAATCAGTCACTGGTCAGCTTCGAGCAAAATGGTGTAACTGTGCTTCCCTGGCATCCCCTGAGACTTTTCTCTCTCCCTCTCTCTCTCTCTTTCTCTCTCTCTGGGTTTTCTATACCCTGGCCCTAGGCAGGGGTGATGGAGGAAAATCTGAAGCTCTAGAACACACCCAAGTATTAGGAAACTTACTGAACTACCCTTACGGAGGACAGCTGCATTTTAAATGTCCACCCCTGAGGAGGACCCCAGGCTGAATGATGAAGGGGAAGGAGGAAAGTGGAGAGGGTGTATTTTATGGTGGAAGGAACCTCCTTGCAGACTCACAAGCCATCTCATACAAGAAACAACCCTTTGTTCTCACAGGCAACACTGTGCACACCCACCCCATCTTTCCTGTCCTGTCTTTGGGCTAGAGGCCGCTTGATGACTCGATGCTGCCCTCAAAACACTTCTAGCCCAGGGGCGCCTGGGTGGCTCAGTGGTTAAGCGTCCTACTCTTGATTTCAGCTTGGGTCATGATTGTGGGGTCATGATCTTGGGATCATGATCTCTGGGTTGTGGGATTGAGCCCCTGGGGGAGGGGGCTCTGTGCTGAGCAGGGATTCTGCTTAGGATTCTCTCTCTCTGTTCCTACCCCCCTCCCCTGCAAATAAGTAAATAAATCTTAAAAAAAAGAAAAACCACTTCTAGCCCAGGAGAGGTCTACACTCCTTGACAACCAAACCTGGCCTAGGCTTCACTGGAGACAGAAAGTGAGGGAACAAGGGGTACCCCCAACCCTGATCCATCTAGAGGACCGCCATGCTTTCACACTTGAATTTCCCTCTCTGGCCAGACCCAGAGGATCCCAGCCTGATATGTCCCTGGTGGGTGTGAAACTATTCTCATCGCTTACTTTTGTTTCAAAGCTGAAACTGGGCCACCAGATGGCCTGGTGGGTCCCCATTCCCCAGCTCCTTGACACGCGCCCTGCCATTTGCCATTGGTTTCGTTACTCAACTATTCGTTTAGAAAGCACTTTCTTTCTCAGTCCTGGGGATCTCATGATTAACCGAGTCCAATCGGCTCCAGCCCCAAATCTAGAAGCCTCCATTTCCTCCAAGATGTCCTGGTTTCCTGAGGTAATAGCGTAAAAGTCCTCAGAGCACTTCCCCAGCCACATGACTGACTTACAGCAATCTATTTCTTCTCTCTGGGCCTCAGTGTCCTCACCCACTGAGTGTGAGTGTTGTTAAAATGTGTTCTCCCTATTCAGGGGCTTACTGTGAAATTCTGTATGTTAAGGCACAGGGCTATAGAAAGGTGAGCCGTTGTCCCCAATCTCTTTTCCAGCTCTAAGCCCCTCTCAGTAAAAGAGCTGGAAATCGAGGCCTGATGCTAAGGCCTGCCTACCCTCCTCACCCTGCCCCTGGGAGATTTCCTTCCGAGGTGGCCAGCCTCGCATCTCTGTTCTTCTGGGTGGGCAGACGCATAAGCAGTGACTGCCCCTCTCTACCTAAGAGCCAAAGTGAGAAAGCAGGAGGTCAGGCCCGTCTTCGCTCATCTTTCCTAGAGGGACACAGATTTCCCATCCCCAGACCCTGGTGTGCTGAAGCTTGGAGCAGTTGGATTTATTTGGGGTTTTTACTTTTTTGTTTTGGTCAATTTGGAAAGAAAAGAGGCAATGACCTCTTCTTTAAAAAACAAAACTAGGCAGGAAGTGTGCTGGGCCTGAGTGGCAGGGACTAAGGGTGTAATTACAGGGTTTTGTTCAGCATTTTCGTGTAATTAAATCCAAAGGAAAGCGAGCCTGGCCCAGGCTTCTTGGATGTGGGGTGGACAAGATGGGGTTGTGTGTGTGTGTGTGCGCCTGCGCCTGTGTGTGTGTTTGGGGGCGGGGGGGGGGGGGGGGGAGGCAGGAGGTGAGAGGTAGATTTGCTTTTCAAGCTGAGAAGAAGCGGGTTTCTTGCCTTTATTAATATTTTTACATTTCTTTCCAAAAGGCAGCCGATTATTCACCTTGTATTCAGTGCCACTGCACTCTCCTTAGTGACATTTCCCAGCCGTGCACAGCCTTCTCAGCACTGATTTCTCTGTACCCGGAGACTCTCCCCCTCCCCACTTTTTCATATTGCTGCTTTCTGCCTGGATGCCCACACAATAAACCCACTGCAAAATCCACAGCCAGCTTTCTTGCCTACAGTTTCCGTACCAGCGACCTCCGACGCAGGGAAATCGTCCGTCCTTTTGTTTTGAACGTCTTCTGGCTTTCCCTATTCCGCTTTGTAATACTTCCTACCACCACGGGCCCCACCCAGCCTTCCCCGCGGCTGCCTCGGTTTCCCCTGGCAAGCCACACACCAGAGCCCGTGGTCTGCAACGCCCCAGACGCCTTCCCCTCGCCTCCTGCTCCCCTCGGTGTCCCTCTGACATTTCCTGGACGTTGTGAACTGGCAGCAAGAATGGATTCACTGTCTGCTCACATTCTTAAGGGCAGGAAACCTGACCCACCCCAAAACCACGCGCTCCAAAGGAAGGGCACTTGCATTTTCCAGGAGGGCGGGCCTCTGCAAGAGTTAGCTAGGCTGGCCTCCGCACCCCCTCCCCTCCCCTCCTCCATGCCCCCCTCACCCCCCGCTCCTCCCACCCGTGGCCACCACGCCCCAAGATTACCCCCTCAATTTACGCCCCCTTCACCTACTCTTCCCAGGAACAGATTGTTTATCAGATCGGGCAGCCAAGAAACCTACTCCTGTTTCTGGCCTCTGCCAGAGATTAATCACACTTGGGAAAGGCACAAAACTTGACTGTGTTGGGGCGGTGGGGTGGGGGGTAGTTAAAAGAAAAGTCCAATAATTTTGACATCTGACAAGCTGATCAAATTGGTGCTACCTTTCCCCTGCTTTCTTTTAGTAAGTCAGTACAGAGGACTGAATTACATTTCAGCCCCACCCCTTCTACCCCCAACCCTGTATTCCCCCTCCTCTAAGTCTTGGTGTTTGATGCTCTAATAGTACTGACTGGCTTTTAATTCTGATTAACATTCTCAGCTGGTGTGTGTGTGTGTGTGTGTGTGTGTTGGGGGGCTGGAAAGACACATTCACAAACCTGACCGCCTGACAAATCCCCCCCTTTTCATCCTTCTCTTTGAAATGACATCAAGATGGACTGGGGAGGGGGGATGCGGAGAGGAGGCACGAAAAAAAGAGGGAGGGGAAGCAATTTATGTGCTTTTTTAAGGCAGCTAGTAAAATTCCTAAGGGAGAACAAATGCCAAAATTGACTGTCTTGGTGTATTTTAGACCCACTCGTTGGGGTGAATCATGTCAGGGCTTTGCACTGGACCTGGAAGCCTGGGACAGGCACACAAAACATCCTGTGGCCTGGAGGTGCCCTTCTGAAAGAGGCAAAAGATAGGTATTTGCTCTCGCCAGATTCCTTTCCATCAGAATTTTTTTTTCTCTAATTCATTGCAAGATGGATTAAAAAAAACCTGGGGCTGATAAAGAAAAACCAAGGAGAGAAAACGCCCCATAAAACATGGCCCCCAAAGGGAAGGTGCAAAACCCATTTGATCCAAGATATAGATATCTCCACCCTGGATTTTTTTTTCCCTTTGCTTTACAACTCTGCAGACATCAGGTTAGCAAAAGGTAATAAATAGTCCTTGCACAGCAGGGTCTGGACTAGTGAAAACAGTTTACTGAAATTAATGGGCCTCGCTTGAACCAAAACCTCCACTTTGGAATTAATGCCAGACATAGTTTTCCTGAACTCTATCCAACCGCCTAAACGGCAGACAATTTTCGTTCTATTTGTACTGGAAAATAAAGCCCGGGCCCTTGATCTCAATGTAGATTATAATTAAAAAAAAAAAAAAATTCAGCACAGTGAACACTATGCCAATTTCCAGTTTCTGCTAGCAGAAGCCCTTGTGTTCTGCGTGACGGTCAGAAGTTATCCGGTAAACTTTCCATTGAAAACCATCTCCGAACTCCCTCCCCATAGGTGGCCTCAGAGCTTTCACCGTGACACCCGAGAGATTCAAGGAAAGCTCCAGAAACAGGCTCAGTTCTCAATAACAACCCTCTTCCCCAGGGCTCTTGGAAAGGCTGGATCTGAACAACGCTGCCTGCGTGACCTCCATTTTCCACCCTAAACGAAAGCTCCAAAGCACCCAACCGAAACCCACCCTTACACACCCCGGGTACTCAGGGTGTCTATCATTCTGAAGCTGCTTTTATTTTTATTTTCATTAATGTATTTTTAAGGGTGAAAGGCGCGCGCCCGCACGCGCACACCCCCCCCCCCCCCCACAGGCTCACACCCAGTGGTTACGGCAGGTACAGCGGAGACAGGGTGCCCCGACTGTCAGTGTCTGATCCCGATCGGCCTCATTCCCCGCACCCCCCCCCCCCCTTATTAATAGAAGCCCGGTCGTAGGCAGCCTGCGTTCTGGTTTTCATTGTACAGCCTGCACTGGTGACACAGGACATGTGGAAAATTTTGAGAGCACTGCGGTGAATGGCGTGGAGGGGGAGTGTGAGCAGGGGGAGGGGAGGAGGGGAGGAGGGGAGGGGAGAGGAGGGAGGGGAGCGAGTTACTTTTTAGCTTCCGCTAAGTACTTGGCAGCTCGCCAGGCCCGGAGGATTCTGGGAAGCGAAAGCCTCCCCAGTATAAACTGCCAGCTTTAAGCAGCCCTGACAGTTCTGCTCCTTCCAAACTTGGCAGCCGTTCAAAGTGCTCTTTCATTTGAAATGCTGGAAGCCTGCCATGTGCAATGCAGATTTGCTGTGCCTGTGCGCAGAAGGAACTGATAAATGCCGTTGCAGTTGCCATGGGGACAGGAGGCTATCAGAATGGCCTTGTGATCCGCAGCCTCTCAGCGCGGCAGGCTCTCGCTCTGCCTCCTGCCCCTCCTCCCTCCAGTCAGTGAGATGGTGAAATAAATGTTCTGGAAAAAGGTTAACCCTGCCTGCTCTGGTTCCAAAGCCGAGAGAAGCTTAACCTCGAAGCACTTCCCGGGCCTGAAGTGGCAGCCGGGACCGCCGGCCTCAGCGCCGTCGCAGGCGGGTCACCACACCCCGCCCCCACCGCCACCACCACCACCCCCTGCTCCAACGATCACGCACACCCCCGGCCCGGCTTCCTGCTCCCTGGGGGCTTTCACCGAGCTGTGTTTTTAATAGAGCTTTTCAGCGAGCCCGAGTGTAAGTCTTTGAGTCATCAAAACCCGGATGTAAACACAGCAGCCTTACATTCTGCACGGTTTGCGTGTATTTTATCTTTTTAATAATATTTTGCTGGCAACTTAAAACTGCAAGGATGCCAGCTATTTAGCCAGCCGCTTACATCATGCAGCATCCATCTTAGGGAGAGTGGCTCCCTGCCCTGTCCTGCGCTGGCACTCTCTCTGTCTCTCTCTCTCTCTGTCTCTCTCTCTTTCTGTCTCTCTCTACCTTGAGACGGCAGGAAACGTGGGTCTTTCTGAAGCCATTTTTTTGCGGGAGAGGCACAACCGAGTCCCTGAGAACCCTGGGTTTAAGAACGAGCATGACATCACCTTGGGCAACAATAACCGAGGCTATGTTCCTGTCAGGGACGAGACACTGGGGGATCGGAGGTGAAACCGATCTGTCATTGACACTGTGAGCGAGGGCGCACCGGTCCGGATGCGCCCCCCCCCCCCCATTTTGCACAAGCTGCTCTTTGAAACACGGCCTGATTCAATGTACAGAAACAAAATAGCACATTCAGATTTGGTACATGTTCAGGTCTCCAATGCCAACTCTCCGGGTGGCCTGTTTAATGGGGGAAAAAATGAAATACTCCATTCCAGCCAAGGCCCAGGAAGGCCAAAGAGGTTTGGGGATTTATTTACATTGAACAGTATTCCTCCTCAACCCCACTTGCTCTTTCCTGAAGGTTTCCTGAACCTAAACCTTCCGTTAACATCCCAGGAAGAGAACATATTTTTCCTGTGGCTTTCAATATTTTCTGCTAAATATATTTCAGCCCACTGTTTATCTAGGGTTTCAGCTTTCAGACCTTTATGTACTTTTGACACCTTGAGGCTGTTCCACTGAAAAATGGTGTATGTTTATTAAAGAGGACTTTATGCGCTGGGCGTTAGGGCCGGGGGAAATTTCTGTTTGGGTCTGTCTGTATAACGAGGGCTTCAGGATGAGATCCAAGTCAGAGGCCTGTTTGGTTTATGAAAGCCCTTTCGACAAAGCGGGCCCTACATAGCTCACACAAACCCTTGAATACCACAGAATGTTGAGCCAAAGGGGCTATTTCTTCATAAGCGCTCGGCTGACACAGAGGCTGGGGCAGGGGAAAAGACGAAAAATCCAAGTTTCTGGAGCTTAGCTGCAGTTTCTTCTAACCCACCTCTCTCTGGGTGTCTGCTTATGATTGTCACACCAATTTTGGCCAGGGCAACGTACTCTGTCTCGCTGGAATTTCCTGACTTCAAAGTAGCCCCTTCCAAATAAATAAATTAATCAATAAAAGCCATCTGCTTCACCTTGACAGCGGGCTCAGAGCTTGAAGGGGTAGTGTTAAACACGATTTTTAGGAGCAGTTGGCCCTCGAGACATTTTGGGTGGGTTTTGGCTTGGAATTAAACAGGAGGTCGAGGCACAGATCAGGTGATTCAGAAAGCCCCTCCTTCTCCGCAGCCCCCCCACCCCACCCCAGCCACCACCTTCCCCAGACAATCCAGGCAGCTGGGTTTTTGGCTCTGGCAGCTGCTAAGTGTTGGCAAAGCCAAAAGCACATTTCGTGGCGGTGATTCCTTTCCCAAGTTGACGGACATGTTTCTGTGCTGAGCGCAAGGGATGTTTCCTGACTGTGCGCATGAATCAGAGGCTGTGTTTTTCATGCAGGGCTTCTGGTGACAGTTTTAAACTGGTAGAACAAAGCAGATCACGATGAGCCCCTATCATTAGGGTCCGGAAATAAAGAATCCATCCGAAAAGCTAGCCACGTATATCTTGGATGTATGATTTTTTTAGCTTTCAATCATGCCCAGAGCAGCCCATTCCCCCAGAAGGCAAGGCCCCCTTCCACGATTTCAGACACTGCCCTTCCTCTTTCTCTCCATGTCCTTGCGGTGCTTGCTGATTTGTTGGCTTCAAAGTTCTTCCTTTTTTTCAGCCTTCCTCTCTTCCAAATGGGAAGATTTGCAAAAGCCATCTTGTGGCCCTTGAGTGCCTTCCCAGATGGGAGGCCAGCTCCGAACAGCCTGGACACCGCCCGTGCTCTGCCCTGTGACAGCAGGGTGACGACAGGGGGACTGGGCGGCGCGGCCCCTCTGTACCAGGGCCCGAGGAGCCAGCTTCCCAGAAGTCCATGGATTAGGAAGGTCTGTTGGGGCTGCTTCGGGAGCCGCCAGGGAACAACTCCCTTTTGTTTTGCTGTCTAGCATGTGACCAGAATGCTGCCAGCTAATTTTAACCCCACCAAAGTACTGCTGGAAAAAAAAAAAAAAAAAAACAACAAACAAACAAAAAAAACCTATTTTGCATCTGGAGAGAGGAACGCGGTGGGCTGGAGAAAAGCTTTTTCAGCCTGTGTTCCTTCCTGTTTCAGTTTCCAGACTTGCATTATCGGTAACCTGAAAAATGATGAGTTTCACCAAATTCCTGGATATTGCACAAGAGGACAATGAGGCTATTTCGGGTGCTGTGATTGTGTCTGGCACAGACCCTGGAAGCCATTGTTTTCGGGAGGGAGAACGCTTTGGGGTTTCCTGGTGCTTTCCTTCTAGGGTCTCAAAGCCCCAAATGGTACGGGGGTGGGCCACTCTCCATGGCAACCGGACGGCCTGCTCTCTCAAAAGACCTGGAGAAGTGGGTGGATGGGTCAATGGGGGGTGGTGGTGGCCGCGGTGGCCCTGGAGGTGTTAAAAAGGTGGATTCCAGGGAGTGTTTGAAGTGGGACGGCAGGAGCAGGAAGAAGGGAGAGGGCACTTTCACAATAGCTGGGTGGCCCCCTGGGACACAGGCCACCAGCGCTCCAGCTAAATTTCCATATCCGCTTTCAGCCGCAGGAATTAATGGAGGACTTCGTGGGGTTCCTCCCCCTGGATGCATTCCCACGGCGGTTAATTGTTGCTGTCCGGCTGGGTGGCCGATGACGCTAGTGAAAAGGTACAGAATCTCAGGAGCCAGGAAATGAAGCGGTTCGGGCATGACAGCAGGCAGCTAGCTCGGCAGCTGCCGGCCAGCCGTTCTGAAACCAGGTAGTGAGATGGTGTCATTACCCCCGAGGGTCTACGGTGCAGTCCCAGAAGGTCACATGATGGCGACGAGAGCGAGCGAGGGGAGAGACCCCAGCGGATGCCGCCGCACTCCCGGCCACTAGGCGCGCGCGGGGGCCGTTGGTCTGACAGCTGCTGAGGGCTTCGGCTGCCTGAAAAGCCGTTTGCTCAGGCCTGCCCTGTCTGGCCAACTTCTATGTATTTAAAGGATCCTTGCTGGTCTCTGAGCACCGCCCCCCCATCTCCATCTGAATGGACAGGCACAGCGACCCTCTCTGGGAGGGCCGGGAGCCTCCCCGGAGACCGTCAGTCCCTCATCTGCCTCCCCACGGCTGCTGTAACCTGCACAGTAGTGGAGATCGGCTGGCAATTCCTAAATTAAGGTTCTGTTTACTCTGCTGTTCCAAAGGCTTGTTTTGAGCAAGATGTTGTGCTTTAATTAAAAAGACGAGAGAGCTCATGAGTAAGTGAAAATATTTTTGAATCTTCACAGAAATGTCTGAATTGAGTTTCTTGTGTTTCACAGTGAGGGGGGTCAGGCTGGTGAGCACTTTTATCTGGGGGACCACTGAAAACTCGTGCTGTAAGCTGACAACGGGCTCTTCTGCACAGTAGACTTGGGGGGGGACCCTAAGTCAAAAACGCGTCCCTGCTGCTTCGGCAGGGTTAGCTGGCATCCAGGTGTCGTGAGGATACATTCCTCCTTTACCTTACCAGCCAGAGGCTTCCTAAATGTTCGGTAATAGCCCCACAGCTGGAATGCAGCTGTTGCTGGGTGGAGCAAACATAACTCCTTCGGGGTCAGCAGGGTGAGGGAGGGCAGGGAATCTTGGAAGGTTGGGAAAGTCCTTCTTTCTGAAGCCAGAGCTCAGGAATGAGTGGGGCCTCTGGTGTGAAAACCTTCCAGATGGGGGAAGGAAGGGTAAGTTTTTGCCCTCTGGGTAGATTCCAAAAAAATCGCTTTGGGGGAGTCCAACTATTTTGAAATTGCCTTTAAAACAAACAGCACAAATGTTTAAATTGACCTGGAAAACCCTTCCTTTTTCCTTTCCCTACAATCCAAGTCTCTTCCCTTGAACATTAATCAACAGGAGCGTTTACCCAAGGTTCCCTCCTCCCCCTACCTCTTTATTATTATTATTATTATTATTATTATTATTATTATTATCATCATCATCATCATCATCATCATCATCATCATCATCATCATCGTTGGTTCGGAAAACTTTTGGAAGCTTTCCCAGGCTGGAGCTATAGAATGTTCCCAGGAAAATGTATAAGGAGTGTCTGTGTTTTGAGTTTCTCTGGAGGGGACTGAACATGTTTTTTAGAGAGACTGAACTGGGGGCAGCCAGGTCTGGTGCAAGAGTCCAGCCAAGCAAAGGGGCAGACGGTAGGGGAAGATCTGCACGCATCCAAAAGCGCTGCAGCAAAGGTGTGGTCTAGGTGGCCTGCCTGTTCTCGACTTCTTTCAGCCTCTCATTATCACAGTTGCCTCTGTGTGGGTCTGGGCTCCGAAGCAGCCCAGCTCCAGGAGATACGCTGAGAACTGCTGGGGGCCAGGCTTTGAACTGCCTTCTCAAGCTAGCAGCACTTGTAATTTCTGTCTAAAGAGTGAACACTCGAGATTTAGATGCAGAAGAACTGGGAGTCCATACCCAGCGGGCAGGCAGGAGCCCCACCCAAGCGTGGAATGTAATAAGCCAAAGGTGTCCTGGGGCTGAGGCTGCCGAGGTGATGCCAGCCCCCCAGCTCGTGCCAGTGCGGCTCCACTCGGGCCCAGAGACCCACACACACAGCTGCACGCACCCACGTATCAGAGACGTCTGTACACAAAGCCAGAAAGTGCATACACGGGGCCCAAGGGCAATGGCGACTCGCAGGACCCCTCACTGATGCATGTGGTTCTCGAAAGCAAAAGCGGCTGGGGTATCCTGGAAATACATCCCACTCAGGTTGGTTCCTGGGAAAAGGAGGCAGAAGTAGTTTCCTAGGAAGGCTGCCCTGAGTGCGAGCAGAGCTGCCCCAGCTACTCTTCCAGTGGGAAGGCTGCTCCCCCCTGGCTCAGTCCCCTGTGGCCATGAGGACTGAGACCTAGGGAGAGGAAAGAATAAGCAGTGGCCCGCAGTGCCGGAAACAAGAGTATGATATGGCTCCTGGCTCTCCTCGCCCTGTGAGCCTGAAGACTATTTACCAGTAAGGCTGATCTGGTTCCTGCAGTAAAATCTCTCCTTTCCACCCAGGGGACACACTGATTCCAGAAGACATCTCCCTCCCAGTAGGTTGGGAGAGGTGCTTCAAAGTCCAGGCTTTGGAATATTAATAGCAGTGATGATAGACACGACTAACATTCATCAGGCCCCTCCTCTGTGTCTGGCGTGCTAAGCATTCTCTCTTCTAACCCACACCTAATGAAGTGGGTTCAGTTATTATCCTCATCGTGTAAGTGAAGAAACAGAAGCTCAGAGAGGTTAAGTAACTTGTCCCAGGACACACAGCTAGTAAGTGGGGGCCACAGTGGGAACTTAGGATTGCCTTACCCCAGAGTCCTTGTCAGACCTGGGTTCGAATCCTAGTCTGCTACGTGTGATTGTGTGACTTGAGCCAACCTCCAGGCTTCCTCATCAGTTTTCATAAGTCAAACACATCAAATATGGGTAATATCATGTAATTTAGTTTAAACCTTCCTTACAGGGTTTAAATAAGAATTAAATAAGACAATGCAGGACTTAGCAGAGCGCCTAAAATGTAGCAAGCCCTCAATAGACGCTAGCTTTTAATAATAATCTCAGAGTCAGTATGTTTATTCAGTATGGATACATTAATCAAGCTATTCATAGTCTTCAGCTCTGCAAGTTTCTGCACATCCCTATACAGGCACCTTGGCCCCAATTACAGTTGGACATGGTGCTGATACGGGGGAGGCATCATTCCTTGTCAGTGACTTCTCTTAACTTATTCTGGAATCCACATATCTGAAGCACACATCTGTGTCTGAGCCGTGGATTCCTCCCTTCTGCATTGTCCACTCACATTCACTTGGACCCATCAGGGGGTTCCAAATCTTCAAAATCATTCACATTTGATCACTTTACTTTCCTGCTTCAAAATCTGTCAGGTGCCTAACAGAATGCAGGCAAACTCCTCAGCTTGGAAGGCAAGACTCCTGGGAAACTGCCGACAACCTCGTCTCTGCCTCTTCCTGCCCCTCGATTACTTTCTGACCACATTAAGTCCCCCTTTGTTCCTCAAACACAACATGACCTTTCAAGCCCACGCCTCTGCAGGGCTCTTTTCTCTGCCTAGAAGAGATGTTTGCCCCCTCTTCTTCTTTGAGCAAACTTCTATGCACCTCTCAAAACCCCACTCAATTTTTACCTTTCCTGTGATACTGGTCTCTAGCATTTCCTGGCTCCATACTTCCATGGCAATCTGCATATATTGCAAAGAGTTGTACCTGTCTGTTCACACAATCCCTCATCAGGGACTCTCT
This sequence comes from Phoca vitulina, assembly GCF_004348235.1. Lineage (NCBI taxonomy): Eukaryota > Metazoa > Chordata > Mammalia > Carnivora > Phocidae > Phoca > Phoca vitulina. Next base: position 47,119,568 of record NW_022589710.1, read on the forward strand.
AAAGTTCAAGACTAGGGCTTACCAGTCTGTCCCCAAAGTCAAAGTCTCTGGAAGGCCTTAGATAAATGCAGGTCAAATGAACATACCTGAATGTAAATTCTTATGACACAATTTTATTGACAGTAAAATAGTATGTGACTGTATGTGGATATTATTTACACCCTCCCTTGTTCCAGCAAGAATTTGAAGTAGATGTGGGTATACCAATCTTTCTTACTCATAAGCACATATAGAATAGTGCTTGGTACATCCTATAGTAGAAAGAGCCAGGGTTTTGGAGTCAAACAATTCCTAACTTGACATCTTACTGTAACTTTAAGTCACTGCTTCATCTCTCGTAGCCTCAATTTTTCCATCTGTAAAATGGGGTGTGTGATAATTGCCCACATGGCAGACATCCGATGGTCACTCCTGCTTTTTCCTTAATGCTCTGCATTTTTCTTTCAGGAGTCCACCCACTCCTGAAGGTGCCTGGGGTGGGAGAGGGAAATCCCATTTAGTCTAAACTAATGTTGTTATGCCATTCCTCTTGCCGCTGATTAATGTTCTGATGGATCTGCAGCCCAGTTCTGGTCAATGAGATGTGAGGAGGGATCTTTTGCGGGGGAGGGTGGAGAGTTGTTCTAGGATGTACTCCCTTGCTCTTAACACATGAGAGGAAATAATTGTCCTTTTGAGACTTTTTTTTTTTTTTTTTTAAGATTTATTCATTTATGTTAGAGAGAGAGAGAGCACAAGCGGGAGGGGCAGAGGGAGAGGGAGAGGGAGAATCTCAAGCAGGCTCTGCACTGAGTGCACAGCCTGATGTAGGAGTTGATCCCGCAACCCTGAGATCATGACCCGAGCTGAAACCGACTGAGCCCCCAAGGCGCCCCAGTAATTATCCTTTTGCCCCCGGATGTTCTGTCTGGAATGATGGCTGGAGCAATAGAGGACACCTTGTGATGAAGATAACTAGCCAAGCCAACACGCTTAAGGTGGTAGAACGGGAACATGGCAAGAACCTGGGTCCTGGCCGCACAATTCAGCAGTTGCAGGCAGCTACCTCTGGACTATTCCCCGCGATCATCGGTTCCTTCATTGTTCAATGAAGGACCCTGGGCTCAGTTCAGTATTGTTGAGGTCTCTGTTACTTGCAGCCAAAAGCGTCAACTCCACAGGGTTGTCATGATGACTAAATAAAGCTTGTAAAGTACCTAAAGTTGATAAAGTGCCCAGCACATAGTAGGTTCTTAAAAAAAGATAAAAGACTTTCCTGCTGAGACCTTCTGAGGTGAATGCACGAATGACTATGAGGAGCAGCCCCAGGAACTTGGCAGATGGTAATAGCGTTGAGAGCCGTTCAGAGGTGGGCGGGTGCTGGGATGACAGCGAAGACGGCGATGACGATGAAATTCAAACATCATGTTAGTAAGTGTCCTGATGGAACTTCTTGGGGCTGTCACCATGGTTCCCCTTTGTACTGCTTGGGCCTTTTCTTACCCGGGTCAGAGTTAAACCATGCACAACACAGGCTTTTCTAATTGTGGGCGGCCACACTTGCACGATCCAGGGTGGTCCCTGTTACCCTGGGGCATGGAAGCCCGGCTACAGGATGAAGGCTAGAGTCTAATTTGTAGCTCCAGGAGGAGCCAAGATCTGCAAGCAGAACTAACATACCCACACGACAGAAAGCACACACTGCATCTGACAAAGGCACACCAAGTCTGTTCCCCTCCCAGGGCACCCAGAGAAGCCGTGCAGATGTCCGCAGCTTTGGGAAGACCTGCCTTGGGGGGCCCACCTGGCTTTTGGCCCGCAGACCAGGCCGAGAGTTCTGCTCCATGCCAGCCCCAAGGCCCTTTCGAACCTCATTCCGGGAGAGCTCCATCTGCCAGACTCAAGTCCACCCAGCCGCGTGGGCGGCCCCGGCAGCAGGGGACAGGGGGAGGGTTTGTGCAAGGACACTGTGGCCCCCTCAGGAGGCTTGTAGAAGAGGTGGTGGTGCAAGCCAGGAGGGAACCCAGAGGAGGAAGGGAGCAGAAACCGCAGACTCGAGGCAGCCTCAGCCCCTTTTCAAAGACCATCTTCACCTTAGAAGCCTGTTCCAGGCCCCCTGTCCTTCTGGCTTCCTCCTGGCCATTTACTTCCTGCTTGCTTGCCCTTTCTCTGCTTCCCAGCACTGCCATTCAGTCCCATCCCCCGTATGTTTATTGAGAAGACTCTATGTAAGATGTCATATTCCCGCGAGCAACTAGGGGGTGAGTGAAGTACAAACATTAACAAGATTAGAGTAGAAAGGATCTCAAAATGGTTTTCAAACCATATTCACCACCTCAGAATCTTCCCCTCTGAAAGAAAAAAGAAAAGACTGCTGCAGCTGAATCCGGGCAGGGACAGGGCCCAGTCTACTGTGGCCAGAGGCAGGCCTTATGGACAGAGTCTGAAAAGCACTGATCTAGACCATAGGGGAAACTGAGGCCCAGAGAAGTAAAGCGACCTCCCTGAGACACACTGCATGTCTGTGGTCCAGCCAACTTCAAGGGCAGGTGTCTGAGCTCCTGGCCCAGCGCCCTGCCCTGTGCACTGTCCTCCGCCTGTCGGCACTGGTTTCCAAGATCACCTGAGGAGAGGAGGCAAGTTGGCCTGGACTGGGAGGCATGTGTCACGGGCTAATGAGAGCACTTGGTTCTAGTGCAGGGAGAGAGCCTGTGGGAAAGAGGGGCAGGAGGCGGGGCCTGGAACACGGTGGGCAGGACGTGATATGGAGCACGGCCTGGATTTGATGGGAAGTTGGCAATTCCAGGCGCTGGAGAATATGATCAGCTAAAGCCTGAAGAAAGCCTGGCAGCTCAGGGACGGGGGTTCCAGCCCTGGCTCTCTCGTTACCAGCCTTGGGTCAGTGGCCTCCCCTGTCTGGGTCTCCTTGCACGAAGAATGGCAGAGGGCTTGGGCTAGCTGGTCCTACTGTGACATGCTGTGACACCTTCTCCCCTCCCATGCTGCTGCCCCACACCCCCCCCAGTGTCACCACCCAGGACACTCCTCAGTGTGTGCCAGGAGGCTGGGAGTGACACCAGGAGGAAATGTCCCCGGGTACCCCTTGAGAGCAGCCCAGAGCTGGCAGGCCTGCTCAAGGGGCCCACCCAGAGCTTTGGGGAACAAACCACAAGGAGGCAGGAACCCCAGGCAGAACTGGAGAATAAACTATTCCTCTTCTGAGAAGTATTCTTTCCAATCCAGTTCCCTCTGGAAGCCCAGGCCTCAGCCAGTCCCCCCTGCCCAAGTCCACCACCTGGGAGCTGAAAGGGGGGGACCTCAAGGGTAGGGGTCACAAGCTACTTACTGGCCCCAAACCTCAGTATTATCATTTGTAAAATGAGATAAAACTAGTACCTTAGTATTCTCACTTATAAAATTGATCATTTCAGTTGTTCATGTGATGAACTGAGATAATGCTTGTCAAGTGCCCAGCATGGTACCTGGTGGAGGAACCACTCAGTCAATATTAGTCCCATACGTTGCCAGAGGGCTGCCTGCTAGGAAGACCACACAGTTTGAAGGCTCTTGACGTTAAACAGGCTGGTTCATCCAGGGTTCCTGTATGTCTCACACACCGCTCTCAATCATGGGGGCGCGGGATGCCAGTCATCTGGGGAGGTTTTGGGAAGCCCACTGAAAACAATGTGTGCACGCCCCCTTCTGGCCGGGAGCAAAGGTGCAGGCCTCTGGGCTCAGGGAGTTTGGGGATGATGCAGGGGGATCCTTGTTAGTACAACCTGCTGCTGCCTGGTATATTGACCCAATATTCACAGAACACGCTCCAAGTGTTACCAACCAGGCTTTCAGAGGGATGCAAAATGAGTGACAGGTAAACGAGGTTTTTGGAACCAACTAATTTTGGAGTCAGCCAGGCACAGGTTCAAGCTCACCCGCCCCCGCCCCCCACCCCGCGCTAAAACCATCTGTGCTGGATACAGCAGTTGCAAAGTTCCTTGCATCTTGGACTGGTTGTGTGTGGAGTGACCTTGGACAAGGCATATAATCCCTCTGAGCTTCAGTGTCCTCATCTGTAACACACAGGTCTTCTTTACCCTTCCTCGCAAACCAGAGGGAGGAGACCCTGTCACTTGGGGGAGTTGAAAGCAGTCAGGTCTTCTCTAGGGAAGCCTCATCCCTTTGAACCTGGACTGTCACTCATTTGGCTCATCCGGAAGGGACGCTGTGATGCTCTTGTGGCATGTCAGGCTCCCCAGGTTCTCCCAGCCACTAAGTACCCTGGCAGAGCCTGGGCTCTGGGCCCTTCTGTTGGAGATTAATGGTGGAGCCCTAACCTCTTGTGTGAGGATCAGACTGGATGTGGCAGGATCGTGCAAACAGCAAATCTGACCAGGCAAGTCCCCACACTGCACACTGCAGGCCACCCCTTGAATTACTGGGACTGCTTAGCCTCACAGTGTCAGCCCGGTGAGGGCTATTTGCCCTCCTGTCTGCCTGTTCTCTCCCAGACTACCAGGCAACTTCTGTCACTTGCTACGGCTGCAAGGGTTTGAGAAGGATAGGAAAAATACATTGTCAATGATTTTTTTTTTTTTTGAGAGAGAGAGAGAAAGAGAGAGAGCAGGGTGGGGGTAGGGGCAGAAGGAGAGGGAGAGAGAGAATCTTAAACAGGTTCCACGCCCAGCGCGGAGCCGGATGCAGGGCTCGATCTCATGACCCTGAGATCATGACCTGAGCCAAAATCAAGAGTCTGTTGTTTAGCCAACTGAGCCACCCAGGCGCCCCCCTTCTCAATGAATTTTTATTAACAACTCCCATCACTACCACAATCAGTAATTTCCACTCCCAGTGGTCTTTACTATACACACACACACACACACACACACACAGCAAAGGTGAACACCGGAAACCCTCCATTCTAGAGAGATGCTTTAACACCTGTATTAACACAATCCAAATCGTGTCCAGTTTATTTTTTGAGGATGTGTTTATGTGCCTTTGCATTCATTCACATAACAAAGTTTTATTGAGCTATTGATTACAAGGTATTGGGACAATAGCAGTAAACAAAATAGACACAAATTCTTGCCCTCAGTGGAGTGTGTCTGTGTGTGGGGGGGTGGGGTCATGGGATAGAAAAGTAAATAAACAAGTGGCATAACCATGTTTGATGGTTATGTGTGCTATGGAGAAAGCCAAAGCAGATGAGGGGTTTTGCGTACCCCAGGATGGGGAGCAATTTTAAATGGCGTGGTCAGGGAATGCTGTGTTAAAAAGGTGACACATAAGTAAAGATCTAAAGAAAGTGAAGGAGTGAAGCATGTAGTTACTTGGTAGAAGAGAGTCCCAAGCAGAGGAAAGGCCAGTGCAAAGGCACTGGGGCAGGAACACACCTGATGACTGAGGGGCTGTCCTGGAGACAACAAGGGGAGGAATGGGACATATATCAAAGAGAGAATGGGGAGGGGTAGAGGGTGTCAGGCTTTGAGGGCCATTGGAAGGACACTGGTGTTTACTCTGAGTGAGCTGGGAGCCATGCAGGGTTCTGAGCAGAGGAGTGACATCATCTGTCCTGCATTTGAATAGGCTCATTCTTTTTTTTTTTTTTTTTTTTTTAAGATTTCATTTATTTATTTGACAGAGAGAGAGAGAGCACAAGCAGGGGGAGCCGAAGGCAGAGGCAGAGGGAGAAGCAGGCTCCCCTGGGATCATGACGCTTAACCAACTGAGCCACCCAGGCACCCTGAATAGGGTCATTCCATAGGAGGTAAGGGTGGGAGAGCAAGGGGACCAGGCTGTGAGAGGCATGTAGGCAAGGGGAATGGTGGCCAGAGCCAGGGAGATGGTGGCAAAGTTGGTGAGAAGGGGTCGGCTTCTGGAGGTCCTCTGAAGATAGGGCAGTGGGCGGGGGGAGGGGGGAGTTAGAGGAGAAACCCTCCATTTTGATTTGTACAAATATTTCCCTTGCATATTTTGTCATTAGTCCACAAGGTATGTAGGGAGAAGGACCGGTGTTCACACCCACATATGCTCAGCGACAGCAGCAAGTTACAGTGTCCTCTGCAAGACTCCACCCCACTTCTCAGGCAAGAATGGTGATAACCAGACCTCCCTCCCAGGCATGCTGTGAGGACAGGGCATGCAAAGCACTTAGCAAATTCTTGCACTCAATACAGAGGAGCTGTTCTCATTACTAAAGTATGATCAAGGTCCCCCACACCCTCTTTCCAACCAATATGGTGAATTTCAGCCCTCTTCTGAAAGTTCAGAGATGAGCACCCGTCTACTTAGAGAAATGGGGTGGGGAGAGGTTAATCAGGGTAGGCTTCCCCAAAGAGGAGCTGGCCTCACTGCCTCTCTTCTCAGGTGAAGAAACCAAGGTTTAATGACTTTAAATAACTTGTGTGAAGTCACAAAGCTGGAAACTGGCAGAGAAAGGCTTGTGTCCATGCTTGTCTGGCTCAGAAGCCATCCTGGTGACAAGCCATTCCCATTAGAGGAGAATGACGGCCATTCATGCGAGGACCTGGGACAATATGATCGGCGTGGCCGTCATTTAGTCAGGGTGGAGCTGGGTACGGGAACCTCGACACCACCTTGCTAACAAGCCTACATTCTCAGTGTGAGCGTGAGCAGTGTGCCGGGCCCCGCGCACAGGGGTTTGGATGCATGACCTCACTTTACCGTCATCTTGCAGATCAGAAAACAGGCCTGGCAAGCTTCCGGATCTCGCCCGTGTCTGCACTGAGATAAGAACCCAAGTGTTTCAGTAATCTATTGCTGGGTCACAATCAACTAGAAAAGTTAGTGGCTTAAAACAACAACTTATTCGTTCTCATGATTTTGTGAGCCAGGAATTTGGGCAGGGCTCGGCTGGGTGGTTCTCGGCTGGTGAGTTACCTGGAGTCACTCACTCGGCTGCATTCGGCGGGCTGTGCGACAGGGAGGGAAGGACCAAGAAGACTCACATGCCTGGCACCTCAGCCATCCTCCATGTGGCCTCTCCAGGTGGCCAGCACGGGGGCTTGAGGGTGGTTGGATTTCTTACATGGCAGCTGGCTTGCAAAGGAATGAAGGCAGAAGCTGTCAGGCTCCTTTGGGGTTAGCCGTTCTGCTGGTCAAAGCAAGTCATGGGGTCAGCCCAGATCCAGGAGGAGAAACAGATTTCTCCTCTTGAAGGGTGCGACAACATGCACAGATCGGAATGGGAGACATTTGTGGCCATGGTGGGAGACTGACTACCATTCCCAGCCTCCTCACTGCCTTTCTCCCATGCCCTGAGTCTGACTCAGGTCACTCTTATTTCCGGGGACTCCGTGAAGGCTGCTAGACCCCCGCCGCAAGGCCCATGCCCATGGTTTGTCTTACTGGGCCGTCTTGCCCAATGACGCCTTCATGTTCTGGTCCTGGATTCACAAGAATTTACTGTATCTTGTTTTCTTGGAGGCAGGCACCAATTTTTTCCTACTTCCTAGGGCCCCAGCACCAAGTTAGCCTAAGCTTGTCTTTTTTTTCTTTTTTTAAAGATTTTTAAAGATTTATTTATTTATTTTTGGGGGGGAGGGGCAGAGGGAGAGGGAGAGAGAGTCCCAGGCAGACTCCGTGCTGAGCGTTGAGCCTGACATGGGTCTCGATCTCACAATCCTGAGATCACAGCCTGAGCCAAAACCAAGAGTTGGATGTTTAAACGACTGTGCCACCCAGGTGCCCCACTTTTTTTTAAGTAAGCTCTATGCCCAATATGGGGCTCAAGCTCATCACTCCGAGATAAGAGCTGCACACTCTATGGACCAGCCTCAGCATGTCTTGTTCTCAGGAGCCTACAAGAATCTAATATATGACTTGCAGATAGTCAACCACCTGAACAAAACTGGGTCAGATTCACCTTTGCAGACCCAGCACGGGGACTTTCCCAGAAGAAGAGCTTCATAAACGGAACTTTCTGGCACCTGAGTTCACATGCTTGGGCCTGGAACAAAGGAAGAGAGTGTCTTACTTCAAGACCAGCACCGTCTTCATCTCCTGGGAATGTGTTTAGGAAGGCAGGATACCCCCCCACCCCCCCAACCAAACTTGCCTTTTAACAGATGTCCAAGTGATTCCTATGCCTGTTAAGGTTGGAGAGGACTCAGGTAGCGGTTCCCAAGGTAGAGAGAACAGGACAGGTTGGGAGGACAGATGCCAGTTGAACCCACTGGGGTTGAGCCCAGACATCAGAATTTTCCAAAAGCTCCCCCAATGATTTCAATGTTCTTCCAGGGCCAAGAGCCACTGGTTTAGAGTATTAGTTCTCTTAAGTGTGGTACGTGGACCATCTGCATCCAAATCACTTGGGGGCACTTATCAAATATGCAATTCCTGCCTCCCACACCAAGTTTTGAGTCTAAATCTCCTGGGGATGGGGCCCAGAAATGTACATTTTTAACCATCTCTCTAGGTGATGCGAATGCATACTGAGGTTTGAGAACCTCGGGTTAGGGCCGTGGATAAGGGACAACAGCAATGAGGTTTGCAAATGCTACAAATAACAACGTGCAAAAGTTAGAAACTCCAGACAAGCAGAAGTAGGAAACAGCAAGTCTCCATACTGCTGCCTGGAGACAACAGGAGGCCCCTCGGCACCCACTTTGAAGACAGGAAGGAGCCCCCCTCTTCCAGAGAGGCTGCCCCGCCCGCCCCCCCACCCCCCCCACCCCCCCGTGGCGGAGGTCGGCTGTGATTTGGGTTCTGTTCTGCTGGCAGGGTGGAGCCTGTCATCTGGCCTGGACAGAATTATTGCCTCAAATTACATGGTTGATTATCAATTACTTGTGTCCGTGTGAGAGCATGTGTGCGTGTGTGCAGAAGTGTCTTTGCAAGTCATTAAGGGTCATAATTCTGGATTATCGTTGATTAACGAGAGGGAGGCCTGGTACCTCCAGCAGCCGGGATGGCGGCCCCGCAATTATGTCCCAGCTGATCCGTAATTGGCGCATCGCAAGATGATTTCTCTCTCTCCACTGCCTCCTCCCAGCCTCTCCTGCCGGCTTCGCAATTAGCGCCATTGCTCATCCCCTTCCAGCCTAGGCTAAGTCCACGGGCCTGCTTTCTGGCAAGCGGCTGCCGTGGGGCTGGCTGACGGTGGAGGGGGCGGCGGCCGAGGCACAGTGGTGGGGGCGTGGAGCTGGCACGGGCTCTGGCTTGCTGAGAACTGCTGTGCCTGACCCATCATCCTTCTGCCCAGGGAGCCCGGGAGCCAGTCTCTCCCTCTCTGCCCCCATCCCCACGGCCTGGCTGGGGAAACTCAGAGAAGGAGAGGGGCAACTTAGAAAACAAAAAACCCCGGGGCACCTGGGTGGCTCAGTCGGTTGAGCATCCGACTCTTGATTTCTGCTCAGGTCATGATCTCAGGGTCGTGAGATCGAGCCCCATGTCGGGCTCTGCGCTCAGCGTGGAGTCTGCTTGTGATTCTCTCTCTCTCTCTCTGCCCCCCCAATAAATATATAAAAAAATTTTTTTAAAAGACTTTATTCATTTATTTGACAGAGAGAGAGGGAGAGAGAGCACAACCAGGGGGAGCAGCAGACAGAGGGAGAAGCAGGCTTCCCACTGAGGAAGGAGCCTGATGTGGGACTCGATCCCTAGACCCTGGGATCATGACCTCAGCTGAAAACAGACGCTTAACCGATGGAACCACCCATGCACCCCTAAATATATAAAATCTTTAAAAAAATCCAGGGCGCCTGGGTGGCTGAGTTGGTTAAGCGACTGCCTTCGGCTCAGGTCATGATCCTGGAGTCCCGGGATCGAGTCCCGCATCGGGCTCCCTGCTCGGCAGGGAGTCTGCTTCTCCCTCTGACCCTCCCCCCTCTCATGTACTCGCTCTCTCTCATTCTCTCTCTCTCAAATAAATAAATAAAATCTTTAAAAAAAAATAAAATAAAATAAAAAAATCCAAAACCAGTAAGTCAGAATGGTATGGCAACCTGACTCCAAATCCCCTGGGGCCAAGGCAAAAATCAAAGATGTACCTCTTATCATCACTCCCATCCTGGGAGGCTGTAAGGTGGCTGTTGGTTGTCTGTTTTTGCCCTATAGAAATTGCAAATAGACGCTCCAACTCCCAGGTTGGAGGAAGGGCATTGAGGAACGTGTGGTGTTAATTCAAGGCAGCAGCATCACCTGCCTGGATTATGGCAATGGCCTCCTAACTGTTCTCTCACTTCCACGTTGGGTCCCCAACAACCATCACGCTGGGACAGAGGGACTCTATAATGCCCTGTTGCACCCCCTGCAAGATACCCTCCCTCCACCCCAGGTAACTCCCCGTTGCCCTCAGAATAAAGTCCCGTCGGGTCTTCACTCCAGCCGCCCCCCCCCCGCCCCAGTGCAGACCCCTCAGCGCGTGCAGGCTGCCTCCACATGCCGGTCCTGTTCTTTGCCCAGTCTGGCCCCTCTCCCTGGATCCCCTTTCCCTCCCCCCATCTTCCTTCACCTGGGGCACACACCTGCGGGGAGGCCGTGATACTGCTCACACTTGGGCCCCATTCCCGAGAAAGGGGTTCTGCCCTCCTCAGAGATTGGCAGGTAGAGAAGCAGAAACTCTAGGGACGGCTTTGCAGGGGTTTGAGGGGATGGGGAAGGCGGGGCTGTTCCGGAACCTTCCACATAAAAGACTCCGCAGAGCCACCAGGCAGTTTGTTTCTGAGCCTTGCAGCTGTCTTGGCCATTTTCATTTTTATCTACTTAGGGTGGTCAGCAGGTCATGGCAAGCGGGAGACGTGATGCTAATGACTCCGGCTCCACGTGGCGACCATTCAGGAAAAAGCTGCAATGTTCTCTCTGCCACATTAATCAGAGAAACCCATCAAGAGCTGTTGCGCGGAGACAGCTTTCCTCCCAGTACCTGCCCTGCATGCTAATCACCACCCCTCCTGGCGGTGAGTCAGCTCCGTGCCAGGCGGGTGAGAGAAGGCCAGAAGCGCCAGCTCCCTGCGGGGGGGGGGGGGGGGGGGGGGGAGCCGGGGGGGGGGGGAGCCAGGCCCCGCCCCCAAACGCACTGCCTGTGACCATCGACCAGACCATCGTGGAGGCCCGGGAGGGTGGGGATGGCAAATCCTGGGAGGGTCAATTCAAATGTAAACCTTGGGCTCTTTCCTTGGGTCTAGATCTTACCCAAGTCTACTAGAAAGAATTCTCCAGAAGCTGATCCCTGGACAGAGTCCAGGGTTAAAGCAAGAGGGACCTCACTGCTAGGCACTTTGATAACAATAGGACATAATTTCTCGTAGAGCTTCACATGTGGCAGACACACCTGTAAGTACTCTCCATATATTACTCATTTAATCTTCATAAAGCCCTATGAAGTAAGTACTGTTACTACTAGCACTGTGCAGATGAGCAAGGCGACACACAGAGAGGTTAAGTAACCAATCCAAGGCCACACAGCTAGTAACAACTGACTGGGTTTGAACCCCAGCAGCCATGCCACAAACCACTCCCCTCCACTGCCTTTCATTGCTCCGCTAGGGCTCAGAGTCCCCTGAGCCCCTAGTAACCGTGGAAAGCCTCTGAGTGCCTTTTGCATGTATTCATTCATTCACTCAAACAGCTACCGTTTGCAGAGCACCTGCCATGTACAAGGCGCCATACCAGGCACAAGAGAGACAATTGGAAACAAAACAGGCACGGCCTTCAGAGGGAGACTGGCATCAATGTCATATTTCCACAAATAGTTAATTGCAAAAATGTGATAAGAGTCATGAGAAGTAAGCGGGTTCCATGAAAGCGTAGAATGGGAAGCCGTTCACACACGAGAGCCCTCATTAGGTCTCCCAGGTTTTCGGATCCCTCCTTCCATCATTCCGTCCACAAATACCTATCAATCATTTGTTCGGGCGCAGTGCATCAGGACACGGTGGTGAGCAGGACAGAGAGTCTCATCCTCAGGGGCAGCCTGGTGGGGAAGACACAGAAATATGCATGTTCCAGAAAAGGAATTAGGGCTAACTGTGAGGGTTCTGAGCATTATTATTATTTTTTATTAAGAAACACTTCATTTCTTTAAGGGTCTCTTGCAGGGAGAAAGCAAGCAAGTGAACACGCAGTCTGCCAGAGACGTTCGCGGTGGCTTTGCCCACAGCTGCTACCGAGTGTCCTTGTGGGCCCTGGTGGTGGTTGAGCTCGGGGGTGTGCCAGGCCCTTTGCGTCTCTCTGAGGATGGGCTGGCCACTGTCCACTGCCTGCCCCTCCCCCCGCTGCCCCACCTCCCCGTGGGGCTTTTCCACGAGATGCCTGGGAATTCCCGCATCTGCCTGTAGAAAAGACACCCCCTGCCTTCCCTCCCCGTGTGTCGTCCTGCACACCAGACAGTGAGCTATGGGAAGCCACAGGCTCTGGAGAAAGATAGGGAGCAAAAAGAGTGTTTTAAAATACGTCTCTGTTATTTCCCTTCTTGGCCTCCATCAGCTCTCCACCTGGCATATGAACTTGTTCTTCCCTTATACGGCTCTGAGAAAAGCACCATATGGCCGTTCATCAGGCCCACGGGCTGGTTTCCATCCAGCCCGCTCTGATTCCCTCCCAGGCTTGGGTCTGCAGAATGACCCGCCCTTCATGAGGCCCGTGGCGGAAGAGAGACAGCAACAGTGAAGACATACAGAGCTCAAACCACCGGCCAGGAGTTGTTCTGGGTACTTGCATGGGGCTAGGCTATCATCATCCCTATTTCACAGATGAAGACACTGACACAGGGAGATGTTCAGAGACATCCTCTAGGTCACATGGCTGGTGATGGCAGAGCTGGGATCCGAGCCATACTAACCATCAGATTTTGCTGATTTGCTATCATGGAAAACCCAATCTTGACTAAAGGATGTTGGCAGGAAGGGATGAGAGTTTAGAAGAAGGGGTCCTGCCCCTGTGGCCAGGAGAGGGGAGATGCCAGAGGAAAGAAGGATAAATCCATGAGGCGGGGTAAAGCCTGGCCGACCCCACCTCCAGGGGAGTAGGGTCTGAGCTCAGTAAGTGAAGGCAGCCACAAGCCAGGAGAAAGCCAGGAGGAGCTGGGAAGCAGCCCCATTGCAGAGCTGGCTAGGGAGCTGCAGGGAGCCCTAAGGAGCCCCTGGAGACTGGTTTCCCCCTTGGGCTCCTCACGTAGGTCCTTACCACTGGCTCCCTCCACCACCACTTTCTCTGCTCTCCAGGAGTGAGTGACAAGCACATCCTCCCTGAAGCCCCCCGAGCTGCAACACTGCACTAGGGTGTGGTGGGAGCAGAGGGAGCTGGGCACAGATCTCAGCTCCATGTTTGCTCGGTGGCTGTGTGGCCAACTAGCGCCTACCCCCATGCCCGTGAGCCTCATCTACAGGGTGGCGTGGTGAAGAAGTGTGTATGAGCTAAGTGTCAAGAACCTAGGTAGGCTCCTGGCACAGAAGACGTGTGTGATCCATGCGTCCTGCCCTCATTCCCTGTCTTCCTTCAGGAACAGGAAGGAGGAAGCAGAGGCTCCCGGGAGATTGGGGCTGGGCCTACGGTAGGCCTAGCAGACGTGCAGGGCCTGGCTTGGCCCCTCCCCCCTAGAAAAAGGAGCTTTATTGGACATGGCTCCACCCTTCGTACCCCCTCAGCCTTGTTGGGCTCCTTCCCACACGTCTCCCCTGCTGCATGCCCGCAGAGAGGGGCTTCAGGCCTCCGCGGGCTGTCTCTGCAGTGTCTACTGGAAAACATGACCCCACAGTGCAAGACCCAGGTCCGACGTCCAGGACGGATGTCGGGCTCCTGTTGGCCCTCTCCAGTGTCCCAGAGGCCTTTGGATGGGAGTCCAGGCAACATCCAGCTCTCCTCCCCAGGACTGCCCCCTCGAGAGGACAAGCTGAGGGACTCACTGTCCCAAGAAGTATGGCAAGGAACGGGAATTTGGTGAAGGCTGTGGTGTCTGAGTGAGTCAGGCAAGAAGCACACAGAAGAGGAGGGCACTTTTCTTCACACTATTTTTTTTTTCTCCATAAAAAAAATGTGAATGCAGAGGTAAAGAGAGAAAAAGGTGAAAAGTTCCTTTGATTCCTATCTCTCATCAATTATCACCGCTATCCCCAGCAGTAACCTGCCCTAGCCGTTCACGACGTGTCATCACAGGCTTCTGCCAGGCATTTACACACACACACACACACGCACACACGTGTACATCCATGTGTACGTGGGTATGGTGCCAGGGTCTTTGTTTTTCTTTGCTTTTACACAAATACTATCCTATTGACCATATCGCTCTGCAGTTGTCTCCCCATAAAAGCATATCCTGGACATTTTCTCATATGTCAACATATGTGGAGCATCCTTGTTGGTTGTGTTTTTTTTTTAACTTCTGCATAATATTGCACATGGATGTAATACAGTGGATTCAATCGAGCCCTTTCCACTCACACTCTCACTCGGGGTCCCCGTTGCTCACCCAAGTCTGGGGAGCATGAGTCAAAAGGCTTTTATGGTAAATGGTGGCTCTGCACAATTCCAGGGGACGCCCTTCACATTCAGAATGCGGCAGTCCCTCCCATCCCCCACGAACAGATAAGGTGTCTCCGGTTTTCATCCCTGCGCACAATTCTGCAGCCAGCTTCCCCGCCCGTGCCTCTTGGTGCACACGTGTGGCTGGTTCTCTAGCCGTTGCTACCTCAAGGTGGAGCGGGTGGGCAGAAGCGCCCGCGTCCCACGTTTGACAGACCCTGCCATGCTGTGGGGACGGTGGCTCACAGCCTCCTGTGCCCCGCTCGGCCGCACCGGTCCCCCTAGCACATATCCATCATGTGGCTGCCGGCTGGCCAGCAGCTTCCAGGAAATCAATTGCCAAGACAGGAGATTGTCATCAGCTTGAACACTGGAAGCCATCCAGGGAGTAGATTCAATTGTAGGAGAAAATCATACTGGGCTCAAGACTGCTTGTAATGGAGACCCCTCGGTGACCTTTCTGGAGAAGTTAAAAGAACACAGGCAGACACACTCCCATTCTTGATCATCTACCACCAGTCCCACTGCTGGGAGCACAGCCCTCTGCTCTTGGAGAAGCTGCTCCTCATTAGCAGCCGTATGGGAAGGGGGAGGCCTGGTCCAGGGCCCAGGCTGCCGGTGCGCAGGCAAGGAGGCCCACGGGGCACCTGCTCCCCTGGAGGGTGGATCCAGGTAACATCACGTCCCCAGCTGCTCGAGGTCACAGTACCCACCCCCTCTGCTCACTGGAGAGGTGGTGTGGCCGCCAAGCAGCAATCCTCCAGTGACCATCCCCACTGCACCTATTCCCCGGGGCCGGGCTCCTCCAGCTGAATACAGCCCTCTCTCCCCCACCTGCACAAACAGGTGCAGGCACCACTACCTGGTTCTTAGGATCCGGCTGGAGACCTCTGCCCTGCACCCCCAGGAGGAGGGGGGCCTCTTCCAGCGTAGTAAGTACAGGAGAGGGAGGTGTGGTATGGACAGGGCCAACATGTTCCTTAACTGGAAGGGTGACCAGACCCTTTACCTGATTTCAAAGGAGCTATGTTGATAAGCGCTCACCCTCTAATCCCCTTCTCCATTACTTCCTCTCTAGATCCCAGCTACCCACACCCACACCTGGCCCTACAGAGAAAACTCAGCCATCGCTATGAACTTGGGGAAACACACACTCATCTTCTATGCACAGCTGTCCCCCAGCTCTCCGGGCCCACTTACCTGATAATGATAGAAATAGCTCTGGCTATCATCGACTGAGTACTCGCAGTGCAGGGCGCCAAGTGCTTTACATATATTATCTGACTTAATTTTCACAAACTTGATAAGGTAGGTACCACTACGATTTACAGGTGGGGAAACGGAGGCTCAGAGAGGTTAAGTAACTTGATCCAGGTTGCACAGCTGGTTAGCGCCAAAGCCAGGATTGGAAGCCAGGTCCTTGTCATACTCCAGAGCCTGTGGGCTTAAACGCTGTGCAAACTTGGCTCCCACTTAGTTCAATTGCACCCCCCACCCCCGCCTGCCTTCCATGCACCTCTGTCCTCTGTTCATCCCTCCTCCCCTGGTGCTCTACTCTGCCAGGGGCTCAAGTGGTCAAGATCATCAAGGTTCTATTGGGAAGGCAGGTCCTTATTCTGCTCGTCTCCAAACTCCCGCAGCTGCCCAAGAACCAACATCCAGTCCCAAGCCCATGCAGACGCCCGGGTCATTTTTGCTGCTGAGGAGAGACAGGCAGAGTGATGGGGGCAAGTTCCAATCACCAGTTAATACCTCTGAGCCAGTAACATCCATCGAGATGGAGTATACTTATCTGCTGGCCTAAAAAGATGTCCTAGTATATTGTTCTATTGAAAAAGACAACAAAGCAGGGGTTTTTTTTCTTTTTCTTTTTTTCTTTTCTTTTCTTTTCTTTTTTTTTTTGGAATCTCTCCGCCCAACATGGAGCTCCCACTCACAACCCCAAGGTCAAGAGTTCCACCACTGAGCCAGCAGGTTTTCAGGCAATGCACAGTAAGAAAACATTTTATTGATGGAACAAAAGTATTCTCTATGTATCTAAGCATAGAAAAGGGATATATTGCCAAGATGTTAACAGATGACTTTTGTTTTCTTCTCTTGGCTTATCTGTGTTTTCTAATTTTTTTCAATGAACATAGATTATTCACAGTGATTTAAAAGCAATAAAAATAAATCAATCCCAGGTTGATTGTACCTTTCCCGGTCCCCGTCCCTACCTCCAACAGCTCACCCAAAAAACCCACACTGCCTAGTCCTGGGCACTCCCTTCCCTCCCATTGTTCCCACATCTGAGTAGGGGTGGGGTGGTCCTACCTGCACCAGCTCGACCAGGGGGGAGGGGTGAAGGCTTCACCCCTCCCCTCCCTGGACTCAACCGCTGACCACCTCAGTCCAAACACACAGTGCCCAGAGGCCCTCTTCCCTCTCTCCTGCGGCCCTTTCATGGAGGAGGAAATGCTCTGCTTTCTACAGCATTGTTTGCTTCTCAGGCCCAGGCCAACTTCCCTGAGGCCAAGGAGCTGGGAGGCAAGGGCCTCCAGGTCCTGTGGGTTGGAGCCCCAGGGCAAATGGCTCCCTTGTTGAGACATGATTCTGCCAAAATGAAGAGGGAAGGGAAAGAACTCACAGAATCCCGATCGATCAGATCACCGGAAAAGAAAGAGCAGTGCCTTGGGATGGGGCTAGGCTGGCCCTTCTAGAAGGCTCCGAGGAAGCGAGGAAGGAGATGGGAACAGAGCTTCCTGAGCATCTACTGTGTACACGCAGTGGACCCTCCACAGATAGGCTCTTGCCCCTCACAACGGCCTTCCCTTTGTGCAGGTGAGGCACCTGTAACTTCTTGCATCCCTGGTGCTTCACTTCCAATCAGAGTAGGTTCCTAAAAATGATTCTGGATAGAGAAATGTGTGTCGGCTGGCAGGCTCTCCCCACCAGTGTTGGCCACTGCCAGGCTCCCCCAGAACCAGAGAGACCCCTCTGCCCAGGGGCAGGGGCTAGGAGCAACCTTCTTCTGAGGGCCTGGCTTTGTGAGCGCCTCCTACTTTAAGGATGAATTGCTAATTCCATTGTTCCTGCCATTAAAATAGCAGAAACCTGAAGGCAGCCTAGGGGGCCTGGAGAGCTGGCCTAGGGCTCAAGGGAAAGGAACAGAGGGCCTCCAGGGGTCCCCTGAACCCCCGTCTTCAAATCACATTCCCAGAGGTGGCTGTCCTAGAGACCCAGAAACCAGCCTCCTGTCCCCACCGAGCCTCTTTCACATGCTGGACAGATGTGAGGTGGGTTGGCACACCTAATGGGGAAGCAGGAGACCCTGGTACCCCTCTAGCTCCGCACCTCACCACCTGGGTCCCCCCAGGCCAAGTCACTCCTGGCCACCACACCCCGCTTCTACTCACACTGCGTTGCGGTGTCAAGAACTATTTCAAAGGGTGTTGGCTGAAGATTGCTCAGCCCCTGAGTGGGAGTCTGCTATTGAGTTCCATGCCCTGAACGGTCTGGTTTGGCTGCAGGTAGTCGACGCGTGATTGTTAGCGACATCCTGTGGACACAGTGGGTAACTGCACTCATCTGGACGGACGGAAACCACAGGGTGACATCCAACTTTCCTCATTATGTGGAGAGGAGCTGATTGCGATTAATCACACTCATCACCTTACACAGAGAGCTGTCTTAGAGCTGGAAAAGAATCCCTCCCAAAAGCAGAAAACAACCTTCCAGCCACAAATATCCATCAGCCTCCAGCTCCATATCTGTTTCATTTAAATTTGTCCCTTTGCAAATATTGACCTGATTGAACAGTCTGGTGGCCCTGGAGGGACAGTGAGGGCAATAATAATATTCAGAGGGAAAAAAGCATCATGGACTGTTTACTCTTCCCATGAACTCCATGCATTATCTCATCTAATCTTCCCGACAACCCAAGGGCGTATGTGTTCTTATCCCCATCTTTCGGATGAGGAATCAGCAGCTAGGAGCATAAGGGGAAGCTAGGGGGCAAACCTGGGCAATCTGGCCTCAGACCCCATTCTGTTGAGCTACAACTCTTTGCCCTATGTCTACCCACCATGGTAAACCCCTGAGGCTGGAGAAAATCCCAGTTCCTGGGGCCCTGGTTTTAATCCTCAGACTGAATGCCCCTGAGTCACCCTCTGGGGCAGGGAGAGGCAAGTGGACACGAGGTGTGTTAGGGTTTGACAGGCCTGGGTTGGAATCCCAGCTCTGCCCCGCATTAGCTGTGTGACCTTGGGCTCGGTCCTGAATTTCACTCTCCCGAACTGCCAAATGTGGGCCACAATCCCTTGCTTTGGAGGGTGCTGTGAAGATCACAGGAATCACTCGCTGCTGAGTAGATGCTGCAGAAATGGTGGCTATTCTTACCTGCAAGGTGTGCAAGTTGACCTAGGGAGGGACCAGCCTGGACAACTCCTGTAGGTGGCAAAATATGCTCTAACACTTCTAGAAAATACCAGTAAGGAGGGCTAGGACTGAGGAGGGCCAGCCTTCTCAGCCTTAGGCTTTTCAGAGCGAGTGGCTGATGTGTCATGGTTCAAAGCCTCCCCAAAGGGAGAGACTTAGCCAAGTTGGCACAGCAGACACAAGATCTGGGGACTTTGGGCTCCCATCTTTCCACAGAGGCACCAATATCCAAAGAACAGGGTCCCTGCAGGATTCGAGTCCCTGCCTCCAAGTATCTGCAGAGACCCTGGTACCCTGAACCAGCGTCTGTGCAGTTCAAGAAGCACAACGGAGAGTGGAGGTGGGGGTTCGAGATGCTAATTCAGGCTCCACCCCCCACTGCTCTGTGGACCCTGGAACTTCGTGCTCTTCCTGCCTTTGCGGGATTTCAGTGCTGAAGGCTCCTCCCCCTAGTGTCCCCATGCCCCCTCCTCCTCGGGCCTCTGCAGATGAGGGCAGTCTTTCTTGCCCCTACCCGCCTACCCGCAGAGGGATGGCCGTCATGGTGGCTGGCCAGGAACAGAACTGCTCACACCTACGGCCCCAGCCCCTAACACAGTGTCTAGCACGTGGAAGGGGCTCATCGGTTAAGGAATAACTGGGACACCTAACCACAAGTGGTTGAGGAGCCCATCGGTGGAAATGGCCCCGAAGAGAATGGCACTGTGGCCCCTGACCGTTCCAAGTGATGAATGAGGTTTCCACGGTGCCACCCTTCCTGTTTCAGGTTATCCCAAGGCCCTAGTATAATAGATCCCGGTCTTTGTTATCGACTGCTGCTTAAAGGATTACTTCAAGAGGTAGTATTATTCAATAAATAATAATAAACATCGGTCCTCTCGCAGTTTCTGTGAGCCAGGAATTGGGGAACGGCTTCGCTGGTGTTCTGGCCCCATGACTTTGAGGAGGTAGCAGTCAAATGTCGGTTAGGGTTGCAGCCATCTGAAGGCCTGCCTGAGGCGGTGGGATCTGCTTCTAAGGCTGCTCGCTCATAGGGTGGCAAGTTGGCGCTGGCTGTTGACAGGACTTGGTTCCTTGCCATGTGGACCTCTCCATAGGTCTGCTTGAGTATCCTCATGGCGTGGCAGCCTGCTTCCCTTAGGACGAGTGATGTGAGAGAGGGCAAGGAAGAGATCACAATCTCTTATGACTGCAGTAGTTTCCTAGGGTTGCTGTGACAAAGTACCACACACAGGGTGGTTTAACACAACAGGTGTCTACTCTCTCAGGATTCTGGAAGCCGGAAGTGTGAGATCAGGGTGTCAGCAGGAAGCATGATCCAAGACCAGAAGTGGGGAGTCTGGATCCTAGTTCTAGCTCTCCCACCAAAGGACCTAGGGGAGAATCCTTTCTTGTCTCTTCTAGCTTCCCCGGAGGTTCCCTGGCTTGTGGCTGCGTGACTCCAAACTCTGCCTCTGTCTTCACATGGCCTTCTCCCTGTGTCTGTCTGCTCTGTGTCTCTCTTCCTAGAAGGACACCGGTCATTGGACTTAGGGCCTGTCCTAATCCATTGTGCCCTTGATTACACCTGTGAAGACTCTTCCCAACTAAGGTCACATTCACAGGTACTGGGGGGTTAAAGCTCCAACATATGTTTTTAGGGTATACAATTAAACCCACACAATGACCTAGCTCGGAAGTCAAATACCATCATGTTTGTGATAGCAAGTGGTTGGTTACAAGGGTCAGCCCTGTTCAGGGTGGGAGGAACCCACACAAGGGTGAGAAAATCAGGAGGTGAGGACAACTGGGGGCCCTCTTGGAGGCTGGCTATTACTGTCTCAGAGAGCAGAGTGAGCATGAGACACACCCCAAAGGAAACAATGGAGAACAAGCTCACAGCACTTGGGCCCCTCAGCCTATCAAGGATCTGAAAAGGGTCAGAGTGTAGAGAACAGCAGGGTTTGGAAATGGAAACCTTCTACAAGAGTAAAGTGTCGTGAGTTCTACCCTCAACAGGGTGGGGGCTTCCATGAAACCATCCAGAGCGGTGGGCCCCCACAAGCCTGCGCCAGGAAGATACGTTGTGCTGGGATTGGGGCAGGGGCCCGTGAATGCTTCCCAGGGACGAGATGCGGACTGTGGGAGAGAGGTCCAGCATGGCATCATTTTAAGCCCTGTAGCACCTCCAAAAGCAGCAAAGGGATCTTAGCAGGAAGAAGCTGGAAGGGGATGCAGATTGTGTAGGAACAGGAGATGGAGTCATGAGTGGTTTACCTGGAAGGGAGATGCAGATGGGACCCTCAGGGACAGAGCCGCAGAGATGGGAATCTCTGAAGAACCTGGGAGATCGGGAGATGGCCCAGGAAACAGCTTTCACCATCTCCTGGGCCCAGAGAGCTGGCAACTCTGCGGGGACATAAGAATTGCCCTTTTCAGGACGCCTGGGTGGCTCAGTCGGTTAAGCGTCTGCCTTCGGCTCAGGTCATGATCCCAGGGTCCTGGACTGGAGTCCCGAGTAGAGTCGGGCTCCCTTCTGGGCAGGGAGCCTGCTTCTCCCTCTGCCTGCCGCTCCCCCTGCTTGTGCTCTCTCTGTCTCTCTCTATCAAATGAATAAATAAAATCTTAAAAAAAAGAAAAAGAAGAAGAATTGCCCTTTTCCCCTGTTCTCACATAACCCCCCCTCCCCCAAGTCCTTCTCACTCAGACCTTGGAAGCAACCAGCAAGGAAGGGGAGGCGGTCAGGTGAGTGAAGACAAAAGCCTGCCACAGCCCCCTCCCTGCAGGCAAGCAGCTCCGACTACAGACCCGAAAGCAGGAGGACGAAGATTTCTTTTCTCTGAAGGGAGACAAGTGTCATTTCTATGACTGGATGCTTTTTTTTCTTTTCTTTTTTTAAGATTTTATTTTTAAGTAATCTCTACACCCAAAGTGGGGCTCGAACTCACAACCCGGAGATCAAGTCGCAGGTTTCACCCACTGAGCCAGGCAGGCGCCCCTGGGACTGGATGCTTTTCATCTCTAAATGGATCGTGGGTTTTGTGCCATAAAATGACCTTACCTGAGCCTGAACAGAAGGGGCGTGTCTCCCTTGCCGAGCAGCTCACGTGGACAGTGAGAGGCAAAAATTGAGTGGCATTTTGATTACACCCCACATTCAGGGACTGGCTTCACTGAACTCAAACCTTCCCAAGGGAGTTGGGTCTTCCATTCCTCACCTGCCACCTCCAATGACAGAGCCTTGACCCACAGGGAGGTGCCTGAAGAAAATTTCATCTCAGTTTTTGTCCAGAATTGAAGAATGTTTACTACTTTTTTCCTTCCTATCTGTCTGGAAGTGACACCAAGAACAGCAAAAAAAAGGGACTCCTTGTCCCCAGCAAAACACCCACACCCTCTGAATTCTTCACCCCGTCTTGGCCTGACTTCACCCTTGGAGGGGGAGGCGAGGCCTGAGGTCCGCAGGCTGCAGGGGCTGGAGGAAAGGTTCCTGGGAGGATACAGCTCGGCCTGGAAACAAAAGCTGTTTTTCCCGAAAGCTTTGTGCAGTCAACTCAGTGGGGGAGGGGTCTGGGCAAAGCCAGATTGAACACCAGGGGAGACATTTCCGCTAAAAAAAAAAAATCTAAATTCCCCAGGGCTGTTGGAGCTGTGATCTGATCAGTGCTTTAAGGGTCTTATTTGTTAGTATTGGGAAAAAAATCACAAAGTTGCCTGTGAGTCCCCCTCTCTCATTGTCCTTGCAGCAAGGTTGGGTAGCTCCGTCCCCTTTTAGGAGGCAGGCTTGTAAAGAAGGGCGGGCCTTGGAGAGAAGGCGCCAGGACCCGGCAGGAGCTGGGGTTCTGCAGAGAGTCCAGGGTCTTCAGAGCATTGGTCTGCAGATCAGACACCCATCAGGAAGCTCTGAGAAAGGACCCAGCTGAGCTGAGGCGTGGGCTGGAATGCAAGTGGGGATATGAGCCTGGGAAGCAAAGGCATTCCACAGTCAGAGCCTCTAGAAAAGCCTGCCTCCCCCAGCACAGAGGATTCAGGGAGTAGAGAGACCCCTGGTTCTCTAGATTTCAGTAAAAAGCATTTATCGGGCTAAGGATAACAGTGGTATTTCAGACCTAAACAAGCCTCGTTTTTCAGTCTGTTGGAGAGAGGGCTCCAACACTCTTTAAAAAATGCTAGGCCTTAAATAAAATCTTTGTCACAGGCCACCCATTTCTCTCTCCTGGGTGCCAAGAAGCACTCATAACCCCCACCAGGCAATGGTTGCCCTCTCGGATCAGTTTCCCAAAGAGCTTAATCATGACCAAGTTGCTGTCACTCTGCCTGGAGCTGACGAGCCCTGGAGGGTCTCAGGGTGAGGCCTTCCCTGGTGAGAACACAGCTCTTCTAGGGAGCTCAGTTTCCCAAGTGTGTTTGGTCTGTGTAACTCCAGAGTGTTTGAACTCTGCGTGGGGTTAGTGGGGCTTCTCAACCTCGGCATTGACAACATTTTGGGCTGGAAGATTCTTTGTTGTGGGGGCTGCCCTGTGCTTTGTAGGATGTTAAGGATGTGGCCTCCACCCACAAGATGCCAGTAGCATCCCCTCCCTCCTCTTCCCCCTCACTGTGACATTGCCAGATGTTCCTGGGGTACAAAGCCATTCCTGGTTGAGAACCACTGGCTAGAAGCAGTGCCCATTCAGCAATTAGACAGCTACGGAGATCCAGGGCAGAGCAAGGCTACACAGATCCCAAGAGAACTTTCCTCACTCTACACCAAATCTTTGTGGCCCTTGTATCAAGGCTGTCTTGGTTGCACTAAGTGACAGAGAATTCAACTCTGAATGACTTCAGAGGGGGTGGATGTCATCTCTTGTAACTGAGAAGACCAGGGACTTAGGCATAGTGCTGGATCAGGCCTAGTTTGACCCAGGAACTCAAACAATATTACCAGGGCTTGGTTTTATCTTTATTTCTTGACTTTGCTCTTCCTCATGTTCTCTTTGCGTAGGGGCAAGATGGCTGCTGGCACTCCAGTCCTATATGTCCCCGGTTTGAGACTTGTGGAGGAAAAAATGTCAAGTGTTTTTCTTTATGCATTCCCAGCAAAAGTTTCATTGCACTTCATTGCTCTGATTTGGTCATGGGTCCATCACCAAGCAATACTCTGGGGAATGGGATGACCTAATTGGCCAGGCTGTGGTCACGTGCCTGCCTCTGGGTCTAGGAGAAGAGTCAACTCTGTGTACAGGAAATTGAAGATGGAAAAGTGGGGGTTCCCAATAGAAGAATCAGGGTACAACTACCAGAGGAAAGGAGAAAGGATTCTGGATGGCAAAAAGCAACAGATAGATACCAGTCTTCATACTGAAAAGCAGCTCATTGTGAAATACAGCAAGGTGAGAGGTAACAGTGTAGGGAGGACTTTACTCAATGGCAGTACAAAGCTTGTGCCACGACTGTCAGAATCAACGTCCAGGTGACAAACAGAAGGTTCCTTACATGTCTCTAGGACAAAGTGGCAACTGATATGGTCATTCAAATGAGTTCCTAAAATGGAGACTACTAGACCTTCACCAAGATTCTTCCTCCCCTTCCTCCAGAGTACCACAGTTGTAGTCGGGCCCCAGCTGCCTGGCTGGGGACAGACTTTCTGGGACTCCTTTGCAGCTAGGTGTGACCACGTGACTAAGTTTGCACTATATGAAGAGAAGGGACGATCATACCTATGCCTTAGGATGGTGGGCCTGCCTCATTGACACTGTGTCCCCTTCCCTTGAACCAGAACGTGAACTTGCCTGAGATCCAGCTTTGACCACGCA
The DNA here is from genome assembly GCF_004348235.1 of Phoca vitulina. Classification (NCBI taxonomy): domain Eukaryota; kingdom Metazoa; phylum Chordata; class Mammalia; order Carnivora; family Phocidae; genus Phoca; species Phoca vitulina. Next base: position 47,144,218 of record NW_022589710.1, read on the forward strand.
AGTGAGAAGGATGCCCTAGGGGATGACAGAGGAGGGTGCCAGGAAGCTGGATCCCTGAATGACCACGTGGAGCAGACAGACCCTCCTTCCAGCCTGGAATGAGTACCTTAAGTGAGATAACAGTTTCTGTCTTTTCTAAGCCCCACTAAATTTTATTGCATTTCATCTATTTTACAATCAAGTTTTCTTCATATTCCAATATTTCTGAAATTCACTATGTTGTTGGCCGTACACGGTGCTCATCAGGGACCACTTTAAGTCAGGCCCCAGGAAAATATGTCAAGGGGCTCCTGTCTATATAACAAACTAACTTAGAATCAGTGCATTACAAAATGCCTAAGTCCATATGCAGTATAGTGATTTATCAATGAAGATTTAGAATAATGGGTAGAGAAGACCTGCTTAGGTGTTTGTTTATTGTTCAATCAATGCACATGAAGGTTCCTTGTGGCCAGGCACCATCTCTTCATGTTGAGACCCAGAAACCATCTCTTCATAATTTGGTCTCAGCCACTGTGAGAAAACAATAGCAGCATATCATCATGTTGACTGAACCCTGGGCACCTAATCGTATCTTTTAAGAACACTCGTGCCAATGTGCTCCTTCAGCCTTGACCTGATTTTGTCACGGACTGCTGAGTGCTTGATGCTTGTTGAGGCTTCTTCTCTGTTCTGGAAATCGCATATTGTGTAGAAGTGATGTTTTGTATTCATTCGATAGAGATTCCATGTATTTCCAGCCCCAAACACCCTCACTGGCCAAAGGCTAATGCTGAAAGAGGAATTTTAAACAAGTAACAGTGGTAACAGAACATTTGGTTTTGAACTTAAAATATACTTAGACCATACAAGTCAGTTTCTACAGTTTCTTTCACCATTTGAAGAAGATGTAAAGTGAGTTGCTGACTTATTTTCCAGACTTTGGGCAGGACCCATTGCCGAGAAGTCCCGTTTTCCAAGGCAACAGTGTGCGGGTCAAGTGCGTACAGACACCAACCTTCACCCCAGTCCTAGAGAGCATTGTGCCAGCCACGCCGGCGCACACGCACATGCAGTAGGAGAGCATCCTCGCCAGCACCCTCCCCTGCCCCCCGCCCCCGCAGTGCCTGGCTGCTTCCGGTCGGAGGCCCTCAGGTCCACATCATCCGGTGGGGCAGAGCCAATGGGTGGCCTGGGCATCAGGGAGGAAGAGGATGAGAAAAGCCTGGGAGGGGAGGGGTGTGACGGAGGCGAGCTAAGTACGGCTAGCTGGCAGAACATAGGAGGTGATGCCCACTGCCCCCCATGGGGCCAAGAACTTCACCTTGGGGGCTGCTGAGAGACCATGAGACAGGGGGACAGCAAGGTAGCCATGAATGGGTGAGCAACAGGCCACAAGATGTGCTGGATAAACATTATTATACAGAAACAGGAAAAGGGACAAGGTTCTAAATGGGAAATGGCAGCATGTCAACAGACCCTTTATATCAAAATCAATTTGAGGCCAATCTTAACAAAACAAAAAAAAAAAGAAAGCCAATCCATCTGCTACTGTAACTCTAATCATCATCCAATACAGAGAGCTTCAAAGCTCCCCACACTCGGATGGATCCAGCCCGAAGTTTGGGAGATGGGTGAGGGATGCCTAGACTGAGCTCAGTCTTTGCCACTGGGATTGGGACTTTGGCAGAGGCCATTCATGCTACAAAACATTGTTAGTGCCAAAGTCATGACCATTTGGTGACACCCGCTGGACTTTCCAAGGATATGACACAATATAGCATGCCTTTTGTTGTCACAATATATTTTTGTGCCAATGATGAGTGGGTTGCAGGCAAGAGCAGGAGCTCTGCTTTTCCTGGTTTCAGCAGTACTGTTGTTTGTCACTCCCTGCATATGAAGGATCCTTCTGGTAGGATCAAGAAAGTGCCAGCATCAAACTTGAAGAAAGTGTCCATGGCTTGGAAAAAATCCCAGGCATGATAGTGAAACACTTTCAAGATACGCTGCATCACCACTGCTCTTGGTAGGAGGAATGATATTGTTGGGGAAAACTCAGCAATGATCCTGAGATGAGCAGTGGTTCAGAGGAGTTGGCTTCCAATGGCAAAGAGGACTTGACTGATGCTAGATGTCAGTGAGCCCATGCACATTCATCTAGCCACCGTCATTCCCATTCTCTCTGGTTCTAGGACTGGTCCTCATCAGACTGAATTTTCCACCAGAACTTAAGACAAAGTAGTACATCAGGATGGGTTCTGTCAGTACCAGGCCTCATATTTGTGCTGGAGACACAAGGTGGCATGATGCTTGGGCGCAGAACCACTCCCAGGAAAGACTCCACCAGCCTACGAAAGCCATGGTGATGGGACTGAGCTGATGTGATTTCTTCCAGCTTTCCCTCTAGAGAATAACGGATACTTTACAGTTCGCAAAGCATTTTTATTTATATTTATTTTGTCCCCTTCCATTCTCACAACCCTGGGAAGGAAGGCAGACATCATCATCGCTCCATTTTATAAACGAGAAATAGCAGCTCAGAGAGGTAAAGGGACTTTCTCAGGGGACTCTGGCTTGTAAGTGACAGGGCCTGGATTCAACTGAGATCTTTAATGCCACATCCTGGGCTCTGTCCACTGCGCAATGAGGTCTACTTTTAGGGCAATCCCATTTCTATTTTTGTTTTTCACATTATCTGGATCTAAATACATTTGACCTTTGAACAATGAGGGGTTTAGGGGTGTCGACTCCTGAACAAAGATCTGAGTATAACTCTTTTTTTAAATTTTTTTTTTATTTTTAATTTTTTTTTAATTTTTATTTATTTGTTAGAGAGAGAGAGAGCGAAAGCACAAGCAGGAGGAGCAGCAGGCAGAGGGAGAAGCAGACTCCCCGTTGAGCAAGGAGCCTGATGTGGGACTCGATCCCAGGACACTAGATCATGACCTGAGCCAAAGGCAGACGCTTAACCCACTGAGCCACCCAGGCGTCCCTGAGTATAACTTTTGACTCCCCCCAGATTTAACTACTAATAGCAGTACTGTTAACTGGAAGCTTTACCAATAACATGAACTGTTGATAAACACATATTTTATATATTGTATATATTATATATTGTATTCTTACAATAAAGTAAGTTAGAGAAAAGAAAATGTTATTAAGAAAATCTTAAGAGAAAATACATTTACAATACTACTGTACTGTATTTATCAAAAGAAATCTGTGTATAAATGGACTCACGTAGGGGCACCTGGTTGGCTCATTTGATAGAACATGGAACTCTTGATCTCTGGGTTGTAAGTTCAACCCCCATGTTGGGTATAGAGATTACTTCAAAAAATAAAATCTTAAAAAAAAAAAACAACCTTAAAATAAATATATAAATGGATTCACACAGTCTGAACCTGTGATGTTCAAGGGTCAACTATAGCTTGTTTTGCGTTCATTTTTGAGGGGATGGAAGTGGAGGGTGATGGTGTAGATGTTTCTTAGAGTCTACAGAGAAAATTCTTGTAGAGCAAGAACCCCAACTGACAAAACAATGTTAACCTTTGAACTGCAACCATTGCTAATTTCTCTTAAAATGGCATTCTCACAGGTTGCCCATGAGATGGGAGCTCTTCGTGCATTATATCCCTTATAGACTTAAGAGGTGCCTTTAAGAAGGGGGTGAGTAGTCTTGACCTCATTTTCAAGTCATACAAGAAGGCAGTACTCCTGAGTTTCATGAATTATGGGATGGAGTTTACAGAACAGCACCAACAGCACCCCCCCAAGTATTCGTATCTGTTTGCATCAACGGACACACGTTTGTTATTCTTTATTGAAGTAGAAAGGTTTCGAGTTTTATTTGTTTTGTTTTGTGGGAGTTGCTTTGTTTGGGTGAAGAGCTCCCAGTGGAGAAAGAGAGAGGAAGGAACTAAGGAACCATCAGCCCCTGATGACTTGGCCTGAGAGACTCATTTCTAGCCCCAGTGAGGGGTGAGATTGGGTGAAAGATGAATAATCATGTAAGACTTTGAGCAACTGAAGATACAAACAGTTTTGCTCCGGGACACAGGTAGCAAAGTACAGCCAACCTGTAAGAAGTTCATTTGTCCCCCGCTGCTCCATCCTGCCCTCCACTTTGGCAAGTTGGTGACTTAGGGTGGCCCCAGAGAGAATGCTATGCCCAGCAGAACACGAGTGACCACTATTTTTTTAAAGATTTATTTATTTATTTTAGAGAGAGAGAGAGAGAGCATGTAAGCAGGGGGACGGGCAGAGGGAGAGGGAGAGAATCCGACTCCCACTGACTGTCGAGCCCGATGAGGAGCTTGATCTCACCACCCTGAGATCATGACCTGAGCCGAAATCAAGAGTTGGCCGCTTAACTGACTCACCACCCAGGCGCCCCAAGGAGTGACCATTATAAGAACACTGTTCTCACAGAGAACACACATGCTGATGAGGTACCCCTTTTTAAGGGGGTGTGAGGGGTAAACCACCAATGGGGAGGTTGCAATGGGAGAGCCTCGTGGATCTGCCATGAACCAGACCCCTCAGGGGCATGCTCACATCACTGAGGAAGAGTTGGCGGCGAGGCGGGAGGACCAGAAGAAAGTTCGATAGGCCTTCAAGAGGGCTCAGAACTAATGAAATTTAGGTCTGGATGTCAATATGACAACCCATAGGCTGGTGAGGTCTGGTAGCGGGATGCCATGAAATACTGGACTTTATGTGTCATTCAACTTCAAAAATTCTGTCTTTAGTGACGATGCCATGAAACATGCTTACGGTACAGACTCTTCCAAGTGCCATTATCCGGGGTAGAGCCCCCGGTAGCTGATTGCCCTGTCTCCCCCCACCTTTCCAGGCAGAGCCCTCGTAGGAGGGTACTGCTCAGAAACTCTTCTGGGGGTAGTGGCTGGACAAGTCTAGCTGCAGAGTTTTGGGGTGGGAGGAAATCGTTTTTTCCATGTTAGGTTAGAGCACCAGATATGATGTGCTAGAGGCTTCTGAGTGACTAAGTTATTAGGCAAAGATTTTTGCTATTTCATCTGACATGGGAATGAGAGGGAATACAGCATAAACTGCAGGGGAAAGGATTTAGATGAGAGCAATGAAGGATTTCCCAAAATTGAAGGGAAACAGATGCTCCACTCTTGGCCCGTTTCTAAAGGTAAATAGAGAGACCTCCCTTTTCTGCCAGCCCCCCAGGTCTAGCCTAATGGCCCTCTACACATCTTTTCCTGAACTCCCCGACCCCCCGAAATTCACTGCTCTTCGGTCTGTGTTCCCAGTCCTTATTACAGCACGTAACAGAACCGATCTGTGACCTGCTCAGGGGTAGAAACTGTGTGTTATTCTTTACTGTGTACCTGACCCTTAGGAGACACATAGCTCATAGTCAATGTTGGTTGGTTTGATCATAAGTGAAAAGACACCTTGGGATGAGAATATGTCAGTACTCAGTAAGTGTGACAGGTATTCACACTTTTGGAGCTCCATCTGTGGAACGGGGAGGAGGGGCTAGGGAGAAGGTGTGAGGGTGGAATAAAGAAGCATAAGGCAAACATCGATAGAGTGTCTGCTTTGTCCAGTCCTCCTGTCCCCTCTGTCCCCTTTCATCTGCCTGACATTGGTCTGAAAGCAAAGGTCAGGCGCTCTGTATGAACGCAAGAGGCCTGAATGATTTCTTGAGAATGGCAAAGGATCTGTGGGAACAAGATGGTGCAGGCAATGAACAAGATGCAGGCAGAACTCTGGCGCCACGCTACAGCTGTCCTCAAGAGCCTTCTCTTTTCTTTGTGGATTCTGGATCTAGGCCACTCAGGAGGGGTAGCTAATGAGTGTGCGCAGGATTGTGCGCCAAAGCTGTCAGGAACAGTTACTTCGCACCATGCCCTGGTATGTGCCTGAGGAAGGTGGGAAACCAATCCGCCAAACACATCAACTCCAGGGAGAGGGGCTAGTCAAACCCCAGGCTCTGTCTAGCAACCATCTCCCCAGTGGGAAAGAACTCCCCTCAAGTGATCAGGTCCCTAATGCAAGATCTGGAACATTCTAAAGTCCCTCCTTAAGTGAAGGGAGGCGGATGAGATTACTGCAAAATAGACAAAGAAAGGCAAGGGGCTTCTTTTCAACTGGAAGGTGCAGAATAGAGGTGGGGAGGCTGTGAACACCTTGGCAGCAAGTATGCAGAAAGCCTGTGGTATAGACGCCGGGTAGCATCACCCAACCCTACAACACTGGCAGCGTCACTCTCCAACAAGAGCCGTGTAAGAGCTGCTAATTGCTGAGATTCCAATAAGAGCCATGTCTTAGAAGTGATTTTGAACTGATTGCAGCTTTTTGAACTGATCATGGCTATAAGCTATAAAGGAAGGAATCTAAATGAAAGTGAAAAATCCTTTGATCAAACACAAAGGAACTCTTCCCAATAAAAATACCTTTATTTTCCCTACACATCATAGCTGTCTGTTTCACACGTGTAAACAAATGATATATAATACGCATCTACTAATCACAGAAGTTCCCTGAGACAGGGACCATACTTGTTCTTCCTCCTAACTCTTTATAGTATCTAGTACAGGATCCAGCACACAAAAGATGCTTACTGAATTGAATTTAATTGAAGCAATTGCTGTATTAATGATTTGATCAGAGAATTGTCATTTTTTACAGTAATGGGCTACTATAAAAGGAATACTAGGGTAAAGCAACACAAAAGGCCATTCTAATAGCCTTAAATCCAGGAAAACATACCTATTTTTTCTAGAGGCCCCGAAGAAATAGGCAAATACAGTCATTCTGGAAAGCCAGCCACCCTACATTCCACAACAAGAGACCGTGTTGATAGTGCTGAGTTGCTAGGCAACCACTCGGTAATTCCCTGTGTAATAGAGATGAACCTGTCATCTGCTTTCTTGGCTGTATGTGACAGGAGGAGACAACAGGTAAAGGACAGCCAAGAACCCCTGCACCTGGACGACAATCCCTCCTGAAGTGTGATGACACAAGAAAATCCCCACGCCCTGTCAGAAAGTGCTGGAGGGAGAATTTCGTTAACCTATTAGCACTTGACATTCTGGTGAATTTTCTTGGCTTTGCCCTGTGGGTAAATGCTGTGGGTTCTCCTGTTATCCCTGTCCAGAAAGCAGGAGACCAAAGCCCCATAGTTCTGCGTGCCGATGGCTGTCAATTCCGGAAAGGCCTCCGGGTGGGCAGGTCCCATGACTCCAGCTGGGATGAGATTTTACCAGATAAAAGCAGCCTTTTAAGTCTTAAAAGGGACACTCAACATCTCAAAGAAACCGAAGTTCTGGGTGAATAAACTGCACTTTTTTATACCCGAAGAAAATGCTCTTAGTAATTTCTTCGTTTGGACGGGACTTCCCAGACCTTTTAGGCAAATGAGTCCGTGGAAAGACTCCACTCTGCTGTAGGTATTGACAAGCATTGTCTTTGAAATAGGCTGAAAACCCGACAACGCGCTGGAAAATGAATAAGGAATGTCTCAAAGCTTCTCTAACATTAGGAAACATGGAAATCAAATTTAAATGCCACTTCCAATTTGGAAGGCTAAGAGGACTCATCTTTCTCATAGGCAGTTTTAAAAGGACCACCTCCCAGATTAAAAATATATATATATATTTGCCCACTCCTTAATCCCACAAATATATCTGAAACTTCTTCAGAAATTGTTTGCTTTTCAGTCTCCTGTTTGAGACTGAATTTTGAGATTTTGGACTCTGGGATCAGGCCATCAATTGGAGAGAGAGAGCAGATTCCGAACTGAGATGAAATCAACCAGGTAGTTTTAATGACCAGTTGGGTGAGGCTTCAACCCGACATCTGGTGCCTATTTATCCAACCTCTGTGATGCTGACTTAAACTAGCCCAGCTGGCTAACCGCGCCCAGCGAAGCCTGTCCAAAGGAGCAGCCCTGCCTTGCCGGGGCTGGGAAGAGGAGTACTGGTGTGTGACGGATGTTCTGGGCTTGTCTCTGTCTGCAAAGTAGAGCCACTCACTGCATCCGTCACCTTTCCTGACTACTGGGTTTTAGAAGGTTCTTCATGGAATTCCAGACAAAGTCAGCGCTTCCAACAGAGCCAAATCAAACATTAGGAAGGAGGATTCAAGGGCATTGTTGAGCAAATGCCCAGAACAGGAGAGACCTCCAATGACTGGGGCGGGTTGGGGGCGGGGGTATGGTAGGAAAAACAGAGGCTCTGGAATTTCTTCGCCAGAATTACTAAGTGTGGAGTGAAACCTGTCAGCAGCGACCTTCACTCCGCCTTTCAACAAGCCCCAGTGATACATACTGTTGTGTGCCGAGGCTCGGAGGTGGGACAGAGCAGAGGGTGTCGGGGAACTGACAATGAGAAGCTCTGCAGGCTGGTCGCGCCAGTGGCCGCATGGGTGGCTCCCTCCCCTGGCTGGTGCAGGTTTCCTTTTCTAGAGCCTTGTCTAATGTGTGAGTGCGCTGTTAAATTTTCAGGGAGCAGGGGTCCCACTGAAAAAACTCTGTTGAATACTTACTCTGTGGCTTTTTTTGCTTTGTGGGAGAAAAACATTAGATGTAATCCCTGCCCTAAAGGTGCTTAGACTCCAGTGGGGAAGGCCGATAGGTACCCAAGGAATTACCGTGCAAACCAGTCTAGATCAAGTCACCAGAGATGGCAAGTGTTTCATCTGGGGAATAATTAATGTCCGTGCAGAGGCTGCTCCTGATCTTGGGCTTTGTAGTCAGCTTCCTATTCCTGAAGTGTCAGGTTCCGCTGAAGAGCCCCAGGCCCCTGGGGCTTTCTGCTGCCCTGGCCTGTGTTCCCTGACTTTGGCAACCCCGTGCTGGGGAACACAGCTGGGATCCGAGGGCTAATTACAGAAGGGAGAGGAGCCCATTAGGCAGGATATGAGATGTGGCCTGGGAGAAACTACGAGTTAAAAATCAAAGGGTTCCACACAAAGGGGAAATTGAACAGCTTTCTGGGCCATCAAGTGAAAGAGAAATTCTGAGTGTATGTCAAAAACTTCATATTCAGTGCGGGGAGAGGGTACTTTAAAAAATATTTCCACTATAGGGGCGCCCGGGTGGCTCAGCCTGTTAAGCGGCTGCCTTTGGTTCAGGTCATGATCCTGGGATTGAGCCCCATGTCAGGCTCCCTACTTAGTGGGGAGTCTGCTTCTGCCCCTCCCCTCCTCCTTTTCTCTCTCACTCTCTCTCAAATAAATAAATAAAATCTTAAAAAAAAAAAAAGCTAAAATATTTCCCCTATAAAGATTCTAGGTAGATCTAACAGGTAAAAGGCAGCTGCTGTGGTTTAGAGAGGTTAAGTGGTTTGAAATCAGCATTACCTCCCGCCCCCACCCCACCCCACGGGCAGAGCAGACGACCAGATGGAGGTGTTGTCTGCAAGGTTTGCCTTTGTGGTGTGCAGTGTCCATTCCCGGCATCCTTTCCCGCACAAGGGCTGTACCCAGTGCCTTCTGGCTCCCCCCTGGCCTCCCCCCTAGCACAGCAGGAAAGGGTGTGGTGGTACTACCTCCTCGGTAGCATGGAGGCAGCCTAGCAGATGGCTAAAAGCAAGAACTGTGGAATTCAAATCCTGGAGCCACTACTTACTACCAGGGACCCTGGCAAATGACATGGTGTCTCTACCTTAGTTTACTCCTCTGTAAAATGAGGAGAGTGATACCACAACCATCTCATGGGACTCTGTGAGGATTAAATTAGTAAATCTAGGCAAAACACTTGAGACGGTGTCCGGCAAATAGGAAACACTCTGGGTTAGTGGTCATGAGAAAAAGATCTGTCTTGGGTTCTAGAGTATTTGCATGTCAAGCAATTTTTCTTACAGGAATTTCAGGTACAGGCAAGAAGATGGAGAGCTATTTGGGAGGGGCTTCCACTGCCCCTGAAACCAAACCTGTACCTGCGTATTAACGTCCTGCTCATAACCTAAATGTTATCCTTTGTTGCCCCTGCTCTTCCAGATAGCCCCTAAGAATGTGAGCCCCAAACCAAGCTGGCTGATGGGGGGCCCGGTCACCAGACTGCTAAGAAAAAAAAGGAGCATGCATCCCGCTTTCACCCACTTCTGCCCCTGCCAGCCTGGGATCTGTAGATCCCTCTGCCCACACACAGGCTGGGGCCTCCGTCCTCTCCTCTCACGGACTCCCGGCTCTGGGACTGCGGAGCGCACACACACCTACCTTCCCAGCAAAGCCTCTTAAGGCACTGTGAAGTGGTCAGTGCTAATAAGGCTAGATTCAGACTAGAGGACAACTATTTTACAGATGGACAGACTAAGGTTTGGAAAAATAAAATAGATGGTTCTCAAATGCTGGTCCAAGAATTAATGCCAGTCCTTAGGGTGATGTTTTCACTGGTCCTCAGCAAAACTGGAAAAATAAGAATCATGCAATGAATTTTTCATAAAGGAGAAATTATTTAATTTTTAAATCATGAGATGATGGCCTATCATCCTTCCTGTGTATATGTGGGGGAAGATGTTAAAATGCCCTTCTTTTATAAAATGGTATTGATAGGAGCAGGGATTTGAAACTTGATCTTTTGAATACTTTCACTGTCATTACGCTATTTTAAATTACTTTAAAATAGTTCTAAACGAACTTTAATTAATTTATTTATTTTTAAGATTTTATTTGTCAGAGAGAAAAAGAGTGCAAGCGAGCACAAGCAGGGGTAGTGGCAAGCAGAGGGAGAGGGAGAAGCAGGCTCCCCGCTGAGCAAGGAGCCCTATGTGGGACTTGATCCCAAACTCTGGGATCATGACCTGAGCTAAAGGTAGACCCTTAACTGACTGAGGCACCCAGGTGTTCCTAGACGAACTTTAATTTTAAATTCAACTTTAAATATTAAAATAAGTATTAAACAACTATTTACAAGTTTTTAAATTATATACCATATTGTATACTTGAAAATTTCTTCAAATGAAACTCAGCACAAGATTGACTCTTCATGGCATCCTCATGCAGGACTGAAAACGCAAATCCTCACATGGACGGGGGAGTTAACAACTTAATGAAATAGACTGGGTGGAAGTGCAGCTTCTGGTTCCAGACTGTGGCACTCCGTGACCAGGAGAAAGGAAAAGAAGCCAATTCGCAAAGCCTTGAGTGTAGCATTTAAGGGAGCAGGTCTCCCCCTGCTGGCAGTGGTGGTGGCAAAATGAGTCTTGGGCCACACAACGGGTACTGAGGACTCCAACTGGAAAGGACTCTACAGCAAGAAGACGTGCTTCCAAACCCACTCTCCATCATAGGAACCTGAGCCTAAATGTGAGTGTGACAGTAAAGATTAAAGAAGTCATGCCAGCAGGAAACTATCCACCAAGATGCTGATTTACAAACCCTGGCAAATTAACAAAGCCAGGAAGAAAATTTTTTACATTGGTTTGGCGATATAAAAATATTACCCATTTTTTAAAAATTACCCACTTTCATGAATTGCTTATATCACTCATGATATAGAATCATACTCAATAAAAATCACACCTATCACTACATTGGTCTGATTCATTTGGTTCCATTAGCAAACTTGCCTTTGAAGTTCAAGTTACTGATACAGCATGGGTGCTCATAAGATAGGTAAAATCAGGTAAGTCTGGTTTACTTGCACCTGTGGAAGACTAAAATAATCCTCATGCTTTGGCTTATTTCATTTATTCTCTTTTCTCTGGTATGCATTATGCCCTCATTTACTTCCATCATTGTAAATCCAACTTTTATCTGTCCTTCTTAAAGTTGTACCTTTTGCTCTCTTCCTTCTCCAACAACAAACAAAAAACAACTGAAGGCTATTTTTTTCTTCCTTGATTTTATTAATTAGATTATGTTCAGAATCCTCTGGCATTTGCCACATTCTCATATAGTTTATTAGAGCATGTCCTTCCCATATCAGATTCTAAGATATCTGAAGACAAAGACTGTTTTATTCTGCCCCAAAAAGAAGCAATATGGTTAATGGTTAAGATCTTGGACTTAGTAGTTTTGCGTGTCATGAGCATAAACCTCAGTGCTCTCATCTATCAACTACAAATGATACTAGCACCAACCTCATAAATTTGCAGAAGCATGGTAAGAGAATTAATGTAAAGCTGCCTGGCTCTTAATTACTTGATAATTGTTAACTATTGTTTTCACTCCCTCCATCCCTTCAACAAAAACTTTACATGCTGTAGGCATTCAATTATTATTTGTTGGTGGGGCTTATGCTAATAAATACATTCATATGCAATAATGCATTAGCATTATCTGTGTCTAGAGGACTAACGTGATTAACCATGACCTAGCAGCGCTTACAAAGGCTTGGATTACCAACACAGGGCGATTTCCCCGTCTCGTGATCTAGATCAGCGCGGTTGAATGAATACAACTCTGTATATTGAGAATGTGCTATAATCTGCGCTGTCCAGTAAGGTAGCCATTGGTTATATGTGGTCACTGAGGGTTTAAAATGCGGCTAGTGCAAATGAGAAACTGAAATTTTGTATTTTAATTAGTTCAGTACCCCCTAGTGATTAGTGGCTACTGGACTGGCCAGGGCAGCTCTAGAACTTGCCTCCACGTGTCGGTCTCTTTAAACTCACTTGAGAAGGACTTTTTTTCTAACCTAATTAGTAACCCTCACTGATCGGATGCAAGAGAATTGATCCCCAACCCCTTTTTCTTTAGCTATTACAGGTGTGCTCATTGTGACACTTCACCAAAAGCCGGCAGGAGAGACAGTACCAATATAAAACCCAGCAGCTCGGACAGTCGCACGGGACAAAGGGAGTCACACAAGAAGGTGAAACCGTCCAAAAGAAATACTGATTGCGTCCCTGCCTCGTGGAGGGCTGCTGGAGAGGTAGCCAGGAACGCCAGCCAACCGCCGCGACACGCGTGGCAAAAACGTGAGCCGCGCGCGCGGCGCTGGGGCACGCCTCCGCCAGGCCCAGACCGCGGCGAGGATGCCCGCCTGCCCTCCCACGCCGGACGCCACCGCCTCGGCTTCACGTGCACGTCAGCAGGCCTGTCCCGGTCCCCAACCCTAAGGGCGTTCCTGCGCACAGACCGAGAGAGCCAATCCCGGCCAACCTCCATCCGCTCCCGCGGGAGAATCACGCCTCCTGCCCGGTTTGCTAGAAGCCCGCCCACCCGCAGCTCCTCAAAACCCCGCCTCGAAGCCGTGCCCCCGCAGCTCTTCGCTCAAAGTCCGCTGTACAAAATGGCGGCGAATCCGGGGAACCAACCATAGAGACGCCCGCCTTCCGCGGAGAGAGCGCAGGCCTCTCAGGGACGTCCGCGCCTCCCGGAGAGGCGTGCCCGCCTCGCCTTCCGGTGGCGGGGGGCCTTCTAGGAGAACCTCGACAGTCTCCATAGTGCCGGGTCGTCCGAGCCGAGTCACGTGTCCGGGGAACGCCGCCGCGGAGGCGGAGGGAGGAGAAATGGGCGGGAGGCGGGAGCAGGGGGCGGGGGGAATAGCTTGAGACCGGGCGCCGACGGGGTTGTCATGGAGCCGCGGGGCCGGGCTCGCGCATGCGCCGCCTGACCCGCGGGGCCGGTCGTGGAGAGGCGACCTCGGCCCTAGGTGAGAGAGGGAGGGCTGGGCCCGGGGGCAGAGGGTTCGCGCGGGGAAAGGAGGCAGGAGTAGGGGAGAGAAGGGAAGCGACGTAGGCAAGAGAGAGGACCGGACTTTCGGGGGACAGAGGGCCAAATGGTGGGAACAGGAGGTGGTGCGTCTGTTCCCCTTTTAGTTGGTTTCTTTTGCTGGAGGGGCGCGGCTGCGTGGGAGAGGAGATCGCGGGAGACTGGGGGCTGTGTGTGGGGAGGGGACTTGTATGGGCAGCGAGTGGGGTACGCAGTCAGGGCGGGTGGGCCCCGGACTAGCCCTGCTGGGCGTCCAGGCAGCGGCGGAGAGCCCGCAGGCCTGCCGGGCTCTGAGCAGAGGGGCAGGGAATGGGCAGGTGAATGGGAGCAGGGCTGGTAACCCGGTGAGGGTCCTGGGCCTCCAGGTAGGGGGTGGACATAGTGCCCCGTCCTGGGCGCGGGACGCAGGTGTGCTGTCTTTTGCAGAGACCTGCTGTCACCCATTTGGCTGGTTATTTCTCCTGGGTGGCCAGCTTGCCAGGTATGGCGCCAGGGCGTGGGGAGGTGGGGGAGAAGGTGCGCAGTGCCAAGTAAGGAGTTAGTGGTTAGTGGGTGGGTTTCGGGGACTTCTGAGCCAGGCCCAGGGCACAGGCCGCAGCCAGGCTCCTTCTTATTGCCCAAGTCCTGGCAACACACATGGCCTGGGCGTTTGCCCTGGGAGTCTGGTGGTATGCCAGTCACAGCACGGTCCTAGGGTCTGCCCAGTTCTGCCCTGCTGAGCTGGCAGGCTGGTGGATGCCTGGAGGGTGCCCTGCTGCCTGGCACAGATGCGGCGTGGGCTGGTGCGAATGGGGAGATGGGCACTGTTACTGTGAACCCTTCTGGAAGCTGGGGATTTGGAGAATTTCACTAATTTTATCTCTTTGGAAAAGTAGAATGAAGGGAGCCATATCTGGTTCCAAACAGAGGACATTGTATGGAATTGGGGTTCAGGATCTTTGACATAAATTTGAAGCCAAGTTGGAGAATGGAAATGGATGTGAAGGGGAAAACGAATATTTGAGATTTAGGTTGGGGGGAGGTGTCCTCCCTCTGTTAAAGCACACAGGCATTTCCCCAGAATGGTATCTCCCACATGGATACCAAGACAAAATAACTTGAAGGAAAAGCTAGTAATGCATTTCTAATTCTGACTGGGATTACTCATGATTTTCTGGGTGGTAAGGTCTTAATTTCTATGGCCTTGTGCTTTTTTGTATTTAAGCCTCTGCTTGGGCTTTCACCTCACACCTCTGTCCATGCACGCATGTTATCCACGTGATACATTTTAAAGGGAACTTGAGCTCTTGGGAAAGTTGCCAAGTGTCTATAAAAGGAAAGATCTGAGGGGCATTTCAGATCCTTTCCTTGTAAACCTTGGGTCTCCCTTTTATCATAAGCCTAAATCTCCGTAAAGATTGTGGATTAGACAACCTTTAATTCGGTTGGTGGATTTATCCCTGAGGTTTCACCTTAAAATAAGGGGTAAATGAGATACCTGTTTCCTGCAGGAGACCAGACCTGGAAGTTAGATCTTGAGATGACCATGGTGTTTGGAAATGCACAGTCTTGACCTTCAAGCTGTTCAGCTATTTCGGTGACAGCTAAGCTGCGAGGCTGTCAGCGGGACTCAGCAGGACAGAAGATTTGTTGGAATGTATTATTCTGTTGAGCACCTCACACATTAGTTGTGGGGGGTTGAGGTTGCAAAGATGAAAAAAAACAAAAAACAAAAAACCCCAATTCTTGAGGTTGAGGAGACAGATAACCAGACTGTAATGTAAGGAGTGTAAAAATAGAAGAGCCAAGTGCTATGGAGCACTTGTTAAAATTTTATGTTATTGCTATTTATATAAACTTCTATATTTATTGATTCACTTTCCATTATGAGTTTTATGTGTACTATTCCCTCTGGGAACGTTCTGGATAATGTGTCACGTGTGCACCTAGAAGAGGCCCAATTAGGTCGATTCTGACAGTCTGGGGGAACTTAAGTTGGAGCCCTTTTAGCAGAGAGTCAGACATGTGAGGAGCTCAGATGTTTGTAAAGCAGCGTTAGTGGTTTCCAGTCTGTGCCAGGAAGCAGGAGATGGTGCGCTGGGTAAGAGCTTAGTAACCCAATTTCAACCGCTAGTCAGCTTATGAGCACCTACCTTGATTGTAAAATAATATTGAGGAGGAATAACAATCTTGAGGTTTTCAGACTGCCGTTTGCACGGCCCTGGCTTTGAGAGCAGTGGTGGTAAATGCCATCACTGCGTGCTTTTCTGCTGTCCCGGGCCTCTTACGGTGTTGTGCAGGAGTGGGTCTGTTGTTCACTGGCTAATTGATGTCCCCAGGGCCACTCCCAGAAAGGCGCTGCCTCTCCTCTCAGAGAAGAGAGGTCAAGGTGCGATGATGTAGCCTTTTGTTGTCCATCCCACCTTCCTAAGACACTAAGGCTTTCTGTTGCTGAAAAAGAACTTTACTTCAGACAGAGGCTTTCATATTTTTAGCCACTTTCACATCCAAAGTAGTCCGTTTGCTATTCTAAAGTGGATTATGCGTTCTTTATTTCCAACTGCCACCAGTTCTCTAGGATTTAACATTTTTGCATCTGTTCTCCTTTTAACCTATTAGTCAACGTTTGTGTATTGATTCCACAATCATGCACCTTCTCAATGAGCCAGAAAACTCCTGTGTATCTTCTGTAGTTCCGTTGAGCACACTTTAGTAACAGCAGGAAGACCTTTTTTGTTGTCTTATCAAAAGGACTGTAGACTAAATTGGGTTGCTTTATCTAAAATACCTGTAAAATAATTCATATCTAGTAAGGTAATGTGAAAACTTTGCCAAGCGCTCAATTAGTTGCAACTAACATGAGCTACCTTCCTGATCTAAATCAACAGCAGGGTCAGACTTGCTTAAATCTGATTGCCCATCCACAAGCTACATCTCCTTCCATTTTGAAGAAGCTTCCTGTTCCCTTTCGATGGTATTACTTCAGGAAAATGAAACTATGCACATTTGTTGGGTTCCATACAAAAGGATCCTGATTTAATGAGACCTACAGTTCTACATTTTGGGCTCCTTTTTAAACTGGATTATTCATGCTGTCCAATTTCATAGCCACCCAGTAGAGTTGTTGCTTTTCCATCATGCTGTGCAAGATGGGACAGTGCCATTGTTTATCTTTTATGCACATAGGACTTAACTTGTGACCAAGAGTGCTTGGTTTGACATGGATTGAATGGGGGAAGCCAGTCCCCTTGAATGAGTTAGATAGGATACAAAATAATTTTTACTCGGAGTTGTGTTTAAAATTCAGTCTCATTCGGATAAGTTCCCTTTAAGTCCACTTCTACTGAATGCAAAAGTATGAGCAAGAGGGTTGCTAAAGGATGCTTGTAAACATCCTTGTCTTAATTTTATCTTGAATCGCTCCTCTGCTTCTGGAGTAGTTGATGTTCTTCACTATATCCACTGGTAGAGAAGTGTTCAGACTTGGCATTTCACGGTATTCCAGATACAGTACCCTTTGGCAGGGAGCTCGTGTTCCTCTCCACTCAGAAGGACAAATGGATGGAGTCGCAAGTGGACTGTGAATTAAAACCTCACCAGGCATTGCTTATACCTAGTATCTTTGTGTATTCATGCTGCTGTAACAAAACAGCACAGACTGGGTAGCTTATAAAGAACAAAAATGTATTTCTCACAATTCTAGAAGCTGGAAGTCCAAGGTCAGGGGGCCAGCACAGTCATCTTCTGGGTCACAGAGTGTTCACTGTCCTCCTCTGGTGGAAGGGGCAAGGGGTCTCTCTGGAGTCTCCTTTATAATGCATTCATCCCATTCACTAGGGCTCCACTCTCATGATTTAAGTACCTTCCAAAGGCCCCACTTCCTAATACCATCCTCTCTGGGGGTTAGGATTTCAACATATGAATTCTGGGGAGGGGGGCGGGACACAAACATTCAGACCATAGCGCCTACCCAGTTGTCATCGTCATTGCCATTTTCCCTGTTTTCTTTATCCCTGCAGTAGCCTTTGTGTTCTTACCATGCCATCCTTATCACTGCCATTCCACAGGGACTGAGATGGCCTTGTTAAAATATCTGGAATGTTCTCAGCCTCTGCCAGCTCTTTGAAGGGTTCATTTGTCTCATTCTTTGCACTGTTAGCCAAGCTCTGGATGTGCTGTGGACTCGTTGTGTGTCACTGGGGCAAGTCTAGGCTTCTTTAGCTTCTCTGGGCTCCTGACTTGTACATGTGACCGTCTCTCCAGCATCTCCACTTGGGTGACCCACAGTCACTTCTCTCTACATAGCCAAGACTGGACCGGCCTAGCCACGCCACCCAGTCCCTCTGTGCCCTCTTGGGCTGCCTAGCCTAGGAAATGGTCCCACCATCTACCTCCCAACATGGAATCACCAAACCCCATCAAGTCTTCCTTCTAAATATATCTCCAGTGTGTTCCCTTCTCTCCATCCCCACTGCCACTACTTTAATTCACCTGGGCTACTGTGGTGGTATCCAAATGATCTCAATGCCTCTCTTGCCTCTCTCCATTTTAATCTCAGTCCAGCCTCCAAAATGCTTTGAAAATGCTTATTGGTGATGGGTTATAAGGAACTGCCCATCTGGCCCCCACCAGTTCCTCTAGGCGCAAGTGCATGGCCTTTTACACCCCTGCACCGTGCTCTGGCCTCCCTGGCCTCTCAACTCTTTGAATGTGTCAGATTCTTTGCTCCTTTAGGGCCTTCATAGGGCCACGTCCCACTCATCCCCCTTCCCCTGGCTAACTCCTCTGGATCCCAGATACATGTCACTTCCTCAGGAAAGCCTTCCCTTGCCCAGTACCTCCCACCCCAGACTGTTAGCCCCTCCCCTTCATAGCTGTTATAAAAAATAGTGATTAAGTGAGGCACCTGGGGTGGCTCAGTCGGTTAAATGTCTGCCTTGAGCTCAGGTCATGATCCTGGGGTCCTGGGATTGAGCCCCACATCGGGCTCCCTGCTCAGCTGCTCCGCAGAGAGCCTGCTTCTCCCTCTCCCTCTGCCCTTCCCCCCACTCACTTTCTCTCTCTCTCTCTCTCAAAATAAATAAATAAAATTTTTTAAAAAAAATAGTGATTAAGTAATTGTATGATTACTAGATTAGTGTCTGGCTCTCTAGACCATAAGCTCCAGCAAGGTAGCGACCATGTCTGTTCTGTGCACTTTGTATTGGTCCTAGCACAATGCCTGCTTCATAGTGGGCACTGGATAACTATTTCTAAATGACTGAGTGTCACTTAACCTGAGCCTCAACTTCCTCCTCTGTAAAATGGAAGAGCAACTGAGGAGGACATTTACAGCAGTAATGTTGTGTGTGGATTTGTACAGAATCAAAGCACAATTATACATGGTCTTATTTGTGCAGAAAAGTTCTTTTTAAGCCAAAATGTAGCCTGCACATATGAGGAGTTGTGTTTACTCTGTTCAGTACCTCATCCAAAGAAGTGAAAGGTTAATTTGAGCAACTCTACTGTGGGAGGTGGCACCAAGTCCGGAGCCTGCCAGTGCATGCTGGGAAGGCAAGCCTTGTCCAAGATGGGCATCACCTCTCCTCCCTTCCTTGGGGAGCCGGGGGTGGGGGGGAGTTACCCCTTCCGAAAAGCCTAATCAAGTGTGCCTTTGTTGGCAGTTTACAAAGCTTCCACTGAGCGTGGTTTGTGTGCCCTGAATTTGTAATGGAATTTGAGGGCAGGAGAGGACAGTGAACCTCCTTTTGGGTGGAAACCATTCTCCTGTGTAGCAAACTTGAAGCCAGTGTAAGTGGAGGCCTCTGAGAAAATACGGAGGAAGTGGGTTAGGCCAGCGTTCTCTGCCCTCACTTTTCTCACCAGCTGGATCACCTGTGTCAGCTCTCCAGGCACTGTCTTCTTACGTAATTGTTGTTTTTCCCAGGGCAATCCAGATGAAAGGACCGATGAATCCGCTTCCAGCCCAGTAAAACATGGAGAGGAAAAACCCGTCCAGAGAGAGCCCCAGAAGACTCTCGGCCAAACTGGGCAAAGGCACAGAGATGAAGAAGGCGGCTCGTCAGCTCGGCATGGCAGCTGCTGAGTCAGATAAGGACTCTGGATTTTCAGGTTAAAAATACCTTATTCCTTCCACATTTCAATGAATGATTTGCCTGAAAAATGTCCTCCCTAAAACTCATTTGTGTGATAAACGTGGGAAGCTTTCATGTACAGAATAAATAACTATCTGATCTCTTAAAATGGTAATTCTGGTGCCATATGCTGGGCTACCCATCAGAGTCATTGGGGGTTAGTTCTGAAGGGATGATCTGCCATCTTTTTTCAACTCAGACTCTCTCAACTTTAAATCTTAACATGTCCAACTATTGCAAGTGGTGACTGGAAAAAAAAAAAATTTAAATACTCACAAATCTGTTGTCTTAGCTCCTTTTTCATAGGAATAGCTACATTGCAGGAAAAAAAGTACTACTGCATGGTGTCACCGTGTAGCAAATGAAAAACAAAAGTAGTATATAATTTAAGACAACTGTTTTCGCTAGGAAAGTAATTTTGCCATGTCTAAAAACATTTCCCCCCACAACCCATCCCTGCCAGGATCTGTACATTCTGTATTTGGACGGAGACCCCCCAGTACACTTCCAAACTGGAGACCCTATTAGAGACAAGCAAGTAGAATGGTTTTCAGGTTTCCTCACTAGTTTGTTTTAAACCTCATCTGGAAGGGCGAGCTGCCTACACAGCGAATCTTTTAATTTTGTGCCGGGCACTTGTATTTCCAGGTTTGAGGGTAAGGGCTTAAATATGGCTCTAGTGTCAACATCTTTGGCCGAGAGGACGCAGAAAGATGATGCCAGGGGATTCTGGCTGGGTCAGCATCCAGGGAGTAGAGCCCCTCTCCTAGAGGAAGATTTATGTTATCCAGCTTCACAAAGACTAATCAATCCATCTTGTTGATTTATTAATTTACAGTACGAAATGCAGCTGTTAGGAAAATTAGAACTCTCTCATCCCTAGATTGGTGTGTTTTCTCCCTGTAGGCATACTGCATGAGAAGCCAAATTAAAAATAGATTGTTGCTCAGGGAGGAACAGAGTAACAACTGATAGAACGATTAGAAAAAGGACAATCCAGGGAAGGAGGGCCAGCTTATTAGCCCTTTGGGTTTTTCTTCTCTCAGCATTATTTCCCAGGCTTGACTCATCATAAGGCTCACCTGAGATTCTTTTTAAAAATACCGATCACTACCACCCAGGTATGTCCTGATTCCCCTGAGGTCATCAATTGCTAAAGGAATCTCATCAGTGTTACTCATTTAATTAGCAGAATGTCTTTTCAAGCTCACAAGGGAGTTGGAGTACCTATTGAGTAATAATAATGATGTTAACATTTACATAGAATTTACCATATAAGTTCTCTGTAACCAGTGGCTGGTTGGCAAGCCAGCCCCTGATGTATAATGTCTGCCAGTTTCCATGATACATACACTCTCACCAGGACCAATTAATTTCAAGCTACTCATACGATGTTACCAAATGTGGGGATGGGAAGATTTGGGGAATTAGAAAAGATGTATACTGTTAGTCTGAATGAGCTGGGAGGAACCAGCCGCAACACATCATGGCATGGATCATGCTAAGTAGTTCACATAAAATAAATCATAACAGCTATTCTGTAAGAAAGTAACTATTATGTTCCCCATTTTATAGATGAGGAAATTGAGGCATAGAAAGATTACATGATTTCCAAGGTGTCTGGGTGGCTTAGTCGTTAAACGTCCAACTCTTGATTTTGGCTCAAGTCATGATCTGAGAGTCCTGGGATTGAGCCCTGCTTTAAGCCCCGCCTCAGGCTCTGCTTAGCATAGAGTCGGCTTGTCCCTCTCCCTCTGCTCCTTCCCCTGCATGAGCGCACACACACACACACACAATCTCTCTGCAATAAATAAAAAAATAACATCTTTTAAAAATTAAAAAAAAGTTTTTAAAAAAGAAAAATTACATAATTTCCAAGATCAGGTAACTGGTCAATGGTAGAGCTGGGATTTGAATCCAGGGATGTGTGATTCCAGAGGCCCTATCTTTCGACACTATAGCCCAGTACTTACTGGCAAGATCTGATGAAATTCTTGAGTCAGCCACATCCACCTCATCTATTCATTTATTCATTCAATAATTGATCAGGGATAGTCAGTGATGAGAAATACACTTTGGCTGAGATGCTCACAGTTGCTACACTGGAGTGAAAATATTCTGTGCGGGGACTAAAATAAACCTACATGGACGCTTGGGTGGCTCAGTTGGTTAAGTGTCTGTCTTCAGCTTGGGTCATGATCTCAGGGTGCTGGGATCGAGTCCTGCATCCGGCTCCCTGCTCAGCGGGGAGTCTGCTTCTCCCTCTCCCCTCTGCCCCTCCCCCCTGCTCATGCTTCCCTCCCTTGAGCGCACTCTCTCTTTCAAACAAATAAATGAAATCTTTAAAAAATATAAAACAAAATATACCTACATTTGGTGCAGCTATCCACACTTTTTGGTGTTCTATAAGATAGCCACAAGATTCCCTTACTTTGGCATTCCATATATGCTGACCTTTGGCCCAAATTCATCAGGCACTGGGCTAAGATTATGGTTGAAGTTTGGCGGGGGCACGTGGATACCTGTGCAGTTCCTGTTATCTGAATGATAAGAATATTGCCGTGGATTGAGCTAAGTTTATTCCATATTCCAGGCAGACTTTCATTGGTTAGGATGGTGTATGAGTTTGCTAAACTGCCATAAGAGTATCACAAACCGGATGGCTGAAACAGCACATTTATCGTCTCACAGTTCTGGAGGCTGGAAGTCTGAGATCAAGGTGTGGGCAGGGGTCATTCTCTGAGGGAGAATTAAAAAGAAAAAAAAAAAAATACTGATCCCCAGACTCCTCTCCTGGAGATTACGATAGTGAAGGTCTCGGGGAGGGCCTGAAAGGTGGGTTTTACTGCTTTTTACACGTGTCTCTGGTGATTTCTGTGATCAGACCGGTTTGGGAAACATTGTAGGCCTAATGTCTCTTTTTTTTCTTTTAGTATCATGTTTGTTTTTCATCTCTTTTTCATATCATGAAGGTAATACGTGCTCATTATAGAAGCTTCGAAATTTAGGAACATGCAAAGGAGAACTAAACATCCGTAATCCTACCACCGATTATTGCTAGGATATTGACATTTCCGTATGCCTTCCAACAACCTCAGCCTTGTCAGGCCACGTGTTTTGTAGTATGTCCCAAAGTCTGGAGAGTTTTTCTGATAGTTGCCTTATTCTCTATGTCAAAGCACTTTAAGGAGCATTGTGTTGTTCAGACATAAGGTGGGATTAAAAATCATCGTTAGGCCTCAGAAAGCGGCCCCAGTGAATGCCTCCGGCCTTTCCTGGGCCACGTGCCAGGGAGTGAGTTCATCAGTTCCCCGAGTTACCATTCCAGTTACCTTGGAGCGTGATGGGATTTGTAAAACCAAGGTAGTTTTTCCCATTTGAATTATTTTCCCAGCTTTATGTTTTGAAAAATTTCAAATCTACACAAAACGGAACGAACATCACAGATGTCTTTCGTTCAGATCCACTGAGTGATACCATTTTGCCCTATTGCTTTATACACATACATACCTCTTTGTGTTCACACACATACATATCTATATATAAACATATATAGTTCAGTACGAATTTCCTAAAAAAATAACATTCTTCTGTATAATTACAACATTAGTGTCATAACCAAGAATTTTCACATTGATGTAGTTATTAATTAGCCACAGTCCATATTCAGATTTTCCCCGTTGTCTCAATAATGTCCTTTATAACTGTTTATCTTTTTGTCAGCGTGTTTGTTTTGGATCCAGGATCCAGTTGAGGATTGTGTGCATTTCATTTAGTTGTCCTTTTTAGTCTGAATTAGTCTAGAACAGCATCTTCATCTTTCCTTGCCTTTTCCTTCCTCCCCTTCTTCCCTTTGTTTTCTTTAACGACAGTGACATTTTTGAATGAATTAGGCCTGTTGTTTTGTAGAATGTCTCACTCTCTGGATTTTTCTGGTAGTTGCCCCATTATTAGAATCAGGATAAGCATTTTTTTCTTTACCAAAGTACTACATTCTTGATGTTACACCTTTCCCATAGCAGCACATAATGAGACTCCAAAGTTTGTCTGTTCTTGGTGATGCCCTCCCTGGCTGATCACGTGGTTAAGGTAGTGTGTAAACATATACGAGATTTATTTATTGTAAAAGTACCCTTTTCTCTTTGTAATTAGTACATAGTTTATGGGATGATACTTTGACACTGCGTAACTATCCTGTTTCCGAAAAACTCTTGACCAGTGGTTTTAGCAACCATTGATGATCCTTGCCTGAATCAATTACTACATCATTGGCTTAAAAATGGTGATCTGATTTATCACTCCTTGTACACTTTATTAGCTGACACTCTTCTGTGCAGCAGGGTACCACTGTGGATTCATGGAATTCTTTTGTAATTCATTTCCTATATAATTGTCCCAAATTTGGCCAGGGGGAACTCCTCCTAGGTAGTTCTGTGTTTTTTCGACTTGACCCCATTTGTGTTTGAGCACTTTCTTGTTTTCTGGGACAGTAAGATGTCCAGGCTCATCATGTACTTTTCACTGCCAAGGACTTGAATTGAACTCAGCTGTTTCTCCAAGGATCCGTTTTTCTTTTTGTGCAGAATGGCGTTTAGAAACCAAGATCCATGCACTAGGCATGCATTATTGCTTCTGAGGTCCTTTGTCTCTGGCCCTGGTTCTTCATTAAAGGTGCACATTCGGAATCCTTGTGCTTTGTGAAAATCCACTTGCCTGGGCACCAGATAAGTCATTCAGTAGATTGAGGGGAGGCCCCCAGCATCTGTAAATTCTAAAAAACATCACTAGAGATTCTGATTAAATGCAAGTGTTGACAGTTACACTCATTTAAATTATAGTCACATTTCCGTCCTGCCTCAGCCAAATTACTCTGAGATTCTTGATGAGCATTTAGTGTATTCCCAGACTCCTCGCTAGCAGGGTTAGAGCAGTCTCTTGCTTTACTCTAGGAGGTAGCTAATTAAGTCCTTTTTGCATGGATTTCACATCGGGCAACCTCATTTTCTTTACCTCAGAGAGTATCTTTCTATCTCCCATTGTGCAGGATCCCCAGGAGGCACACTCAGTGTGCATTTAGGATACGAGCACCTCCTTTGTTGGAGGTGTTGGGTGGAGGCGGGTAACAGACACATTTTAAATTTCAGCTTTGATGAACTTACCCAGAATTGTGCAATTAGAAAATTTAGGACGGAGCTATTTAAATTTCAGCATGGATGTAAGTTTTGAGGTTTACATAAGGTTGGTTTTGTTTTTATTATTATATCTTGAGATATAATAATAAGCCTCTAAAGGTCTTAATCCTGCCCCAGTCACACACACACTCCCCTCCTGTCTCAGCAGCAGATTCTCGAAAGTAATGATCTAACTTTGAAACCTTCATCCTGTTTCTCCTGTAGGCTGGTGATGATTACTTTCACATAAACCCTAATTGATGCAAGCTTTTGTCTGTAATAGAGTTAGAAAGGAAGTCTGCTATCCTAGGGCAGTGATTTGTAATCTTTTGGGGCTAGGAGGGGTCATGTGTGGATTCCATTGAGAATACAATGAAAGCTAAAGACCCATTCAGAAAAATTCACAAAAATGTATATCACAAATGTTGCATTCCATTTCGAGGAGTCTGTTAACTCCTTAGAAGGTCTGCTTAGGAGCCCCTAGCCTAGATCCTATGCAAACTGACCATTCTTCTGCCCAGCAGATGGGAGCTCAGAGTGTCTGAGCTCGGCGGAGCAGATGGAGTCCGAGGACATGCTGAGCGCCTTAGGCTGGAGCCGAGAAGATAGGCCAAGGCAGAACTCCAAGACTGCGGGCGGTGCCTTCCCCGCGCTGTCACCGATGGTTGTCATGAAGAATGTGCTGGTCAAACAGGTGAGGAGGACTGCTGTCTCCTGATGTGTCTGCACATTAAAGTTTCTGAGCTCCCTGTGTACAGTGCCTCTCCCTCTCCAGCAAGGAAGAGATTTTAGAAGCAGACCACTGGAACCACACTGATGTGTGCTTCTGTCCTGGGGACAGTGTTTTCAGAAGGACTGCAGTAATCATGACCCGTGTTCCCATTTTCCAGACAGTAGGACTACTTTATTTCTGTATTCTTGGTTTGTCCAAAGGGACCCCAGAATTCTTTAGTCATGTATAAAGGAACAGAGTAGAAATGTTGTAACTTCCTCAGTGCATTCTAACATATGGCAGAATTGAGGGTAGAAACAAAAGAATCTCTTTTTAATTTGAGTTGCCCTTGAACTGAGAGATGTAGGATGTATTTATTTGTTTGAGCAGTAGAGGCAATTTCCATGTTCTCTCAAAGCCATTTCATTAGTGAGAGAACAGCTCTTTGGTTTGGGTATGGCTGTCCCAGGAGAGTCCACACAGCATTGTTGTGGAATTGAAAAGTACCCTGTTTTGGGCTTTATTACATAACTATTCATATGACATGACTATTGTCTGGATATGAAAGAAAAGAAGATTTAGAAATGAAAGTGTAAGCTCAGCCCAGTGCTTGAAACAGAATTCAATCACATTAACTTGGCTAAAGAACATTTAACCTTACCCTTCTTTGCTCGAAAGCATTATCAGTTCCCCTGTGGGTCTGCTGATGAGGCTGCTTGCAGCTGGTGAAGTTGGAGATCTGGCTTTGTGTTGTTGACCTTCCCACCTTAGGTGGAAGAACCTGGCGAGAGCCTGACAGGAAACCCTAGGACCTGAACTGTTCACTTCGTTCTTACAGAGGAACACAAACTGATTTTCACCAAGGCAACCTAGTGACTTGGGGGAAAGAATTAAGAATTTGAAGATTTTTTTTCCTTGGCAGATCACATCTCAGCTGGAAGCATCCATAGTTGTCCTTAGTGAGACGAAGAGAGGAAATAAAGACACGAGATGGATCCCACTTGAGATTGTCCAGGCCCCCCCAGTGCTGCTTGCTTCTGGTTTTTTTTGTTTTTGTTTTTGTTTTCCTCCAGCTCTTTCTCTCCCCGCCTTCCTCTCCTGCTCCCTTCTGGCTCTTTCTCGTGTGTCTGTCTGTGTTTATGTGCCTTCTTTGTGGTAGGCAAGACTGGCAGCTCCTGAGGGTTGGAAGAGTGAGTAGGCTTTTCCAGCAGAGCGGCGTTCTTCAGGACAAAGACCTCCAGGAAGGAAGGCTGCTGGGCTGGATCAGGAGCTTGGAGGCTCAGGGCGGGGCAGGCTGACCTAGAGAAGCAGTCTAGGAGTTTTATTTTGTGTTTTCAGACATGCTTGAATCCAGCACATGCCAAAATTAAAATAATTTGTACACTTAAAAAAAAATCTCTGCATATTGTGTAATGTCTTGATTATTGCTGCTTGCTTTTAGGTATTTTTCTTGTGAGGGTCTGATTCCCTCCCTGCCACCAGACCATGTGATCTTGCACATCATTACTTAGCCACCGTGGACTTCAGTTTGCTCATCTTTAACATGAAGGCTTTGTGAAATGATTCTGAGATCCTATCCAAGCCGAAAATCTTGTCCCGTGTTCCCTCAGATGATTTCAATGTGAATAACACATTGTCAAATCTAATAATTAGAACAAATAAGCTAAGTATCTATGAAGGCGGTGAGCATACAGCCGCATTAGGAAGAATGATCCACTGAAATCATCTTGGGAGAGTAATGAGTTAGATAGTTTGTGGATCTGTTTGCCTCGTAGGTCTTGTCCTTACGGCATAAGTGACTAGGGGGATAGCGTGAAGTTTTGCTCCTGACTGAGTGGGCTAGGCTGATCTCTACTTCAAAAGACCTCTAATTTTGGACCTCTGACAAGGAAGTGTGGTTGCTAGGCCCAGTACTGCTTGCTTATGCACACCCCAGGGTATGTTCAAACACCATCCGGGCTCCAGAATGGACTCTCTGGGTCATCCTAGCCTTTGTACAGATGAACTGTAGTTGAACTTGGCCTAAAGTTTCTAGCCAGGCATCCAAGAAGCTGAAATGTGTACAACATGTTGTGCAGATATGGGAAGAGAGTCCATAGCTTTCTTCAGATAAATCAAATGGCCCCACCACGGGTAAGAACCTCCATCGGGTTCTCTCTTCCTAGCCTCATCTATACCCGTATCTTTGGGACCGAGTCAGAACTGGACTGGTTTTTTTTTTTTTTTAAGATTTTATTATTTATTTGACAGAGAGCGAGAGAGGGAACACAAGCAGGGGGAGTAGGAGAGGGAGAAGCAGGCCACCCGCCAAGCAGGGAGCCCGATGCGGGGCTTGATCCCAGGACCCTGGGACCACGACCTGAGCCGAAGGCAGACGCCTAACAACTGAGCCACCCGGGCGCCCCATGGACTGGCTTTTAAATATTGGGGACAGGGGCACCTGGGTGGCTCAGTTGTTAAGCATCTGCCTTCGGCTCAGGTCATGATCCCGGGGTCCTGGGATCGAGCCCCACATCGGGCTCCCTGCTCCGAGGGAAGCCTGCTTCTCCCTCTCACACTCCCCCTGCTGTGTTCCCTCTCTTGCTGTGTCTCTCTCTGTCAAATAAATAAATAAAATCTTTAAAAAAAAATAAAATAAATATTGGGGACAAGTAGCCATGCCCTTCTTTTTTTTTTTTAAAGATTTTATTTATTTATTTGACAGAGATATAGCGAGAGAGGGAACACAAGCAGGGGGAGAGGGAGAGGGAGAAGCAGGCTTCCAGCCGAGCAGGAGCCCAACGTGGGGCTCGATCCCAGGGCCCTGGGATCATGACCTGAGCCAAACGCAGGTGCTTAATGACTGAGCCACCCAGGCACCCCAAGCCATGCCCTTCTGTATTAGACTTCCATCTGAATCAGTACTTTAAAAATAAAAATGTACAATCGAGGGGTAACATAACAAAAGCTGAGTAGTGAATGGTTAGGATGGATTTTAGAGTCAGACCGAGGATGGAATCCTAGCTCCATCACTTAGTAGCTCAGAGGCTTAAAGCAAGTTATTTCCACTTTCTGAGCCTCTATTTCTTCTATATGAGCGGAAACAGTAACTCGGCCTGGGTGTTAGCGAGGTGAGATGAGAGCACCCACATAAACCGCCGCACGCAGTGCCCCCCGCGCACTTAGTGCCGCCGAGGCACTGTTCTCTTGAATGGCTTTCTGGTGACCCGGCGGCCCCGACTTAAGAACAGGGGTGCCGACAATATGTACCTCTCGAATCAAAAGTCGTTTTCAGGTGCAAGAGGTCCCAGATGTAACTAAATGAAGACAGACTTTGGTGTGAAGACACATTTATAGTCTTGAGATGAGCACCTTTTACGTCAGGACATTGCACTGTCAGTATTTTCATTGCCTCAGTTGTGACCTGAAGCCTGTCATTACTTCCCCTGTCTACGATCTCTCTCTCTCAGGGCTAGCACTTGGATAAAAATGATAGAGTTCCTTCAGTGTTCCCTTAAGAAAGGTAAAAAGCACACACACACACACAAACCACCCAAACCACTGATGTCCGGCACAGATGGATTTTCCGGCCGCTTTTCCGGCCCGTTCTTGAGAAGGGCCAGCGCGGGGGTGAGGCAAGCTCCGCGGGGCCTCCGCTCCCGGCAGGTCACGGCAGCGTGCTGCTCTTCTCCTCTGTTCGCAGGGCAGCAGCTCATCCCAGCTCCAGTCGTGGACCGTCCAGCCCTCCTTCGAAGTGATCTCGGCGCAGCCGCAGCTGCTGTTCCTTCATCCACCCGCGCCGCCTCCCGCGAGCCCGTGTCCCGCCGGCGAGAAGAAGTCGGACTCCAGGAACTACCTGCCCATCCTAAATTCTTACACCAAAATCGCCCCCCACCCAGGCAAAAGGGGCCTCTCCGTCAGCTCAGAAGCAAGAGGAGACAGCGGGATGCAGAAGAAAGTCTGTGCCGAGAGACTGGGGCCGAGCGGGTCTTCCAGGGAGCCTGCCAAGGCCGGCGCCGCGCCCCCCAGCCCGCCAGCGCCCGCACCGCCCGGCGCCCAGCGGGCAGAGGACTCCGCTCCGCAGGGCGTGCCCTCCCTGGCGGCGGGCGGAAGCCCGCAGACTCTTCAGCCGGTGTCCAGCAGCCACGTGGCTAAAGCCCCCAGCCTGACCTTCGCTTCCCCCGCCAGTCCCGTGTGCGCGTCGGACAGCACGCCGCCCGGCGGCGAGAGCAGCTCCCCGCTCTCGCCCCTGTGGGCCGCCGGGCGCCTCTGCCGCAGCCCCGAGCTCTTCGAAGAGCGGCGGCAGAGCAAGCACCGGCGCTTTCACAACACCCTGCTCGTCCTGCACAGGTCCGGTCTGCTGGAGATCACGCTGAAGACCAAGGAGTTGATTCGTCAGAACCAGGCGACTCAGGTGGAGCTAGACCAGCTGAAGGAGCAGACCCGGCTGTTCATCGAGGCCACCAAGAGCAGGGCTCCTCAGGCCTGGGCCAGGCTGCAGGCCTCTTTAACCTCGGGGTCTAGGCATAGCGGCAGTGACCTGGAAGCATTCTCCGACCACCCAGACATGTAACCCAGGAGGTTTTTGCTGTCACTTGAGCGGTTCTTTTTAACACTTTGGCTGTTTCTACTCCTGTTTCCCAAAGCTTATGTAAGAGCTTTTCCTTCTACAATTAAACTGTTGGGCAGTTCACTTAGGAAGCCACATGCCCATACCCGGCCGCTGTCTTAACCTGTGGTCTGTGCACAGTTTACATACGTCCCTGTCCCTCTGAGGACCTCAGATTCGGAGTGCCCTTGGGGCCCCTTTCCTCAGCCCACAGGCACTTAGATGGGTCACGGGGCCAAGCAGGAGAAATGGTTGTGTGGGGCTCTTGCAACTATCACCTCCCACCGTCCCACACACTCACTGTGATCAAGGGTACAGTGACGGGGAGGAGCACACAGAGTGACACCTGTCAAGCCAGGGAGTAGGTGACAGAAGGATCCCTTTGTGGAGCTTCCCTTGAATGTCTTAGTCACAGAGAGAAAGACGAGGCGTGCTTGCGTTCCATAAGTCATCGTGCCATCTGGGCAAACGCTAAAATGCCTTGGGCACAGGTTGGGCCGAGGGTGCAAGCGCTTGAGCATGTGACACTCTGTCTTCCTAAACTGGAAAGTCGAGGCGGGAGGGTCGCACCATTGAACTCTTTCACTCTAATCACAAGCCAGATTTCTCCTCACTTAAACTGGTAGGCAAAATACTTCAGATTTGTAAAGTATGGAATGGATTCAGTACCATCTGGAATTATAATTGCTGAATTGCTTTTTTGACTTAGACTCTGAAGAAAGTAGACATGGCCAGCATCTCTTGGTTGGGAGTTGGAGGATTCTGGAAATGTATGCTTCCCCCCCCCACCTTCTTTTGAAACAATGCAACCTGTTTTATGTGTGAACATCTCAAAAGAGAGCTTTGTGGCTTCTGAGAATGTACGTAAGTTAAGTCTCTGCTGCCACCTTTTTATCCCCTTTTGTTTTTGTAAAAGAGGAAAGGAGTGAGCACTAAGCCTGATCCACTTTGAATTAAAACCATCCTGAGGTCATGATGTTGAAGTGCCCAAAACGTTGGAAACCATTCTTCGTACCGATATTCTTTGCCTATCCAAAGTTTTCATTTGTCGCATGTCACAGTGACGTGGAGCACTTGCGGGGTAGAGTCTTCTGTGTTTCCTTCATGCGTTGGATGTCGGCAGCAAAGCCAGAGGTGTAGGGTTGGTTGTTTGAAGCTCATCTAGAAATGGAGGGTGTGATACAATTTCCAGGTGATACCGATTCTTTGAGCTTCATGGTAAAGGTAAATGGGATTTCTAAGTAGTATCATTTCAGACTTTTTATCTCATTTAAAAATTTCATTCTCTTGAAAATCTCCGTGCAAATTACCTTAATAAGAAATCCTGTATGACCAGCTTCACCTTTTCTGCAAAGAAAAATGTTGTGGAAGTTTCACCAGGGCCAGAAGCTAATGCTCACATTTACCTGGTAGTTATAACTTTCACATAGTTTTTAAATTTCAAGGTTTCAGATTGCCCTCACTTTGTTATTAAACATGTATGATTTAGATATGACCAATTTAGAAAGAGCTTGGTAAAATCTCTGCACTCTCCTGATCAGTGCAGAATTATTACCTGCAATTTGCTTTCTGAAGGAGTTTCAAAATCCCAACAAATGTGTCTTTAAGCAGACTCTCAGCTCCTTTGAATATTCTCCTCTTGGCCCGCTCCCTTTGCCTCCCCTGAATCCGTGTGGTACTACGACAGTTCTGCTCTGCGCACCATGCTAGGAAGCTTCCTTTTTGGCAGAAAGTATTTGGCAGCAAAGCTACCGAGACAGGTGCACTCAGAACAGCCTGGGCGCCAGTCATGAGTCTTACTGAGTGTCAAAAATCTGAACATACTTGCTGAGAACCAAATTTATTCCATCGGAAAAACCCTCTGTGGAGCTATCAGCCTCTTGGCCTCTTCCTAGTTAAGATTTGCATTTCCCTTCCTGTTATGGTAAAAGATGATGAAAGCCACCATTGATCTGCACTGCTGAGTGGCAGGGGAAGCAGCACCTCCCGGCTCCTCTGATTGTGTGACTTCGTGCTGGAAGTCTCTCTAGGCTGTTAGCATGGGTGTTCTTTCCCTCGTGGAGCTGTAAGCAGATGAAGCCAACTAGGGAAGCTAGTTCTTGGAAGAAGAGGTCCACTGAGGCTCCCAGACATTTGGGGCCAGACGCCAAATCAGCACATGGAGGAACCTCGGAGTAGACCAGAAGGATCTCTGGTGGTTGCACAAGGCTGTAAGTAGTGATGGTCTTAGCGGGCATGATTTGATCTGGTATGAAGTACTGCGGCAGAGCTTCCGTTTTCTGAAAGTGAGAAGCAGTTCTTAGTTCAGACCAACACTTAAAGAAAACTTCTGGCAGATTTTGTTGGCAGGGGTGACACACGTCTAGAAAAAGCTGCTGATGGAACTGGTTATGGGAACGGAGTTTAATAACATTTGTAATTTATTACACTCATGGCTTTTTATTGATTATAGTATTGTCTGACTTTACTATGATTCCTGCAACAGAAAAGTAACTCTCGTGCATATATTGAAGTGTTTTTCCTGCTATGAATTCTTTAGGGTAGAGATTTATTTACCAAATGTGAATTCTTTTGAGGAAATATGAAGTTTTGTAGAAATTGACTGTGAAATGTCAGAGAAAAATAAAAGTCCCTTACTTGAAAACTACTTGGCCTTTCTGCTTTATAAATAAGTGCTTGAAAATACTAAGTGAAATCTAGAGTAAGTACAGTCGACCTTTGAATAGCATGGGTTTGAAGGGATCCACTTCTCTATGGATATCTTTTGATCAGGACGGTATAGCGCTACACATGTTGCTTCCTTATGGTTTTCATAACCTTTCCTCCAGCTTATGTCATTGTAAGAATACAGCGTATCATACATAGAACATATAAAATAGGTGTTACTCGACTGTTTATGCTACTGGTAAGGCTTCTGGTCAACAGTAGGCTTTTAGTATTTAAGGTTTTGGGGAGTCCAAACCTGTACGTGGATTTTCAACTGTGCGCCGGGGTGGGGGTAGGGGGTGGTTCGGCAACCCTAAGCCCCATGTTGTTCAAGGCTGAACTGTATTTGAATTAAGTTTCAAACATATGTACTCAGGTCACTTGGGAATGTTGGGATTAGATACTGAACTGGTGTGAACTTGAAATGCAGGCAATCTTAAGGCAAACGAATAGTCAAGCGTTCCCTGGCGTTTTGGAGGTTTACATTGGGTAGGTTGGGAGGACTAAGAGATTCAATCCAATGGTTTCTTTCTTCTGATCTGACACTTTCACAAATGTCAAAACTACAGTTGTCTGCTGGTATAAACTAATGCCACATTAAATGTTCTTCCTACCACGGAGGTCCTTAGCAAGTACAACTCCAGGCCTCCCTCCGTGCTTCTTAGAGTAGATTCCTCATGCTCTGCTCTTACCTGCTCCCCAAGGCCAGTCCAACCGCCCCTTCCAATTTTTAAGACGTTGGAAAAATCAAAGCTTATTCTCAGGTAAAGGCCTAGAGGGTTGCCGGAGTCTAATTCTCACAGCATTCTTTCTTTCTTTTTTTTTTTAAATATTTTATTTATTTATTTGACAGAGAGAGACACAGCGAGAAAGGGAACACAGGCAGGGGGAGTGGGAGAGGGAGAAGCAGGCTGCCCGCTGAGCAGGGAGCCCGGTGCGGGGCTCGATCCCAGGACCGTGGGATCATGACCCGAGCCGAAGGCAGACGCTTAACGACTGAGCCACCCAGGCGCCCCTCACAGCATTATTTCTGTCCTACACAATTTTCTAAGCAACTTTAGAATGTATGGCTGTACGACCACTTAAATGAAATGTCAAGATAGCTAGAGAGGGCCCCGCCTGAAATCGAGAACCATCTTCCCATAAGAAGTGGTATCCAAGAGAGGCAGACCACACAAAGTGGATCTTTGAGAGATTAAGGTGAATGGGGTTATTTGAGTTGTGGCCCCGGCCCCTTGGCCTGATTCCTGTACAGGGAAATACTTGTGCCCCTAGGACACCTGTTTGGTCCACCCCGTGGATGGCATCACGGCCAATCGTAGCCTGATGCAACAGGGTCTAAAGACCTGCATGCACCTGTCCCCTCTGTTACCCATAAACTGGGTGGCTTTGGGTAAGTCACTGAGCCTCTCTTGGCATCACTCCTGGCTGAATAATGAAGGATAGGAAGTCATTGTCCCCACGGTTCTTCCCAGCCTTCACCATTTGAAAGATCCCTAGCTGAGTTACAGGTGAGCCATAAAATTAACAGATTTAAAACAACCTGGAGTGTCTACAAAGTAGGTCCCTAGTGCTCTGGTAAGATGATTTTAAAATGTTCCATCGGATTTTTAACTTCTATGTGGCTCAAAGGGAAACATTTTGTCGGTCCACATTGGTTTTGCCTTTCTTGAGATTGCCTGGTTGCAGCTAACATGAATTTGCCAATTCCCATATAAAAGCCTGCGCTCAAAGAATTAATGAGCCCCATAGGAGATTTGTTTGGGCTTAAATCAAATCACGTCCTTCCTAGTCAGTCATCTGCAAACAGCTCCCTTCTTTCATCTGAACTGAAGGATAACTGGTTGTATATGTCAGAGGGCATGTCAGTGAGCTTGCATTTCAGTCCAGATCCACACACACACACCCCCCCCCACCCCCACCCCCCGCCCGGCTAGGGAGGATGCTTCTGTGACTGTTAGAAGGTTGACTTAACATTGTGTTCGAGGTAAATGGTCACAGACCATGTAAATGAGGTCCTACTTTCTGAGGGCTTTGTTCTGGTCCCAGCCTTCCAGGGACCACTAGCAAGCACGCGGGAAGAGAGGTGGGGATGAGGTCCACCTGGAGGGGGGAAGTGGCAGCCGGAAGCAGTCTTTATCTCTGCAACCTCAGTTTCCTTTATCATAGGAGGGAGTGATCCCTGCTGTCCCCTTGGCATCCTGAGATTACGGTGAGGTGAGGAACAGTGATGCCTCTAAAGTTTTAAAGTTTTAAAACTGCTCCACACAGCGAGCCAGCCCCCTTGCACGCACACCCAGTAACCCCTCGTGGGTTGTCATTTGCTTGGAATGACGAAGACTGTCTTCTACCAAAATCTCATTTCCAACTAAGGGGAAGACAGCAAATATGAACCCAGCCTTTGACTGGTTTCCCAGAAGGAGGCATCCTGTGGGTCCCTGGTGTCCTGTGACCACTCTGGCCTCTTCCACTCGGAGTTCCTGCTTGGTTCTTAGAGCACATGGCTTCCCCACCCCCCACCCCCCCTCGCTGAAGGACGGTTATGCAAGCCATTAGAGAATTGCTTGGAAGAACAGTCTGTATGGCTCCTGCTTCAAATTACGGCAGTTGGAGAAGGCGAGCAAGAGAGAGAAGCCTGTGGAGTAGGAAGTTAACGCAGCGAGTGGGCGGAAGCCGTTAGGAAAGGAAGGGGGGCCTGAAACGAAGCAGGATCCCGCGGCCCGCGTGCGGGAATGAGGAGCGGTCGGAGTGGCTGGAGAGCGCGAGTGAAAAGAGCGGCCTTCAGTTTTCCGGTCTTTCTCTCAGGAATTGCAGGGACTTGGTGGAGGGCTCGCTACTTCTGGTAGCAGTCTCTGTAACAGGCGGCTGTCTGTTTTCTGGACCCCCCCCCCAAAAGCCTTTGACCGCTGCGGGGCCAATGGGAGCCCTTGGCCTGGAGCCCGCCCTCCATTTGGGGCTAGGAGTGTGGCAGCTCAGGGTCCAGGCTGAGAAACCACGAGCCGAGACTACCTGTAGATGGCAAAACCCTACCTATCCCGACGACGGCTGGGTTGCAATCACCCATCTTCAGCCATCCCTTATACAAATTCGTAACCTGTCCCAAATAAAAAAAAAGTTGCACCCTTAGTGGGCCCTGAATCAAACTTGATAAAGGCGGGAAAGCCCGGTTCCTGGAGGCCCACGGGCCCTAGCCAGTGCTTCATTCTGGCTCCCCTCTGTTCTCCAGCAAGGGTCCCGGCCTTCTTGCTTGTCACCGGGCCACTCAGGAAATGCAAATGAGTGTTCACTTAAGCCAAACACACAGAGGAAAGGCAGTGAACCACCAAAACCAACATCCCAGGGGCCCCCCCCGCTGACCGCCAAGTTCAGGTGTGGTGTAGACAGCGGCTTTCGCCGACGGTTTTCATGCTTCTGCGGGGAGCCAGAATAGCTTGAAGGGGAAAACCCTTTTCTGAAGCCTTTAAGGTGATCCTTGTCGAGTCGAGATATTTGGAAGTTGTGCTTCGCAGTCTAGGCTGCTTTCATTCTTGAAGCATTTTTGGAGCCTCGGTTATGCTGTGAATCCTTTAGCGAGGACGTTACTCATATTGCTGGTTGTGCCAGTGAGGTTGGGCCACAGCGACGGGACCGGCTTCCTGGCCCCACCAACGGCGGGGGCCACCGCCACGCCGGAGCTCCCACTCAATCGCAAATGTCTGCTGCACTGATGGTGTGTGTGTGTGTGTGTGTGTGTGTGTGTGTGTGTGTGAGGAAAAGGGCTCTGGGCCCCCCAGGGTCAGAAGTGAGCAGGCACTGGACAGCGCAGGTTTGCCCCAGGGTAGTTCCCACTTTGGGAGACCTTTAAAAACCCTCAAACCTGGGCTCTTCACTGCTCCATTTGTCCCTCCTCCTCCTCGCTCCTCCCCAAATTTGTATTCTTCTCAATGCCTGATCATTTGTACTTCTGAAAGTTTTCATGACTCCTGAAGCTGACCCAAGACATTGTCCTTGCTTCTTCAGAGTAACAAATACATAATTATGTCCCAGGTGCTGGCCTGGTTGTAGGGTGGTAAATAAAACAGACATGGTCTCTGCTGATATTCTGGTGGGAGGGTGGCGATGACCATCAACTAGTCAGTCACCTCTCTGGTAGTTTGGGTCTCACTAGGTCTTATACATCCAAAGTTGGGTGTGTAAGTCTGGGCAAGGTGATATGTCCTGCTCGCTTCTACTTTTATTTAATTTTTTATTTGTTTTAAATATTTTATTTATTTGAGAGAGAGATGGTGACAGAGATAGCGAGAGAGAGAGAGCACGAGTGGGGAGGAGATGGAGAAGCAGGCCTCCCGTGGAGCAGGGAGCCTGACGCGGGGCTCGATCCCAGGACCCTGAGACCATGACCTGAGTTGAAGGCAGATGCTTAACCGACTGAGCCACCCAGGTGCCCCCACTTTTATTTTAAAGATTAACATTTTTAGAATCTTTGGGTTTAGCATCCTTTGTGTAGGGCAAGGGTTCTTAATATTGAACTACTAGTTGAGAACAGAAGTGTTGGTACAGACAAAATGTATTAGTTAAGTTCACCTCAACACTCAGGCACACTAGCAGAGAGTTCTAAGAAGTAGACTACCTGTTTGGTGACTCACCTTCAGACTTTTTTTTTTTTTTAAGATTTTATTTATTTATTTGACACAGAGAGAGAACACAAGTAGGCAGAGTGGCAGGCAGAGGGAGAGGGAGAAGCAGGCTCCCTGCTGAGCAGAGAGCCCAATGAGGGGCTTGATCCCAGGACCCTGGGATCATGACCTGAGCTGAAGGCAAACGCTTAACCAACTGAGCCACCCAGGCGCCCCAGACATTTTTTTTAAAGATTTATTTATTTATTTATTTATTTATTTATTTATTTATTTGAGAGAGAGAGCGAGCTGGGGAAGGGCAGAGGGAGAGAAAGAATCTCAAGCTGATGAGTGCAGAGCCCAACCCGGGGCTCGATCTTAAAACCCTGAGATCACAACCCGAGCAGAAATCAAGAGTCAGATGCTTAACTGACTGAGCCACTCAGGCCCCCCTGGGCTTTTTTTTTTTTTTTTAACTGAAGTATAATTGACATACAATATACTGTTAGTTTCATGTGTCCATCATAGCGATTCGACATTTTTATACGTTATGAAATGATCCCCACGGTGAGTCTAGTTAGCATCTGCCACCATCTTTGCAGACTTCGGATCTCACCCACCATAGCAGCCGCATCTGCATTCTGCCGGCTGCAGCCGGCGAGCACATTTGCACCCCCCCAAGCACCAGCACCTTCCGAAGGTCTGCACGGTAGGCTTCTCACTTGCCTCAGCCTAGTGCCGGCCCCAGCAGCACCAAACACTTCTGAAGGCCCAGGGCCTAGAGAAAGACACCTGAGGTCCGGGCCCTGGTGCCCTCAGAGCTGAGCCTGGAGACGGGACTCCCGGAGAAAGCAGCAGTGCAGCGGCTGCGGCC
This sequence comes from Phoca vitulina, assembly GCF_004348235.1. Lineage (NCBI taxonomy): Eukaryota > Metazoa > Chordata > Mammalia > Carnivora > Phocidae > Phoca > Phoca vitulina. The sequence continues at coordinate 47,182,594 of NW_022589710.1, forward strand.
TGCTGCCCGAGGCCCCCTACAGACCAGAGCCCAGGAGCTCTCCACGGCCTCGCCGGAAAGAAACTCTAGGCGAGTTGAGATTTGAGCCCAGCCTTGGCATATGGTGCAGCTTGGATGGGCTGAGAGCAAGGGGCCAGCGAAGGACAAAGCATGAGTAGAGGCATCATGGTGGGTTGTAAATATCATGGCTTTGGGTCTGGATCCAGTTGGTTTCTGTGTGATCCTAGCAAGTTAGATAACCTCTCTGGGCTTTGTGTCCTCCTGTGTTAGGTTACCCTCTCCTCCCAAAGATTATTGTGCCGTGATGTATGAAGTATCTCAGTGGCCCCACATGGCAGGTGCTTGGGAAACAGTAGTCATAAGATTGTTACTGCAGGGGAAACATGCAGTTCCAGGAGTGAGGGCAGGGCCACCCTGGTTCAAGGTCAGCCTTTCACTTTGTACTTTCAGGCAGCAGCGGCAAACCGGCCCAGCTCCAGGCCTGCCGCCCGCGCCCTGCTGCACCCAGCACAGAGCCCCTCCTTAAGTACACTCCCTGCAGAGTACTTGGCAAACATGCTCTCCCCAGCCTGTCCCAAGCCTCACCCCTGTTCAGGGCCACACAGCCAGGGGGTGGGGAGCCAGAGAGGAATCTGGAGTATTGATTGTCGGCCCCACCCTCACCAGGATCCTTAATCTCACACCCTGCCCAGCGCCCAGCCTCCCGGCAGGTGACTCAGCCTCCCGGCAGGTGACTCAGCCTCCAGGCTCACCTACAGGCCACACTCCACCCCTGCATCAGGCAAACCCCCTGGCTCCCGCTACTGCCCTCCTCAGGCACCTCCCCTGCAGTGGCCCTCTGCCTCGGCTGCACAGTGGCAGCCTCTGGGGAGCTTGTAAAATCCAGATGCCCAGGCCACGCCCCGGATGAATTCTAGTAGTCTCCGGGAGGTAGGACCTGTCCCTCCCCACCCCCATCAGTAATTCGTAAAGCTCCTCAGGTGATTGCACACGTGCAGACAAGGCTGGGACTGCTCAGGGACTCCCTATCCCCGGACTGATGTTGGCACTGGGGTTGGTGGGGAGGAGGGACTAGCGTGTGTACCAGCGTGTGTACTAAGGAGGGGCTCTGTGCTGGGTGCAGCAGGGCACGGGAGGCTGGCCAGGAGCTACCTGTAAGTACAGAGTGAAAGGCTGACCATGGACCCAGACCAGCTCAGCTGGCCCGCTGCTCACCTCTGGTGCCCGCAGTGTGATCCCTAGCGTGGCCATCACCCTGGAGCCCGTCAGAAGGCAGAATCACAGGCCCAGCTGATTTAGGGTCTGTGTGTTCACCGGATCCCCAGGTGATCCCCGCACACGGTGAAGTCTGAGAAGCACGGGCACCCGCATTTACTCCATGCTCACGGTGGTCCACGCGTGGCACCAGGAGTTTTACGCACACGTCTCATTTCCGCCTCACGGCCTCAGCGATCAACACCCCCTCTGGCAAACAAGACAACGCCCACCATTCATTCAACAAATCCTTACCGAGTGCCTCCCTGGAGAGAAGCTTCCCGCTAGGGGTTGGGTATCGAACACCGGTTTTCCGTGCTGCTGAACAACTCACAGGCCCATGAGGTGTGATGTCAATGTCATGACTTACCAGCTGTGTGTTCCTGGGCCACTTCCTAGGCCTCTCTGAGGTCCGGTTTCCCCGTGTGCAGATATGGGCTGTGGTCGTGATTCAGCGAATTTCCCTTGGCCAAGTACTCACCTCCGGCCTGGATCTAGCAGGAGCTCAAGAATGGTTGCTATTGTTACAAATAAAAATACCACCAGGTGATAGGGAGGCAGTGGGGTGGAGGAACACGGTGCCAGGGTCGTGCCCGCGGGGGGATGCGGGGCCGTCAGGGATGAGAGCGGGGTCGTGAGCGCTAAGAACCTCCCAGGAATCGAGGCACCGGGGAAGGGGCGGGATGTGGACAAGGCTGCCCTGTCCTCGCACTCCCTGACTCCATGTCCCTGGATGAGTCTCGGGTCAGATCACTGTTAGCAGCACGAGTCTGAGCCCAGATCTCGCCCTTTTGCTCTCCGAAGCCCTGTGTGGCTCGGCGAGGCAAGTCACCCAGCCGCCGGTCCAGTCCCGGGCTCGGTTTGCCGGGAGAGTCGGGTGTGCGGCCCGGCGGCGGTGGGAGCGCGGGCGCCGGGAGAGTCGGATGTGCGGCCCGGCGGCGCCCCCTCCCGGCGGCACCGAGCCACTGCAGCGGGTGCCGAGACGCCCGGCGACTTGTACGCGGAGCCCTGGCCCACTCGCTGGGGGTCCCGACGCGCGCGGGGGCCCGGGGAATCGGTTCAAGGGTTTCGTGTTCCTCGGAGCGCACCTTTGTTTCCTGTAATTTAATTTTCTCTCCTGAAAGCGTTGCTAATTAAATCCTTTCTCCGGCGAGCCGCCTGTCCCGTCCCCTGCTCCTCTGTTGATTAAACTACCCAGCACGAGCGCGGGAATTCTCCGCCTGGGCTGGGGGCGCTCAGGTGGAGGGACCTCGATGCTCGCTCACCCGGCCGCCCGCTTGCCGGCGTCCCTTCTCGGGTCTCCTGACTCCCTTTCCTCCTGGACCATGCGAGCCGTCCTTGCAGCCTGAGTAAAAGCGGGCACAGCCCTTCCCCTGCTGCTGGTGACCTCTGCTGGCTGGGAATCCATCAAAGTCCACTTCACGTCAGTTCACCTCCCCTTGTCCTTCAGACTCTGAATCTTACCTCTCACCGCTTTTTCTCTTAAGTGCTATTCCTGCCTTCTCCCCTACCGTCCACAGCACAGCGCGCTAAGCAGGTTGGCCAGCCGGCCGGCCCAGTGACTTGCGGAAGGTCACACGGCCTATGTAGGGGATAGCTGGGACTAGACTCGGCTTTTCTGAAGCTTAGCCTCTCAGGAATCACAAAACCAGAAGCCTCCAGGGGCCAAACAGGCAAGGGAAGAGTGTGGGGTAGCCCTCTGTGGCATAGTGGGGAGGGGTGGGGTCTGTGGCAAAATAGAGTGGCTTGTCCCTTTGGAGGTCATTCAAACAATGTGCCCCATTGAAGGTCAAGCGTGTCCAATTCTTGGTTAAGTCTAAGAGTGAGTCCAGTGTTTGAGGATGGCAGTGACTTGCCCAGGGTGACAGGGACTCAGTGGCAGGACCACCGGGCACTCTGGCCTCGGTGTGGTGACCTAAGATGCCACTTCCTGGATGGGGAGATGCAGCCCCCTGCTCAGTTCTGCCCCATGCTGTGGAGAAGTGTCCCAGGCCTTCACCCCTCCCGCTGCTGGTGCAGGGCCCCCTTCCCCTCAGAGTATGGGGGGAACCATGCTCCCCTACTCTCTATCTAAAATCCTCTATGCAGACCTTCTGGCCCAGTTCTCACCTAGCTGTCAGGCAGAGAAAGAAGGCAGCTCAAGCAAATCCCAGAATTTGAAAGGAGGAGTTTGGGGGACCAATGCTATTTTTAAGGAGATATTACTGGTGGGGATTTCAGGCATCACAAGCAGGCCAGGAAGGGGGCATTTGGGGACAGGGACTCCAGGAAAAAGTCCACACATGTGACTGCCTCCTCCCTGGAAGGCCTCAGAGCCTCGTTCTCTGTGGCTCTCCGCTCAGGGTTCCAGGTCACTGCCCTGTTTCCTGCCTGCAGAGCTTTGTGCTAATGTTGCCCTAAATGGGGGGAGGGGCATTAACATGGGATTCCGCTTCACCAGCCATCCCTGCAGCCCTTCCGGAGGCCTCTCTTTTCCCAATGTCATAGATGAGCTTTGGCAGATGCTTTCCTCCCCAGAGCCTGCTCCATTTTAGGGTCTGTGGTGGCCCCCCTGCCCTGGTCTCCAGGGGGTGCGTGTGGAGACGTGCTGGCTGTGCTCAGCCCCTGGCAGAGTCTGGTCCCCTCCTGCAGGCACCCTGACACTGCCTTGGGGGGGGGGCAGGCAGCAGCCAGAAATAGCTCAGGCCTTTTTCCCCTGGCTAGACATCATCCTCGAGACCCAGGGCAGGGTCCTTAGCCTGGACTGTCCTCAGACATCCACGATTAGCCTCTGGAAGAAGCTGCTTCATCCGGGCAACTTGCCCGTAATCATCGGTCTGGGAGGGACCAGATACACCTCAAGGTTCTCAAGGTCCTGAAGCCAGCCTGTTTTCTTGCACAGAGTCACCGTAAGCAACTGACTGTGAGCTCTGTGAAGGCAGAGGCTGTGCCTAGTTCCTTTCTCTGTATCCACCAGCGCCTCTTGAATAACTGGTGCTCCATACGTAGGTTAAATGAATGAATCAGTCAATGAATTCATGAATGAAAACTTGACTGTTACTTGTCAGCAGGGAATTTATTGGATGTCCACAATAGTCCACAATACAAAGACAGTCTAGCGCCTGGGGTAAAAGGATAAACTCAGGAGCAGATAGTCTGAGTTCGAATCCCAGCTCTGGCACTTACCAGCTGCAAGGCTTTGGGCAACTTATGTGACCTCTCTGGGCCTGAGTTTCTTTACCTGGAAAATAGGGGTAATGAATAAAGCATACCTGGCGGGGTTGCTGTGAGTAATAAATCGTTACTCTAGGTAAAGGGTGTATGACAAGGGCCTGGCATGTAGTGAATGCTCAGTAAATGTTGGTCATTATCACTTATTATTACTCACGCAATAACAATAGCGTCGGTTGCTCTATACCATCTGCTAGGTACTGGGGAAGCCAGAGGACTCCACCATTGCCGTTCCGGCCCTCCAAGGTTCAGATGGGAGACAAAACCCATGCAGGAGGGAAGATTTCCCTGGGAGCTGGACCAGTCAGGGCTGATGGAAGAGGCCTGTGGGGGCCACTAGATGGTGGTGTGGAGAGAGGGTGTTGCAGAGGGTCATGAAGGGAACATCGGCCTCTCTAGTCAGGATGAGAGCTTGTGCATCATGAAAGCTCACCCACCTGAGTGAGCCCCCTGATAGTCATCTTGGTAGAAACAGCTTCCTTCTAACCCACTTGCTGAAGTTGTATGGGAAGGAAAGAGTGATGGGGAGCTCTTCCCAGAGGCTCTTCTTTGAGCCCAGGGATCTCTGATATTCCCAGTTGAGTTCTCCAACAGCTTGGGACTGAACCCCTGGGGAATGAACGTGACCCTCTGCCTTTGATCTCCAACCCAGAGGACCCTGCTGATCATTAGAGAAACTAGACATCAGTTTGTGCTCAACTCTTCCAAGCAGGACAACCTGTAAAGGGATCAAAGGGAAGAGGCAGGTCCATGGGGAACATGACCTGAAGACTAACCTCTTCTCCAACTGTGATGGCAGGTTGCTTACTCAGGCCACCATCACTCCTAAATGGAGACTCACAATTCCCAGGAATCACGTGGCATTCCTGCCCCTGCACAGTCCCTCCCACCTCCACCCCCACCTACAGCCCTGCTTTCCTGTCTGGCAACTTGTATTCATCCTGTATGACCCTGACGTTGCCCCCTCTGGGAAGCCTACCCGCCAAGTGAGTGCTCTGCTTCTGCAGCACCCTGTCCTTCTCCCTCATAACTGTCTGCAATTGGTCCCCTTCCCTGTGAGCTCCCCAAGGTCAGGTGATAGGTCTCGTTCATCTTTGCATTCCTGGTTCCTGGTATCATGCCTGGCATGGAGTGGGCATCAGTGAATGAGGAATGAATGGAGGAGCTGGGCCAGCACCTCCCACAGAGAGAGGAATGAGAACAGAAGCAGAAACCAACATCAGGAACAACTGAGCTGCCCCAGGCCCCCCACCCCACCAACAGGCTCATCCTGGTTGGTGATGAGGTCCAAGGTTCTGCCTCATTTCTAAAGCATCTCAGATAAGGCAGGAGCAACGTATCCTAGCTCCCTGCGCAGCCCCTTCTTTTCTCCCCAGCAGAAGGAGCTGCCTCCCCAGCAGCCTGGAGGGCATGCCCAGAGGAGGGAGATGAGGGGAGCAATGAGGCCAGTTGCAGGATACTGACTACAGTATTCTGCATGGCGTGTGTGCATGGAGTGACAAGGACGTGGAGTGACAAGACAACCATGTTCTTGGGAAAGGAGACTGGCTAAAAGATGGCTGCTGGGACCTATAGACTGGCTTCTTCATTATAGCAGATGGGGGGCTCAGGTCTCCTCAAGGACTTGTGACCCCTATTGCCACAGGCAGATGATTTCTCCCAGCTTTGGCAGCCAGAAGGTCATGCTGCATGGCATGATGTGCAGATTGCCCCGACTCTCTTCCTCCAACTCGAGGTTACAGAGTGGTTAGTTAAGAGTGATACCATCAATTGCCAACCAATGGGCCACTGAGAGAGGCGAGTGATCCCAGTTACCCCGAACCCCAGGGTCATGATCTTCTCCCCGCTCCAGTGCTCCTGATGGCCTTTCCTTTGAGGTCACCTTGACCATCCTGTCTCAACCTTCAGGATCATCTCAGGCCTTCTCCCCCTGGACCCCTCCAAGTCATGCTCCATGTCCGTGAAGTGGCTCTGACACCTCCCTTCCTTACCGGCCCACAGCCAGTATTCCCACCCAGACCCTGGTTATGTCACCCTCAGCTCATAACAAATGCCTCCTGTTGGGTGCTCCCCCCGTTCCAGTCTACCCACCAAAACCCCACTTTCTGAAATCCAGTTCTAATCATGTAGCTCCCTTGTTCACAGCCTGCAATTGTTCCCCTATCAACTTCACTCCAGATCTCTTAGTTGGATTCAAAGCCCCTTCTGCTCAGGTCCCAACTCCTAGATTTAACTGCCTCTGCCTCTCTGTGGTGTCCCCTATGCTCACCATCCCATGATCACTCCAAGGCTCCAGGCCTGTTCCCTTTTTCTGGAAAGCCCCCCTTGTCCATCTCTGCCTGCTCAAATGTCATCCACCCCTCCAGCCTCTGCAGTTCACATGGAAGCTCCCTGGTCCCTACAGCTGGGATGGGCTCTCTTCCTCCTCTGGGGTCTCCCAGGAACCTCTCCAGGATGTGAACCCCTGGAGGACAGTGTTGTCTCATCTCTCTTCCAGCCCCACAGTGTGCACAGAACAGAAGAGATATGGAGTGAGCAAATGAGCACAAAATCTAAGCACTCATTTGGTCAATATTTACTGAGCACCTACTATGTGCCTTGCCCCTGCTAAGCATTCAGGATACAAAGGTGAAAAGCCAGAGTGTCTGCCCTATGGAGTGTAGACAGCCCATGCTCTAGAATGTGCTGATTAGCCACACCTCCATTCATCCCCTCCCCCCCACCTCCCACCTCCTCCAATCCCCCACCCACTGGCCAGCATACCTAAGGTCTGCCTTCTTGGTTGCTCATTGGCATGTATCCAGGGAATGCAGACCCATATACAACACTGGCTTTGGCAGAAGGTTCTTCACCAGCCCAAGCGGAACTAGCACTTTGTAGTTAGGTCCTCCATTAGTCTAGGCCTGTTTTTCTTTAGGATGCATCAGATGTCATGCTCATTCACCCGCTCAGGGACCACTCCCTCCCTTCAGGGCCCAACCCCCTCTCAGCTGCCCCCAGAACTGGGTAGCCCAAAGTCTCCAAGTGTTGTAGAGGCTGAGAGATCAGGGAGCCTGGCTGATCCTCAAGGGTGGTCAGCTCTGGCTGTGATGGAGAACCAAGTGGCTTCTCCTCTTCATTCTCTCCCCACCTGTCCTCTGACCTGGAAAGGGGTGGGAGAGGAAGAGGAGTGGAAGGAAGTGGAAGAAAGTTCCCAGGTTAGACATTCTACCCCTGCTCCCCGTGGGTCCACAGATCCCAGCACATAGACCCGCCACCAACCCCGGGGTAGGATCCACACATTTCCCAACCACACAGCACAACCCTGCTGGGTCACAAAGGACACTGGCTGATTGGCTGGAGTAGGATCCTGGGGGTTCCATGCAGGTAACAGGCATTGCCCTTTTCATTGCTGGATTCTGAGGTGAGCCAGGGGCTCGAGGGGTGTCGCTGGAGCAGCTGGGGCAGCAGGGGCAGTTACTCAGGGAGTCTGGACGATGGTTACTTACTTACTAGAACAGAAGTATTTTTAATACTTAGCTTAAGTATTTCAACAGCTGTCAGGACTGCGTCCGTGCCTTCTAGCCTTGCCAGCCCTGCTACCAGCCACAGGGCCCGGGCGATCGCAGCAAATCCAATTCAACACCACATATTTTATTGATGTTCTTCATCAACAATACAGGGCCATGTGTACAAATGCTACTCCAGCCCCACACCTGGCAACCTCCCCACCATCACCACCCACTGACCAGTCTGCCAGGAGTCAAACCCTGCAGGTCTCCCTTTTATTTCCTTTCCCCATGTCCAGCCTCACAGTGCCAAGCCTCCAGGAGGCTGGGAATGGCATGGCTAGCTTCCAAGCTTGAGCTCTGGGGTTGGGAGAGAGCCAAGGCCTGGATTGCCCAGGGCCTCTCTTCCCGTCCTTTCCAATCCCACTGTTTAAGTATGGACAGAACCGGGGGTGAAGATGCTCCCCAATGACTCTTCCATCCAGTCAGCCTGGGCTCCTCTTCGGCCTTCTCTGCAAATATTCTTCCCTTCCAAATGACCTGCCCTGCTGACACCAAGATGGCAGAGTAACCATTTTTCAAGGCGTGGGAGTCAGTGCATGGGGGCAGTGACAAGATGCCCCTGATGGCAGAGATGTTGTTGTCTTGTTCATCATTGTTTTTTGTTTGTTTCAAGTTTTTATTTAAATTCCAGCTAGTTAACATAGAGTGTAATATTAGTTTCAGGAGTAAAATTTAGTGATTCATCACTTACATATAACACCCAGTGCTCATCACAAGTGTGTCTTGTTCATCACTGTAGACCAGTGCCTGGAAGAGACTTGGCACATAGTTGGCACTCAATAAATATATGTAGGATGCATGAATGAATGAATGAATGAATGACTATGGGAGGGAGTATGAGCCAGGGGTGCCATTTCTACATTAGCCCTATAGGGGGCGTGAAGGCAGGACCAAGGTAGAATCCTCCCAAACTCTGCTCAAGAACTCAGGGTGTTGTGTGGCAACGCTTGGGGTCACTGTGGCCTCCAGTTGGACACTGTAGGATGTGGGCTTCAGCCCTGCTGTCTGCATGGATGGCAAACTGACCTTGGGATCCAGTCAGAAGGGGCAGTTGTGTTGTCCATACTCCCAAACATGCCCCAGAGATTTGATCCTCTGGGTCCCAGAACACAGAGCTGTGCTCCCATCCAGAGCCAGTTAGATAAGCAGGGCTGGTCTCACAACTGCCCCCCCATATTCTGGTCTCCCCCATTCCCAAGCTTCAAGTCTCCCCATCTCACCTCTCAGAGCAGAGCATGACCTTCCAGCTCCCCCACCACTGTCCCCATCTGCCCCTGACACTGCTCCATCTCCCTTTCCTCAAATGCCAACCCCCTCAACTAGCATTAATACCCAGGTTGTCCTGGCTTTCCACAGACTCCCTCCTTGGTAGCTAGGTAGGGTCCTGAAAGTTTGCATCATGATTTTCAGACCCCTCCATGCCTGCTCGCCCCCTTCATGAAAGCAAATAATTCACAGGCATCTCTATAGTTCTTGCCTCCGGACCAGCAATCACAAAGAGGATGCTAGAATCTTGGGGGTGGGAAAGGATCTTCCCTTTCCTGACCCTGTGCAGAAATTCTTTCCACAGCATGCCTGCCAGATGACTGGCCAGTCCCTGCTGGAATACCTCCAGTGGGGCACTCTTTACCTTCCCAGGCAGCCATTCAAACACTGAACAGCTTTAGCTGCTAGAATGTCCTTCAGAAATGAACCCACTTGCTCCTCTCATTCTCGTTCCCCAAATATCCCAGTGCCCAGCCTGTGTGTGACCTCTCTCTTCCCATCCCCTAGGCATTCTCTGTCTATTTCACAACAAAACTCCTCACCGTCTCTCCCTCCCTCTCTCTCTCTCTCTCTCTCTCTCTCACACACACACACACTCACACACACACACACACACACACGTCCCCTTCTGTATGGTTATGCAGTCACATGCTTCTCTCATTTGTCAGTATTTCTCCTTTCCTTCTTCCTTCTTCCTTGCCTCCCCAGCATCTAGCAAAGACCCAGAGGCTGGAGATCAAGGTGGGGAAAGCTGGAAGAGTGCCAGGGAAAAGAAGCATCCAGGCAGGTCCCAGACTGGGTTGGGGTGGCCAGCTGGACAGAGGACAGGACCTGGAAATCCCTGGCCATTGGCTGCTGTCTCCCAGAGAAAGGGCCTTGCAGTTTGGGGATGGGGTAGTAAGCTGCTGAGTTTCCCTTCTACTCCTCACAATTACACATAGAGGATAAGAACACACCCCTCCTTTCTCAACCTCACAAGCAGTTGGCAGAGCCAACTTGGCTACCTCTTACACACGGTAATTTTAAACATTTTTGCCAGCCTCTGTGTCCTGGGGAGTATCATACCAACAGGAAGAATCCATTCTCCACTCCTAACATGGGTCTGAGAGAAAGAGTTCTAGGTGATAGCAGTGATGACATGAGATATGGGAGAGAGTGGATGAACCAGGCAGAGGGGGAAGCAGGGGCTCCAAGGGGAAGGAACAAAAGCAAAGGCCTCCTAACAGTGGGCTGGCTCCCGGGAGCCTAGCAATGCCTAGGTGGCCATTTTTCCTTCTTGCTACGATCCACCAGCCAACACAGTTCTCTCTAGGTCACAGACCCAGAGATGGATGCTAGGACCTTACCAACTCAAGGTTGTATTGGGTCATGGGTGGAGACAAGAGTGCCATGGTTTTATGTTCAGGAGGAGTCAAGACGCACACACAGAGAAATGATGGGAATGCTTGCTACTTGTCCCACTGCTTGGAGCTCTCACCTCCGACGTTGAACATGGGGACCAGCAGGCCCAGCAGCCACCTCTTCCCGAAGACCTCCTGTAAGTTCTTGCGCCAGGGCCGGGACCTCACCGCCACCCCCTTCCGCACCTGGTGGCGGGTCTGTCCCCGGATGATCAACAGCAGCTGATGGCAGCAGAAGCCCGCGCAGGCCAGGCCGATGGCAAACCAGAGGTAGAGCATGAGGATGACGAACATTTCAGAACCGAGGACAGCTCCTGCAGGGGGCGGGGAAACACCAGACTCGCTTTACACCCAGGCCACGTCCCGAAAAGCGATCCATGCAGGCGCTTTCCGCCAGGGAGAGAGGGAGATTAATGAGACTGAAGCTATATTTTGTAGTAATCTCAGGGCTGCCGCAGCGAGGGAGGGCAAGGATGAACTAGTTGACCTAACTTTTTCTTAGTGCCGATGGCTCCTGAGGGGAGAGGAGAGAACTGGGGACGTGGGGCAGAAGAACAGGAAGCTTCTCTGGGCAGTGCCTAGATGCTAACATTTCCTCAGAGTCAGAGATGCTGTCTCTCTCTGCCTTCTCTTTGTGGTCTGGAAACAGGGAGAAGATGTTTTCTCAGGAGGTGAGGGGGGTGAGCTGAGGATGCTAGAGAGAGAGCTGGCTCCTGGGCAGTCTCCTTGACTGCAGCACCATCTTCCTATGGAGCTGGGAACACTGGCTGGGAGGACTCCGGAAAGTGACAGCATGATGGAGAACAGGGCCTAGTCATCAAGAAGAATAAATCACAAGCTCCAAGGGCAGTGCAGAGCATTGACTTAGAGAATAATTCAGTCATTAATGTTAACAAGAGGACAGTGTGGCCACTAGGGCATTTGGCCAGAGCTGTCCTGTCAGTCAGAGCTTACTAAGGCTGAAACAGGCCCCCAAGGTCATCAGTCCAGCTCCCTGCCTTGGGCAGGACCTCTCCAAACCCCTCCAAACCAGCACTCTCTATTATTGGTTTTAAACACCCCCTGAGTAAGAGATCCCACATTCTTGTTCAGATCTGGGTTGGTTAGTCCATGCTACCTTGAGTCTCCCAGCTCTGTGGTCTTGTCAAGTTTTTTAAACTCTCTGAGTCGCAGTTTGCTCATCTGCAAAATGGGTATAATAATAATGATTTCATAGGATTCCAGTAATCCCTGCATGATTCAGGGAAATTGTGTACAAAGTGACTAGCATTGTGGTTCACACTCAGTGCAATGCTCCCTGCTGAGGGTCATTCACAGATGAGGAGACTACATCAAAGAAGGGCTCACATTTAACTCCTAAGACCATCAAGCTTTCTCCTTCCTTCCAGAGCTTGGAGTCCTGGATGGGTTGCAGCCTTGAAAGCCATGGTAGAGACACCTAGCTTGACTTGCCCAGCAGCTAGGGCAGTGGGTCCAGGAGAGAACTCAAAGGCCCTCCTCAGCCCCTCTCTCCCTGCAGGGCAAGCCCACCACCACCCCTTCTAATGAGATGAAGGTACCCACTCCAGAGACCCCACCTTACAACCTATTCAGCCTCTGCGAATCTCAACCATATTCTTCTTCTCCAGCATCCCCTGGTTCCAGCCCACCTCTTCCCTGGTCTCCTCAGTCCCCAATTTCCAGACGCCCGAGGGCTGGGCTTTTAAAACTTGTCCAGCCTGAGCAGCAGTGGACTCAGCAGCCAGGAGGATGTGGACCGGATTCAGGTTTGCTCATTAGCAGCCTCCTCTTGCCCTCAGCCCGGAGTTTTGATAGCAGTTTCTCCTTGCAAAGTTGGGGACAAATAATTCCAGCTGCCTGGGAGATGGAAAGCTCACTCCAGCTGGCATTTTGAGCAGCCCCTCAGCCGGCATGGGGGTGGCAGTGGGACAGGGCTTACATAGGGCTGTTGCATCCCTCTGACCCACTTCTTCCTGTCGGCACAGGTTAGCTCAGGCAGCCACGTGCAGGATGAAGGATCCTGGGCCCATTGTGCCCTCTGGGCTCTAGGAATGCTGACAAAGATGGCCCTCGAGCTGGGATGTGAGACATCAGAGCTGTCAAGCGCAGGGCCTGCCTTGTAACTCGGCCGCAGGGATAAGCCTGGGCTGATGGAAGCTGTTTTCCATAGGCTTTTTCTGGCACTAAATCAAGACATGTGGAAAAGACCTTGTGGCCTTTTCCTGGCCCCTTGCAGCAGCTACAAAAGGCTATTCTGGGGACGTGCTTTCTCTTGAAGTGTTTGAAGTTGCTCAGCCTGGCTGCCTCAGCTCCTCTGAATTATTTAATAATAGTTCTGCTTCTTTTAGAAAATCACAGAATTTTCCTAAAGGGTCTGAATGGTCACACGATCCAATCTTTCTTCATCCCTCCTTCTTACCAAGCATCTATAACTCCTTTGACAGATCGTCATCCAGCATCTTTAATAGACATCCAGGGACAAGAACCTTGCTCCCTCCCAAAGTGGCTCATTCATCAAGAAGCAGCTCGAGAGAGGTCGTGTGGGGCAGTGAATGGAGTATGAGCTCTAGAGGCTGGCAGCCCTGAGCCTAAATCTTGGGTTGGAGTCACACTAGTTCTGTGGTTTAGAAGCAACTTAACTGGGGCGCCTGGGTGATTCAGTCGTTTAGTGTCTGCCTTCGGCTCAGGTCATGATCCGAGGGCCCTGGGATCAAGCCCCGCATCGGGCTCCCTGCTCAGTGGGAAGCCTGCTTCTCCCTCTCCCTCTGCCCCTGCTTGTGGTCCTGCTCTCGCTACCTCTCTCTCTGTCAGATAAATAAATAAAATCTTAAAAAAAAAAAAGAAAAAGAAGCAACTTAACCTTGCTGAGCCTTGGGTTCCTGAGCCTTTAAAATGGATATGAGAACACTTACCTCCTAGACTCGTTGTGGGGATTGAATGAAGTGAAACCTGCAGGGTGGGTAGCACATAATAGGTGTTCAGCAAATGTTAGTCCCCTTTCCCTCTCCTGGACTTTCTGGTGGCACCCGCCATGCTGGCACACTTATCCAAATGCCATGACACAGGTCAGATGGTGGCGTTTCCATTTCCCAGATGAGACGAATGAGACTCAGAGAGGTGACTCAATCTCCTGAAGCCCAAAGAAAGGACAACTTCCAAAATCAAACTGGCCAGTCTCCCACCACCTTGGCCTGAGCTGCGGGCCGACACTCACAGCCATGCTGTGCTCTGCTGGCAGACCTGACTCGGGCAGTACCACAGCTGGGGACAGCTCCATCATGAAACAGCTTGTCCCTTCCCATTTCCTCCTATCTACCTGCCCTCCTGGGCAGACAACAGAGGGTGTGCCCACAACCCTTTGGGTTGAGAATAGAAGGAGAGGAGACAGGAAGGAAGAAACTGAAGAGGTGAGGTGCGTGTGTGGGTGGGGAGTGAGAAGGGCTGGCCCCGGAGGAAGAAGAAAGGTCAGCAAAGGAGGAAGATGGATGGGATGGGAGAGTTGGAGATTAGAAATCTTGACCTCCTTTTCCCTGGTGGGGATGGGGGAGGAGGTAAAAGGGGGTGGGACTCATCCTTCTGCTGCAACAGGGATCTGAGCCCCAAGGTAGGTGCTGACTGGCTCTCTTCTCCCCCCAGATCAAAGCAAGAGCCCCTCTTCCTTTCTATCTTGTCTCCCAAACCTTGCACATATGGACAGGCCTCAAGCCCAGGCTTATCTCAGATCAAACCATTTCAAGATCCTCCCTTTGGAACCATTCATTTTGATGTGATGAAGCTACTTGGAAAAGAAAGTGTAATCAGGCTCTCTTGGCTCTCCTCATCCTTCCACCTGCCTGTGCTCACACTCCACCCCCTAGCCCGCCCACCTACCCTCCCCCGGCCTGGTTATTTTGGTCCCAGCAGCCTCCTATGCCCATGCCAGGATCCAGAAGGCCCCAGAGCTCTGAGTTCTGGGCCGAACTCAGCCATCAGCCCTCAAGGCGACCCTACAGCTGGGGCCTTCCTGGGCCTCTGAATTCCCACTGTCTGATGGCGCAACAGTTCTACTCCTGCGGAGGACCAGGTGGCAGCCCCATCAAAGATGAAAATGATGCTTCCCCCAGAGTGGAGCGGAACTTTTGTGAGTGGCCAGCCCAGGCACATCAAGACAATCTTGGGCTCTCGATGGAAGTAGCCGCAATGTCGTTCTTTGTCCCTGAAATGTCACTAGGTAAAGAAACGTGCTGGATTCCCTGTGCTGCTGGGGGTTGTTTCAAGACCTGGGGAAGGGGGGCAGAGGCTGGTGGTCAGTAGTAGTAAGATCCTGGGAAAGCTGTTTAATCCCATCTGAGCCTCAATGTCTTCATCTGCGAGATGGAGATAACAATCTCACTCGTATGCACACATGCATGCACTCTACCAACTGTAAGATCCAAGTCAGCTGGAGTCAAAGGCCAGGGTAGGGATGGAATGGAAGGAAATGAGGTCGGCACAAATTTCAAGGCCAGGTAAAGTGGTAAGAACTGCCACCAGGAGCCAGGTCCCTCTAGGCCAGGACCCAAGGAGGAGCTTTCCCTGGGGCACGCTATATAAAGTACAATCCCCACAGGGTGTGCAGCTGAGCACCAGTGGGAAGGCCCACGTGCCTGGCTCCTGCAAGTGCGAGAGCCTCCCTGGAGGGTCACATCCCACGCCAGTCCCCCAGCTCCGTGATGTGAGATGGAGCCATTAAACATGGCTGCATCTCCAACCAGGGTTCCCCCTGCTCCAAGCCATCTTCAGGCTGGTGGGGACAAACATAGTGGGCAGGAGGGCAGGGCTTAGCCTCCTGCTGGGGCTGGACTGGCACCCTGGTCAGTCTTACTGTGGTAGGTTGGCAAGACCTTTGGAGGACAAAATCCCTGGGGGAATGTGTGAGCAGGACTGGAGTCCAGGCAGACGAAGGTCACAGCATGGGTGTGCCTCACAAACTGCATGGAGGGATGGTCAGCGCCCAGCCTGCCTGGCACAGAGCAGGTGTATTGCCTGGATCCTCAGGAAATGCTATGTGCAAATGGTTAGTGGCAAGCAAGGAGGAGGTGATGAATGAGGATGCGGAGTGGAGAAGGAGGCGGCCGGGAAAAATACAGTAAGCCCAGTTAATTTTAATTTCAGATAGATAACAGAATTTTTATTTATTTTTTATTTTTTAAAAAGATAATTTATTTTAGCGAGAGCACGCTGGGTGGGGGCGGGTGGCAGAGGGAGAGGATCATCAAGGCTGAGCGCAGAGCAGGAAGCAGGAAGCGAGGCTTGCTCTCACGACCCTGAGATCGTGACCTGAGCCAAACCAAGAGTCCGCTGCTTAACCTACTGAGCCACCCAGGTGCCTCGATCACAGAATTTTTAAAATTTAAGTATGCCCCATGCAATATTTAGGACATGCTTATACAAAAGAGTTATATGCATTGTTTATCTGACATTAGGATTTAACTGGGCATCCTGTATTTTTATTTGCTAAATCTGGCAAACTTGGGGTGGGGGTGGAGGGTCCTTGTGTAGGGCCCAACCTGCAGGCCAAGGCCCACTCACCGGAGAAGAACTGGCTGATGGAGGTGGGAAGGAGCGTGAGGAAGGCCAAGGGGTGGGCGAAGGAGGTGGAAAGGGCCGCTGAGATGTAGGCCACGCCGGCCACCATGGAGTAGAGGCAGGCAAGGGAGGTGTAGAGGCAGAACAGGACGAAGTTGCGCATGTTCCTGCTGCCGATGCAGTTGCCCGTGAAGAAACAGTGATGGTCATGCCTCAGGGTGACTCTGGCGCACACTCGACAGAAGTGGGTGCTGGGCGGGGGGCACGGGGCCCTCCTGGCCGAGGGCCCCTGGCAGGCGTCCAGGTCGTCGGGGGAGTTCTGGATGACCAGGACGTAATTGCCCAGGGCATTTGTGGAGAGGAACAGGAAGAGTGCCCCGTGGAGCAGCGCGGGAGGGAAGAGCCGGGCGGCCGCGGGGTCCTGGCGCATGCTGGGCAGGAAGAGGAAGAGCTGCAGCGCCAAGGTCACCAGGGAGATGCACAGGAAGTAGGCGGGGGCCACCACGTTCAGCAGCCTCAGGGCCAGCATCCTCGATTACATTCCTAAGGGGCCCAGGGTGAGAGGAAGACTCACTGCAGTGCCCGGGGGGCGCAGTCTGTAGGTCCCACCCCGCCCAAACCCAAGCTCCCCACGCTGTCCCTTGGATCACCCCTCCTCTCTTCCCAAAACCAGGACCGAGCAGGTGTGAGACCCCGAGATGGAAACGGCCTCTGTGGGTCAGCCCCTATCTCCAGGTGCCCGCTCCCTCGGTTTCTGAGCGACCTGGAGGCCCTGGAGCCCTCGGGTCAGGCCCAAGGAGGGTGAGGGCAGGGCTTATTCGCTGCCTGGAGGGCATGAGGGGCATGGGGCTTGGGCTCCGCTCCTTTATGGCAGTGGAAGCGAGCCCAGGTTTGGGATTTCTCCTTCAGACCCCCTTGGAGGAGAAAGCAAAGAATTTGGAGTGGGCCAGAAAGAAATGACCTATTGGAAGTCCTGCTTCACCTCCTTTTCTCTCACCCTCTGACCCACCCCACCCCCACCCAGTCTTGGGCAATACTCAGGGACCACACCCATAACCCAAGGCTCTTGGGAGGTATGTGTGCTTGGAGGTCCGAGATCTGTGTGTGTGTGTTTGTGTGTGTGTGTGTGTGCTGAGTGTGCGTGTGTGTGTGGGGGGGTGTTCCTTGTGTATGAGTCTGTACGTGTAATCTGTGTGCGCCTGGGTATCTGTGTTTGTGTATGTATATATCTGTGTATCACACACGCAGCCGCTGCCACCTGGCTTAAAAAAAAATCAATTAAAACAATCAATACATTCACACAGGCGCTCAGGCACCGGGTGAGGTGGGGGGCGCCGCCGGAATACCTCTATCAGCCGGTCCTGGTCAGCCCATCTCTCCGTCGCCGGCTGCCCTGGCTAATTCTTTGCAAAGAGCGTTTTCATTTGAAGCGACGAAATTAAAATCCCCCCTTCGCGCCCTCCCCCCATCCTCCTGGAGGGAGAAACCCAAACAACCCCGATGGCGCCGAAACCCTTTCGTTGCCAACAAGCCCGCCCTGCGCGAAGGAGCGGATGCTTGCCAGGCTTTCCGCGGATGTACCCTGGCTGCCGAGCACCCCCACCGCATCCCCACTGTACCCTGCCCCCTAAAGCCCTGGTTCCTGCCCAGCTTCGGAAGCCACCGGGAAATAGGATTCCTGGCGCCCGAGAGAACTTTTCCAGGGGCTAAGGAGTCGGCGAGCCCTAGGCGCAAAAAAAGTTCTGGGAAGGCGGCTGCACCCAGGATGGGCGAATGTCACGAGGCCTCGGTCCAGGCTGTCCCGTCCGGACTGGGCGACTGATCACCTTGGAGTCCCCTTTGCAGGTGCCAGTGCCCCCGGGGATCTGCGGCCGCTAAAGGGAGCACGAGCCTCTCTCCGCGGCGGGGGCTCAGCCCAGAGCACGCCGGGGGGTGGTCGCTGGGGGCTCGGCACCGCCCCCGACAGGGCGCTCTCGGGGGCTGCGGCGGCGCTGCCCACCCCAGAGAGCCCTCGGCTCGGGTCTCGGGCGAAGCAAGTGTCTTCCCCACGCCGGTCGCCAGGGGGGCGAAGGAGCAGCCTCCAGATGCGGCGCGGCGCCTGAAGGCGGACAGGGGCTGGGGGAGCGAGGGGCGCTCGGCGGGCAGGCGGGCGGGGCGCCCGCCGCCCCCACCCCCGCCCGGCCCTGCACCTGACCGCAGACCGCCGAGCCCGCCGGGGCTGCGGGGGGCGTGGGGAGCTGTCCGCTCGGCACCGGCGGCGGCCTCGCCCGCGGCGGAGGGCGGCGCAGCCGGGAGCCCTAGCAAGGCTGGCGGCGCGGGCGGCCGCCGGCTCCTCGGCCACCGCCTCCTGGACGCCGGGGAAGCAGCCCCCCGCGCCGCCGCAGAGGGGTGAGGAAATGAACTCACCGAGCTCAGGTCGCGGACAAGAGGAGCCCTGGACGCCGGCTCTCGCCCTCCCCGAGGCTGCAAAGTTGTGGGCTCGGCCCCGCTGGCTCGCAGCCTCCTCACGCTTCGCTTCGGGGAACTGGTCAGGTAGCGGGGATGTGGGGAGGAGGGAGCGGGCAGCTGCCTTCCTCCCACTTGGGCGCCAGCGAGTGGGGGCCAGGCGGCGGCGGGTTTGGCAGCTGGGCACCCCTCAACCCCGCCACCTTTCCCTCCCCTCCTGGGGGCGGCGCTCTGGCCACCCCTCTCAGCATCGTGGACTTGCCCCCTCCTTTCCCCTGGAGCCGGCTGGGGCGCCCTGCCTGACTTCAGCCACCGATTCCAGCTGGGGGATCTGGATTCAGCGCTGATGTGGATGTCCTAGCCATCATCTGCTCCCTCCCTCCCCGCTGTGGCTGACACCCTCCCAGCTCCCCACTCTTGGAAGGAGGGAAGCCTGGGGGATTGAGAGCTCAGCTTGCCAGGGGCAACACCCAGAAAGATCAAGGACGTTATGCACACAGGGGTTGAGAGCCCCAACTCTGGAGCCTGTCTGCCTGGGTCTCAATGTCCAGCATTCACTGCTGTGTGATCTTCAGATTCCAGTTTCCTCATCTGTAAAACAGAGATATAAGAATTTTATGACAATATATGTAAAGCCCTTAAACAGGGCCTGCCCATGGTAAGCACTATTTGAGTATTAGTTCATAATTATTGACACTATTTCCTGGGCTCTTGTTAAGTACCAGGCACTGTGCTAAGCCTTTAGTATAAGACAGCTTTGTTAACCCTCTCAGCAGAAGTTTAATCATCCCCATTGTATGGATGAGGAGGTTGAGGCACAGAGAACCTAAGTCACATGGCCAAGGTCATACAACGGGGAAGTGACAGAGCCTGGATTCGAACTAATGCACATGCTTTCAGCCTCTATACAACTTGAATCACCCTGAGATCCAGGGAGAGCTCTGATTTGGGAGAAGAGAGAAGAGAAGAATTTATTTATTTATTTATTTATTAAAGATTTTATTTATTTATTTGACAGAGAGAGAGCATGAGTACAAGCAGGGGAACAGCAGGCAGAGGGAGAGGGAGAAGCAGGCTCCTCGCTGAGCAGGGAGCCCGATGCGGGGCTCGATCCCAGGACCCTGGGATCATGGCCTGAGCCGAAGGCAGATGCTTAACCAAGCCACCCAGGCACCTCTGCAGAAGAATTGATCCAGACACAGAGCTTGAACCAGAAGCTCCTGCCTGGACCCCCACCCCCACCCCCACCTCCCCGTTCCAGTCCTTCCCCTTCCTGGCTCCTCTATTCTGAGGTGGGTACTGAGGGGCACCAAGAGGGCGGGGACACTTGGCCAGTGTGTGTCAGTGGGGATGGGGACGGAGCAGAGAAAGCTTTAGAGACGGGAATAATGGTGCCACCACTGCCTCAGTTTCCTGGGCTGTCAGAGCTCACTCGTCCCACCTATTCCACTCCTCCGGGTGAAGGCTAACATAATAAATGTTTATTGCTTTCTCATCTGGTTGATTAAAACAAGGGCAATCCCTTAACGTGAGGACCATATGCTTAGCAGCTCAGCCTATAGTTTCGAACCATCAGACATTGTTTTCTCGGTATTTTATCAGTGTACACCCAAATAAAAGGGGGGCTGGGAAAGCTTTCCATGTTCTCAAAGGGTCTTACATGTAAGCAAAGGAATAGCTTGCGAAAGGTTGGTTTCTGAGAATCTGGTAGCTCTGTGACTCCAAGTGGCTACAGGGCAGACCCAGGGATGCTCAAATGGCCTTTTCCCCTTTAGAGCTGCTTTGTGTCAAGATCATGGCTGTCTGGGCCCTCTGCTGGCCTCCAGCACTGGCTGGGGAGGGAGGGAGCCTGGAGTGCTTGATTTGGGCTATATTGATTGAAGATCTCCATTCCCTAAATACCTTGAGAGTCGGGCAGTATTTCTAATTTTATTTTGCATATGGGTGTGTGGTGGGAAGGTGTGCATCTGGATGTGTGCGCACGCGCGCGCACGCGTGTGTGTGTGTGTGTGTCTGTGTGTGAATGTGAGGGGAGGGTGAGAGAGAGAGAAGCTAAATGCACGTGGGAAGATGGCAGTGGGGGAAGGGAGTATTCAGCCAGGAAAGAGTCTGGCTGTGGAAACGCAAATGGATAAGAACAATTACTTACATAGAAATATAGTCTATCAACAGGAAAGGATATTAAAGCTTCGGAGCTAGAGCGAGGGTTTCCTCAGTGCCCCACCCCCACCCCCACCCCCACTTAGTGAACGGAATAAGAGGAAGGGCAGCCAAATGTTATTTTGTTTTTCTAAAATTGGTGCTTATCCCTGACAAAATCGATAGGGAGATCAATTTGAAAACTTCACCTCGATTCTGGACCCTTCAGAATTAAGCAGACTAAGAACGAGCACTTCATTGCTATTTACCAGCTGTGGGACCTGGAGCAGGTCACGTAACCTCTCCGCTCTCAGTCTTCTCACCCCTAAAATGGGACGAAGATGTTACCTCTTGGTGATGATGATCACGTGGGATAATGTAATTTAAGCACCTCTGTCCGGGCAGGGGATGGGACAGTGTTAGCTTCTTCCTCCTCCTAGCTCACTTCTGGGCCCTTATCTTTACCCCACAAGAACATCTTGCCTTTCCAGCCAAAGTGAGAGCTCCTGGTCTATGTTGGAAATATTTTGGGGTCTCTTCCATATCTCCTAACAGGATGATTTGCCCAGCAGAGTCACTGAGTACCAGTGTATGGACGGATGAGTTGATACTGGGCTCTCTCTGAGAGGCAAAGCCATGTCCCAAGGTCTTTGAAATGTATGATAAGGACATAGTCACCATGGATCTTGCATCCTGCCACTACCCACCCCAACTACAGTCTCATCCTCCATAAACAGCATCAGAAAATAATTTAGAAACTACGCTCCCATTGCCCTTGTCAAATATTCATATAGTTAAGCTGGGACTGTACCTGCAGGCGGTCCCAAGGGAACAGCAAACACAGACAGGCATCTGATTGCTGGGGAGCACTTTCCCAGAAATATGTGTCTTACATCTTGCTCTTTGGGGCTATTATTTGAATAAAATAAATTCCCTCCCAAGTGGCAATCTTTCAATTTTGCCTCAAAATGTTGTGTACCAAGAGAGGAACTCTGTGCAGCAAGCAGCTTCTCCCTTGGGTGGGGAACACCGCCCCCCCCACATGTCTATCTCACCCTACAATTCCCAGCTGTTTAGGATGGAGAACATTCCAAGGTGCAAGGGGCCCCAACGAAGGAGGCTCTGGGGATTTTCCTTCATTCTCATACTCTTATTATTTCATATTGATCAGGGTGAAGATAAACTGGGGTCTCAAGGTTAGCTGGTGCCCTGAAATTAAGATTTTAATAGACCTCCTCAGACAGGATGCTCTTTGCTGTCATAGCCAGGGACGACCACAAAGTGCTCCCCGAGTCTCAGAAGGCTTAGTGAGACTCCATCGCAGCCTGCCTGGATCCAAAAAACATATAAGTATAATCTTTGTCTTAGCGACCCAAATACATGGAAATCGGATTATTACAGAGTCTCTATTTGGAGGTGGTAATGTACTTGGCCAACTACGTCTTCATTTTAGCCGGGGGAGCGTCCAGGGACCCTACGTCTTCATTTTAACAACAACAACATTACTTTGATGTAATAAAGTGCTTTGCAGCTTACGAAATACCTCCAGAAAATTAAAATTTTATTTGACAAGTCTCTCAACAGCCCTGTAAGCTAGGTGGGACAAAAATTATTAAACCTATTTTTCTTGTAAGGAAACTGAGTTCAGAGATTTGCTGCACGTTAATTTGCAAGCCTTGCCTATGTTCGATTAAAAATGTGACTTAACATGGGAGACTCTCATTGATACTTAACTTTCTGGAACATCTCACTTGCATAAAGGAAGCAGGTATATAACATACTCCCTCAGAAGAAAAGACCTGCATGATGTTTATATGAGATATTTATGTAAAATTACATGAATAAAACAGGCCTGCAGCACATTAACCAAGTGCTCTCGAGCCTTCTGCTGTGTGTGGTGCTGCAGAGTGTGTATGGAATTGGGAGCCGTGATGCTCATCAGCAAAACCCACATGTCAAGGTAGGAACAGCAGGTCTGAATGTCACCCTCTGGGTGACAGGTAACCCCGGCAGTCTCCCTGGTGATTGATGCAGAAGAATGGAATTCTTGGCTTGGCTTGGCAGGACCTCCTTTGGAGTGTTCAGGCTGTGGAAAAACAAATGTGATCTTTTACCAATTAGCCATGGTTTCCAGGGCCAAGCCGGCAGTCCTGGTAGGGATGTCTCTGCCTGTGGACCAGTGCGCAGCTTAGCCAAGGTGGTGGCAGCAAGATTAATTGGCCCTTTGGTCTCAAAGCCTGCAGGAGGCAGAGGGAAGGAGAAAGAGGGGGCATGGGTGGGGGGAAGGAGGGAGGCAGAGGCCAGAGGGAAGAAGATGGGAAAAAGGGAGCGGAAAGAAAAGAAGAGGGGCTGACGGAGTGCACACTCATCTGTCTGCTATGACCTCACTTTATGTCTTCATGCTGGAGGGCGCTCAGGGGCGCAGGGGGAGATCAGCTGTCTCTGCTGAGAGCGCTGCGAGGCCAGGTGTCCAGGATGGGAGGGAATGAGGCAGAAGGTTGACATCTCAATTAGAGGAGGAGGGAGGTGGGACCAGGAGAGCCACTGCAGTGCCCTTGGCTGCTTGTAAGATTGTTGGGTGTGTTATAGTGGTCACAGAATAGCAGGCAGCCCAGACCTCACAGCCCTGAGCCCCCTGCCTCCATCTCCCCCAGTGCTCCAAGCAGACATGGCCCAGGGCCCAGGAGAGAGGCAGTGTGGTGTGATTGGGAAAAAAAAAAGCAAGAGCTTTTGATGTGAGCTTTCAGTGTCTGCTGGCCTTGGCCTGAATCCCTGTTTTCCCATTTACTTGCTGTGTGACCTTGAACACATTCTTTAGCTTCTCTGAGCCTCAAATTCTCTGCCCATCAAATGGGCATTTTAGCTAATTTGCATTTTGTTATCAGTTTTACATGACAAAGATGCCAACTCAATAGCACCTGTCCTTTCTACTGAAACAGTTTCCTGGCCACCAAATGATCTTGCTTGCTTGCAGCATAGCACGGACTGCCTCCATGATGATCTTGTTTGTATGTTTGTTTACTTGTTTATTGTTTCTTTTCATCAGATAGACTATAAACCCCCTAAGGACAGGAACTCGCCCACCAGCTTTGTTTCTATAGCTTAGACCCAGGACAGAGCCTGGCACGCAATAGACCCTCAATAAATATTAGAATAAATAAGAGACAGTCTGGGGGACAAAGAGCATGAGGGAACTATTCGGGCTGTAAAAAATCTATACCTTGATTGTGGTGATAGTTACAGGACTATAGGTTTGTCAAAACTTATAGAACTGTATCTCTCAAAAGAGTGGATCTTACTATATGTGAGTTATACCTCAATATCTGACCTTTGAAGAAGAGGCTATAGGAAGCAATGGATAAACAGAATTCAACTAATAAAGATTCATGTTTACTGACATTCCTTATATGTCAGGCTGATAGGGGGCCAGGTGCCTTTGCATTGGTTAACTCAGTAAATCTTTACAACAGCTCTGTCTAATGAAAGTCTCACTTTGTAGAGGGAGAAGTAGAGGCTCAGAATGGTTATGAGATTGGCCAAGATTGCAAAGCATGCTAGCAGCAGAAATAAAATCCAGGTCACATGATTCCAATGCCCAAGTCTCACCCAATGTGGTTCCTTCTGTCTCTCACACCTAAACCCTCATGCTGACATAGAAATAAAGAGCCTGTTTTCCTTATGGCAAAGTAACATATTATGCTGATGTTGATCTCTTACACTTTAGCATGAATTAGCCAGTCAAAATCTTTTCTCAGTGAAACAGGGTATAGAGAGAATGGGCTTTTTGCTGGAGATCAGGAATGGGGTAGGATGGAGAATAGAGTTAATATAAACAAGTGTGCATTAGGGGTTGGAAGTGTCAGATGGGACCAGATAAAAGGGAGCCAAAGGAGAGGGTCCTGAAGAGCAGTGAGAGGACAGGCTCTGGGGTTGGATGATCTAGGTTCAGATTTCAGTTCCACCAGTCACCTGTGCAACCTTGAGCAAGTCAGTTGACCTTTCTGTGCCTCAGGTTCCTGATCTGTAAAATGGGGTTAATTATAATTCCCACCTCATAGGGTTGCTATATAGATTAAACCAGATAACATCTGTAAAGCACTTAGAATAGTGGCTGGCATAGTAAGTATTAAATAAGTGATAGCTAGTGCACCTAATCTTAATTAGTTAAACACGGGTTTAAACCAAGATGGAAGTTTACTTCACTCTCACATTAATGAAGTTTGAGGGAGCCAGTCCAGGGCTGGTATGGAAGTGTCATGATTACATGGGACCCATGTAAAACTGATAACCATTCTGGGACCCAGAGTCTTTCTGTTTTGTTGTCCCATCATCCTGAGCATGTTGCCTCATGGCCCAGAATGGTTGCTCCTGTCCCAGCCATCATGTCCATATTCCAGTCAGCAAGAAGGAGAAAAAGAGAAAGGGCATACCCCTCTCTTTAAGGACATTTCCTGGAAGTTGCACACAACACCTCCACTTACCTCTCATTAGTCAGAACTTAGTCATGTGGCCACACCTAGCTACAGGTACCTATGGAACCAGTTAAAATTTGTGGGTTGTATTAATAAAGAGGAAAAGGAAAATTAACTTGGGGGCCAACAGTGGCATCTTTTCTTCTACTATGGAAAAGTTCAGACACATCAAGTTACCCAGCCCTCAAATCTCAGGACAGAAGCAGGAGTTTTCCTGGTCTCTTTAAGATTCTGGTTCCTCATTGGTCAAATGGGGCTACTACCCCTGCCTTTTCCCACCCTCCCACTGACCTGTGTCTTCCTTTGGGCATTTCTCCTCACAGAAACGGGCCCAGGAAAAGCAGCTCCCGCCTGACAGAGCCTTGAACTCAAATGAACATGGGCAGTGAGCACCATAGGCAGCCGTGGTCAGTGTCCCAGGCCATCTGGCCAGCTCAGCAAGCTTGACATCTGGCCCTGGATGCAACAGAAAGGGGAGACAGAAAAGACACACTTTAAATATTTTTTATTTTATTTTAAAAATATGCTTTTTTTTTAATTTAAATTCAATTATTTAATATGTAGCGTATTATTGGTTTCAGAGGTAGAGTTCAGTGATTCATCAGTCTTATATAATTCTTAGTGCTCATTACATCACAGATATTTTTTATTTTGAAAAACCATACGAGTAACACTTTTATATGAAAATTTTAAATTGTAATGAAAAATAAAGCAGAAACCCTTTGATCCTAAACCCAGAGATAATAATCGTTAATATTTTGTATGTGTCTTTCAATCTTCTATTCATTCAGATTTTGTCCTTTTAATTATCAATTTGGGCTCACATCTTCATCCTCTTTTATAACCAGCCTTTAAAATTCTGCAATATAAGACAATTCTCCCATGTTGATAAATTCATTTCCCCAGCATCATTTTTTAAAAAGATTTATTTATTTATTTGAGAGAGAGAGAGAGAGCGAGCGGGGAGGGGCAGAGGGAGAGACTCTTTCAAGCAGACTCCCGGCTGAGCATGGAGCCTGACACAGGCTTGATCTCATGACCCATGAGATCATGATCTGAGCCGAAAACAAGAGTCACCAAACCAACTGAGCCACCCAGGCGCCCCCAACGTCATTTTTAATGGCCAGCTTGATTGTTTCTCTTACAGAAAGGATACAGTTTAGTAGGGATACACCAAAATCTGGCTTTGACCTTAATGTCTGATCAAAATATACCCTTCAGCTTCATCTTCAGCCTTGGTCTTTGAAAGACTGAATAGCTAGTTCAGACTTCATTGTCATTTCTGGGTTCCCTGGACATGTGTATGATCCAGGATTCTGTGACCATGTTACATAATCTTCACATCCAACAAGCATAATAACCTCTGTGATACACACATGGCACGTTATCTGGATTTACTGTTAATAATCACTTTCAAATGTAGATAACCTTCTAAATGTAGCTTGTAATGAATATCTTCTCTCATGCTTTATTTGTTGAAATTCTATCAACCAGTTAAAGCTTAAATCTATATTTATTATTATAAAAGTAAAATGCTATATCACTCAGGATAGTTATAAATATTGTTCCTTTAGTGTACAGAAATAATTAAGAGTTTTCAAGTGTTAAAATATAGAAGGAAACATTGAAAACTAATACAAAATTTTTAAAAGATTTTATTTATTTATTTATTTATTTGTCAGAGAGAGAGAGCGCGCGCACGTGCACGCGTACAAGCAGGGGGAGTGGCAGGCAGAGGGAGAAGCAGGCTTCCCGCTGAGCAGGGAGCCCGACCAGGACCCTGGGATCATGACCTGAGCCGAAGGCAGATGCTTAACTGACTGAACTACCCAGGCGTCCTGGAAACTAATGCAAATATTGAGAAGCATGTCAGCCAGATACTTTTAGAAAATACTTTTTGAGGCAACAACAATAAAACATTAAAATAATAATATGAAGCAGAATGATAGAAATAAGATTATATCAGAGTTCTGATCTTTGTAGAATTGTTTGGGATACTAGCATTCAGTAACGCTAAACAAAATAATCTTTAAAAATGTCAGTTTTTTAGTTACTTTATTCTTTTTAGACCATAAGGCTTTAATAAAAAAGCCCAATTGTGAATATCTTTACGATTCATCTTGTAAAGATAAACTGGATGTCAATCAACCTCCCAATTTCATGAGGAAGAAAACCTCTATCATATGTAACAATATCCATGGTGAATCATATTTGACCCAACATGGAAAAGAATATAAAGAGAAGAAGATATTATCGGAAAAAGTGAGGATCACGCTCCTCCACCATCATCAGTCAAAAGGAAGCATTGATTTGTTAACACAAACGTGCATAATATATAGTCCAGGAGCAAGCCAGCCACTGCCGGGGCTGGGAGAGTGTTGTTCCTGTATCTGCCATGTTACATTGCTCAGCACTGACAATGCAATTCATTAACAATGAAATTATCATCAGGAATAATCTCAATTACAATTTTAGATGTATTCCTTTATCAAAAACATTTGCTCCATGAAGGTGATAGTAGACATTGGCCTAGACTTCAGCTGAATACTGATCTTAACACTTGGCCACCTGGCGTTCAGCCAAAGTGTATATGAGTGCATCTCTAACTTTAGATTATTTCCAATTTCTCCCTATTATTAGCAACATTGCAATGTCCTAGCACAAACAACTCCGTGAGGCTCTATGATTATTTCCTTGGCTGAAATCCTAGTAGGAGAGTGGCTGGGTCAAAAAGATTCCTATTGCCAAACTACCCTCCTAAAAGTTTGTACCAGCTTCCCTCCCACGAGAGGAGTGGAGTAGGGAGAGATTGTATCCTGGCTCCTCATCAGCTATGGCACTCACATTTGCAACCTCCCACAATGGTTGGCGGTTGGGTGGTTGAGACTAGCATCCTTCAGAGAGCTCCAAACCCTTCTGGGTCCCATCCTTGTGATTGCAGCTATAATTTTTTTTGTGTTTATCTTCTTTCTGGAATCGTGGTAGACAATTTAGGTACTTCTTGCATTTTAATCCTCACAATGATGATGCAAAGTAAGTATTACTGGCCTAAATTTACAGATAAGGAAACTGAAGCTCAAGGGTTGGGTGGCCCTGCTCCAGGCCCTAATGGAAGTTTTCAGAGGACTGGCCAAGGAATAGCCTGAAAGCCTTCTCTTGCAGGTAAATGAAACCCGTAAGGTCCAATCCCTGTGACCCCAACTGTTCAACGTGGGGTGAGCTAGAGGGGTCCCCACATCCTCCTCGGCTGCATCCATTTCCAGCCAGGGCTTAAAGGTGGAAGAAAGGCGAAAGGCAGTGCTTACGGAGCCCTCCTCTGCTTGGGGCTCAGCTCTGTGTTAGGTGCTTTACGTGCATTCGTGTCCATTGCTTCTTGGTCGCTGTCGTCAGAGCCTCTGCCTTCCCAGAGTGAGCCGTCCCTCCGCCTGGTGCACGCGCTTGTGTGTGTGTGTGTGTAATAACAGACTCTAACAGCGCCAGGAGCAGGTCAAGATTGTTGGCCACTGAGTCCTCCATCACCCGCTCATCAGCAGGTGACAGCTGACCACTACGGGGGACGGGGTAAATAGTGATCACATGCCAGGGACTTGATATACGTGATCTCATATAGGTCTCAAACTGCCTGGTGAGATATCGTCCACATCTTACTGGAGCGGAGCCAGAAGCTTAGGAAAATGTTCCAGAGGTCACCGTTAGTAAATGGTGAAGGACCCAAATAGTCCAGGAGAGATGCACACCCAGACGGGAAAACATACTTCAATACATTTCTGTACCCTTGTACGAGTCTGAAGCCTTGAGAAAGAAACAAGGAGCCTGCAGAACCCCACAGGATTCTGTGACATGAGCAGGCAGGCTGTTGTTCTGAGGCCTGGCAGGGGGAGAATGCACTGTGCCTGAGTTGAGGGGGGCACGCGAGGGTAGATGGCCTGGGGAAGGTGCTGGGCACCGACCTTCTAGCCTGGGCTGTGTGGGTGGTGGCCGTGAAGTGTTGTTCTCTCCTGTGAGGACCCTCCCCTCCCTCCTTCTCTTTTCCACGTCTGGAACTGGGGAGGTGAGACCTGAACGCCTAGAGCCGGTGAGGAAGGAGCTGGGCTGCTCTTCTCCCTGGCATCCGTCAGCAGAGACACACACAGCACCTGGGGCATTGCTGCCAGATCCCAGAGTCACATGGATCGGGGTCCAATGTGACTCAGTCACTCTCCAGTTATGTGACCTTGAGCAAGTTACTTAGCCTCTCTGACCCTCAGTTTAAGCCATAGAGTGTGGGCACAATAATCATTCTTTGTCAGCAGTTTTAAGATTGAGTGAGTAAAGTCTCCGCCCCATTGTCACCTCAGTCAGAAGCCAGCCCCCGACTCACTGTCTCCAGTGCCCACCTGTACAGGGAGCCTGCCCTGGGCAGAATCTGGGGACTCCTGGAACTCCAAGGCCCCATCGGGGATGCGCCAGGATTCTCCCAAAGCCTTGTACACACTCACTGAGCCTTCAGACCTTTGCACGGGCTGTGGCCCCGCCTGGAACACACTTCCTGCCCCTCTGCCCGCCTTACTGTACTCATCCTTCAGGCCTCGCATAGCTGTCACTTTCTCCAGGAAACCTTCCCTAAGCCTCCAAGTCCGATCGACACCTGTCCTTTTACCACCATATCACACCAAGTTTGAACAGCTTGGTTGATTGTCCTCCGTTGGACCGTGAGCTTAGGAAGGGCAGAGACTAGGTTCTGCCCACATTGTACCCACAGTGCCCAGCATGGAAGCTGGCCTAGGGGTATATGTTCAGGACATGTGCATAGACTAGCAGAATAGAAAGAAGGAGTCTGGGTGGAGAACCTGTGGGAGGCAGACCACTATTGATTATTTGAACCAGGGACCCCCAAGCAAGAAAGAAGAGGGCAGAACTTGAACTATCATGGTAGCAGGGACTCCGTATTTTTCATTCTCTCAGGCAAGAGAAGATACATCTAGGGCTGCCCTGTGCAGTTGTTCAGGTTCTGCACTTTACAATTCCAGGGCATCGTTTTTCACACTTCGGTCAACATAGATTTGTATGGTTGTTGTGACAATTCTCCAGCAGATGGCAGTAAAGTATCTTAAGTTAAGAGCACTTCTTTTTCTATTTGTGCAAATGCACTGTTTGGGCTATCTGTGGCGCTGGGTGCATCTGTCTACTACTAGCCCTCCACTCTGCTGAGAAGTTGCCTGACACCCTGTTCCAGCCTTGTCCCACCTCCTCTTCAATTCACGGTTTTATAAACTACACCCAAGGCCTTAGTGTTGGCCTGGGAACTTAGGGGAAAGAAACATTAGAGTCAGAAATCCCCACCTGCATCCTTTGCTCCAAAGAAAGTAATGTTTGTGACTGGAAGCCCTGGGTTCAAGTCCCAGCTCCTGCATCTCCTAGAGAGTGATCTTGGGCCAGTGACCTTGCAGTTCTGGGACCTCGTTTTCTCTTCTACAAGGAGTGCAGTAATATCCCTGCCCTTGAGGTTGTGAGGAACAAAGGCTACCCTGAACATGGCCGGGCCTCACTAGCTGTAAACACCTCTGCCCAGAAGTATCCTGCATTCATAAAATGCAGGACTCTCCCCAATGACCCTGGAAGGATCTGCTGCACTATTGGGGCAGGGGTGTGCTGTGGACCACGAGCCTCCAATTTTGTCACACACACCTCCAGTCACCTTCTCCTCAGGGATCTCTTTCCTGGTCTCCACCACCACTCCATCCCCCTTCAGGGACTTTGGCCACTTCAGTCTCCGCTCCAAATTCCTTAGTACAGTACAGTCAGTCAGCCAGTGAACAAATATTTATTGAGCATCTACTATGTGCTGGGCTCTGAGCCAGTCTCTACCTTCTACTCACTTACGGTCTCATGGGGGGCAATAAAATGAGCATAGTTGCCATCTTGTTTCTGAGTCATCAGGCCTTATCCCATTCCTCTGGGCCTCCAAGAAGAAAGAATCCTTGCCCATTCTCTCCCTTTCTAGTTCCTAGGCCACTTCATGACTGGACACTGTAGATATCACTTTGGCCCCAACCACGATAAATGGCCTCCAAGGTCCAGACCAAGAGAGGCTTAGCTGGGTCTTCTCTGCCCTGCTCATACCGGGGCAAGGTTGAGGAAGCAAACAAATTCACTCTGAGTTTCACTTCAATTTGGTTTGGCTGTGAAGAGACAAGAAACCCAAAGTAGCAATAGCTTAAATGAGACATATGCATTGCCCTCACATATGGATGGAGTCTAGAGGCAGGCAGTCCAGAGCTAACACGGTATAGTGTTAGGAAGGACTCAAGCTCTTTCCAGTACCCTGTTCTGTCATCTGTCAGGTGTAGTCCTCATCCTCATGGTGGAGGTGGCATTTTAGGGCTGGCAAAACCCTTTATGATATCAGGCCCCAGGCCCCCTCTATAACCTTTCCCACCATTCTTAGCATGCAGCTTCTACTTCATGGTCCAAAATGGCTGCTCAAGCTCCAGCCATCTAGTCAACATTCCACCAGTGGAAATTAGGAAAGACAACTGCCTAAGAACATTCCCTGGAAGTTATTCATGATATTTCCATTTATCTCCCATTGGTTAGAACTCAGTCACATGATCATATCTAGATGCAAAGAAGGCTAGGAAATGGTCTTTATTTCCGATGCGTCCAATTCCTAAAGGGGGAAAGAAGAAAACGGTTATTGAGAAACCCTAAGAATTCTCTAGCATTTCTTGCCTGTGAAGTGCCATCTCCTGCCTACAGGAGGTGCCTCCACCAAGCAGTCTCTGTGGCATAAATTAAGCAAGACAATAGCTCAATAACCATAAGATCACAGAGCAAGACTAATGCAAAGACAATAAGGATGTCATTTCCTCCCTGTGTGTAAGGAACCTTTGTATTTCGTTGTAATTATCACTGTTGACAACATTCAGTACTGCAACCCCCCAGCTCTCAGTGGCCCAGTCCTGTTCCTGCAGGTTCAGCTTTGGCATCCCTTTCGCCACCCCTGGGACAAACCCTCCTAGGCATCCAGCACTGCCCCCTCAATCCCTTTCTAGGGTGGAATCTGGCTGAAGTGAAGGTGTGGGGAGCCATGAGGGGGAGGCCCCGTGACAGCGGCTGTGCACAGGCAGGAGCAGTGGTGGTTGCCTTGGTGAGTTGGGCAGAGGTTTCTAGAATGCTGCTAAATGTGTTTTCCTGACCCGCCACCGCATTCTCTCTCTTACTTAGCAGACACTTCTTTGGGGGCTGAGGCTCCTTGGTCCCACCTTGTTGTCTCCTCCCACCCTTTTGAAATACTCATTTGCCTGTTCATTACCTCTTCCTGTAAGAAGGGGATCTCAAGCCCTCAGACACCCCAGGGAGAGGGGTGAGGGATCGGACGTTAACACTCTTTTCCCTGCATCTTCATGCCAGCCCTGCGCCTTAGGTACCTCATCCCCATTTGACAGATCAAACCTCTGAGCCCGAGGGCTGCTGGGCATCGGCACTGGCCAGCCAGCCCGCAGGTGGCAGCCCCGGGCCTGAAACCAGCTCTCTGACTCTCAAGCCACGGCACCTCCATGAGTTATATATCCCAGGTAGGGTTCCGACGGCGGAATTTTAAGCAGGCTGTCAGATGGCGGAGGAGACTGGGGACAAGAGTCCTGACTGTCTCCACCAGCTTTTCAGGGACATGTTTCAAGCAAGGAGAGGAAATACGACCCTGCTAGGAATGTTGGCAGTAAGCCCCGTACCTGGCCTGTGGCGTGGGCGGTCCCCGGACACACATTGCTGTGGTTCACCACCGCCTTCTCCCTTTGCCCCTCTGGTCCCACTCCCCGGGGCAGCCGCCCCACGCCCTGATCCTTGATCTCCAGGGACATTGGCTCTGCCCGCTCTCCAGTCTCTCCAGGCGCAGAAAAATCCCCCCTCCACTCAACAAAGGAGGCCACCTACCCCCTGCATTCAGCTCCTTGCTCCTCCCCTGGCCTGTCATCCTCCCTCTCTACATCTCAGGCTGCTGGATCAGGGATGTGCCTGGAACTTTCCAGAAGGATCTAAAAAGGAGGGTGCCCTCTCCCCTCTGCCAGAGCTGTCTCTGCAGAGTCTGGCACCTGGAGGCCTGTCTGAGCAGCCTGCTTCCCTATCCACACAGTTCATGCAGCACCCCGGGGTGGGGGGGAGAGGCAGTGAGGGGGTAAAGGCCATCCCAGCCCACATCCTGGAAGCCAGACTTGGGGACCAGGAGCTGGATGTTCTTTTTTGTTTGTTTGTTTGTTTTGTTTGTTTGTTTGCTTTAAGATTTTATTTTTAAGTAAATTCTACACCCAACATGGGGCCCAAACTCACAACTCTGAGATCGAGTCCCATGCTCCACTGACAGAGCCAGCCCCAAGCCCTGGAAGTTCTGACGGTTTCTCTGCACACCCCTACTCGCACGGACAAACACTCTCTCACTCATGCACACAAGCATGCATGTACTCAAAGAGTCACAGACACTCGCAACACACACACATGCACACACATGCACGCACTATTAGTTTAAATTCTTCTAAGGCAGTACACTCCGGTGTCTCAGTGTCTGGCCTCTGAAGGCAGACAGATACCAAGTTTGCTTTTGCACACTGCGTTGTAGTTTTTAAACAATGGTTTCTCATTTTCAGGGGCAATCTATGAAATTGGAACCATACATGGGTGCAGTAAGTGAAGGTCTTCTTCCTCCCCACTGCTCCCAAGCTCTTGTTCCTCTCCCCGGGGATGGCTATTGTCACCACATCCCGTGTCTCCTTCCAGAGCTGGTCTGCAGGTGAGAGCCTCTATCTAAGGGTGCACGCACACGTGCACACGCACGCACACACGCACACGGTAGCCCCGGGCACACGGCTGTGTGCTCTGCTTTATTTTCCGCTTGTGCCAGTGCATCACTCGGGCTATCAGCAGGGCTGGGTGCATCTGTCTACCAGCCCTCCAAGCTGCTAAGATGGCCAACACCCTCTCCCAGCCCGGGTGCTGTACCCGGTGATTGTTCATGTTCATGGACACACACAGCACCTCAACCTTTTCATTTTTTATTTTTATTTGTTTTAAAGATTTATTTATTTGAGAGAGAGAGAGAGCACCAGCAGGGGGAGGAGCAGAGAGAGAGGGAGAGATGCAGACTCCCGGCTGAGCAAGGAGCCCATGGGGGCTCCATCCCACTGCTCCAAGATCACTACCCGAGTGGAAGCCAAGAGTCAGACGCCCAGCCGACTGAGCCACCCAGGCGCCCCTCACCTAGGCTTTGTAATGGGGGCAGGTGCACCATGATTTATTTGATGTGCCCTACTGGGTAAGCACGGATTGTTTCCAGCTGTTACCTACAGTTCTTTGTTTTTTTCTAAATATTGATTTATTTAAGTAATCTCTATACCCAATGTGGGGCTCAAACTCACAACCCTGAGATCAAGAGTCACACGCTCTTCCAACTGAGCCCGCCAGGGGTGCTGTACCCTGTTACCTCCGGGTACGGTTCTCTGTGAGTGCCTGCCCGCACACTTTAGCCCACGTGGGCGTGCGTATCCTTCAGAACTGGGTATGAAGGAGGGACCCAGCCTCTTGTACCTCACTTCCTGAATCCATAGGTGACAATAATCAGCGCAGCAACCTCACCATGTGGGGATAAAACGAAAATGTGCGTGCTGAGCGTCTAGCATAGCACCCAGCTCAGGGAGCCAAAACGTTAGCTCCTGGGGGGAAAGCGTAGGAATGGGGTGAGGAGGGGCCGGGTGCCCCGCAGGGGGCTGCCCAGCGCCGCTCCTCAAGGCCACCAAGCTAGATGGCAGGGGCCTCAGCCTGGGAAGTCCCTGCCCTGGTGACTGGGGTCAGGGAGATTCATGCCCTGGGTGCCACAGGGAGGAGAAGCAGGGGGCAGGGAGCCCTGGGTGGGGGCCCAGCAGCTGCACTTGAGCCAGACGGAGGAGCAGGCCTGGCTTTCTTGCTGAGTCATTCCCACTGGAGCTTTGGAGGAGGGGGCAGGCCTGCTGAGAGAGAAAGACAGGGAGAGAGAAAGACAGGGAGAGAGAGAGAGCCAGAGCTCTAGCGTGGTGCAAGCTCTCAGCACACACACACACACACACACACACCCCTCCCAGCTTAAGGAAAAGGAGCCCCTCCCAGCAGAGAGAGGCTTTGTTCCCCACAAGATATAAAAGCCAAGGAGACAAAGGAAAGGTAGCTCCCGAGGCCCCTGTCCCTCAGCTGCCACTTCTCCACCTCTCCCTCTGTCCTCACCCCATTTCCACCAGCCCTCTCCTCCATTCAACCCCGACCCTGCTCCCTAGGGCGACTAACCATCCTGGATGGCCCAGGACAAGGGACAGTCCCAAGGACAGGTTGGTCACCCTACTTGCTCATCACCATTTCCCCTCCTCATCCTGCACCTGCTCCCTGGCCCGTTACCTGTAAATCACGCCCTCACAGAAGATAGAAGCCTTCCTGCCTCTGATGTGGTGTTTTGATGTAACAGATTTTTATGAGACTTGTCCCACACTGTGGGGGACAGAAATGAATGAGGCTGGAGCCCTGGGTCCAGAGGGACGCACACAGGTGAGGTGAGGAGGCTAAGGATGGACTCCTTCCCCCAGAGCCGGCTGGGTGCTGGGCCCCCGGGGGATAGGGGGGCTGCCTGTAAGTAGCAGGGTCTGGCTCAGAGGGCCTGCTTCCATTGAAAGTCATTTTTTGTCTTAGTACAAAAACCTCCAGACCCAACTGTTGTCTAATACCCGGCTCTACACCCTTCCAGACATATTCATGTGGACCTGGTTTCTGGAAAAGTCTGAATCTGACAGGATCCAAACAGGAAATGTGTTTGCTTTGTCTCTAACCACAGCCTTAAACATGCTTTGTCACATCTTTTCTGGCTCTGAACAATATTCCAGTCAGACTCCTAGTTTTCTGATCAAATTTCCTGTTGTTTTTTTATTATTAAAAACCCAGGTTAATCCAGTCCAATTTAAGAATTAAACATCATACACAAATCTAGGGTGATTCTTCTCCCCGGACCCCAGTGCCAAGCAAGGCTAACAGAGGGGGGCTTCTCTTCCCTCAGAATGCTTTCACCTCCAGGGTTTGAGGTTGGGGTGTGATAAGGGGCTGGTGAGAGCTGGAGGGAGCCAGCCACCGGTCTTGTTTTCTTGGCCAACACTCCCTGGTGACCGGTGCTTCCTGGGGCAGGCTTCCAAGTGGGGTGCAGTAGAGTTCTCTGGGGAGAGGTTCCTCTGCCTAGACTCTTTCCAATATACCCAGTCAACTCTAGCCCCGGAGGCCCACCACTGGAATTCCTCCCCGGCTGCGCCCCCGACAGGAAAGTCCTGTACCCTTGCTCGGCCACATGGAGACACACAGTCCCCCTCCCCTGCCCCCCACTCTGTCTTGCGTCTCCTACCCAGCTGAGGCTTGGGGTGCCAGTCCTCCACCACAGGCACCCCACTCCGGGAGTAATCTCTAGCAGCCTCCCTGCACTCCCAGAAGGTAGGAGGGAAACCGGAGCACTCCGGCCCTAGCCTGGGGTCATTTGACCGGAGCAGTCCCACAGAGCCCCAGGACCAGAAGCACCCCATGCTTGGCCGAATGCTCGCTGTCTTGAAATTCTTCATAATTTTTGAACCAGGAGCCACTCGTTTTCATTTTTCACTGGCCCTGAAGATTAGGTAGCTGGTCCCACCCGGGACTGAGTGCTCTGACCATCCTCATCCGCTGGTGGAAAGGAGGGAGCAGCAGAGACGCTGGTTGGAGTCGCAGGGCTGGTTCTGGAGCCTGTGGACGCCCCCGGGAGTGCCACACGTGGCAGAGATTTCCACCTCTCTTCCAAGTGAGGGACGCCCCACCACCCCGTTATCCTCCCACCCCCACCTTCAGGCTTCAGTCATCATCGCCCAGGCAATAGGATCTGGACTAATCAATATCCTGGTGGGCATACGAGCATCCTTCCACACCACACACTCCCCAGATCAGGAACTGAACAGATTCGGATTAAGTGCCTTTTTTTTTTTTTTTACAACACTGAAATCATGTTGTATGTATTGTTTTATAACCTGCTTTTTTCACTTAACACCACATTGTAAATATGGAGAAAACATTCATCTACAATCTAAGCATCTATTTTAAATATTGCTGTACAACCAACCACCAAAAACCCAGCGGCTTAAATCAACCATGATTTATTGTTTCTCATTATTCTACAGGTTGCCCAGACAGTCCTCCTGACCATCCACAGGAAACACAGTCTAGAGAGAAAAACCGGTCCAGTGTTGGCTGAGCCCCCTTCTGCTTGGGTGACCTTGGCCAAATTACTGAACCTCAGGTTCCTCAGCCATAGAGTGTTCTAGATGAGAACAGTAATATCTCC
This sequence comes from Phoca vitulina, assembly GCF_004348235.1. Classification (NCBI taxonomy): domain Eukaryota; kingdom Metazoa; phylum Chordata; class Mammalia; order Carnivora; family Phocidae; genus Phoca; species Phoca vitulina. The sequence goes on from NW_022589710.1 coordinate 47,220,221, forward strand.
CTTACCTGAGATATTTCGAAGATCAAATGAGAACTATAACAAAAGGATCTACCGTGTAGGGTCGTCATGAGGATCAAACAAGTTCACATGGCTCAAGTCTAACAGATTAGCTACCATCATGTGCCTTGGCTAGGTTCGTGAGGGAATCGCCGGGGCAGGGAGGGAGCTGGTTGGTTCTCCAGCTCATCAGACCGTGAGACACAGAAGAAAGGGAAGATTTCTGGGAGCATCTGAAAGGATGCGGTGAACAGAGCTAAGAGTAGTAAGCATTGCTCAGCCAAAGAGGAAATGAAATCTGAGGGAAAGCATCCTGTGGCTGAAGCATAAAAACACTTGCGTGTCGGCCGTATTTTCCTGCACACTAATAATATGCTGGTGATAAAGTCAGGAGTAAAATATACTAGAAAGTAAGTAGTGGCAGCCTCGAGGCACCAGACTCCACAAATGGGCGTCTTCTGCCTCTGTCCCTGCTTCTGTCACAGGAGACCCTCCAGCTGCTTCAGGAAACAGAGAGAAGAACCAAGGATGCATCTCTGAAGGACAGGAGACGCAGTGCCAGGGAGCCAAAATCTAGACCCGGATCTTCTATGCCCAAATGTCTTATTTCAGTGCTTTCATAGATTAAAAAATTTTTTTATTTTATTTTATTTTTTTATTTGAGAGAGAGAGCATGAGCGGGAAGGGGAGGGGCAGAGAGAGGGGGAGGGGCAGAGAGAGGGGAAGACGCAGACTCCCTGCTGAACAGGGCACCTGACATGGGGCGCGATTCCAGGACCCCCAGATCATGACCTGAGCTGAAGGCAGACACTTAACCAACTGAGCCTAAGCTTTCCCCCAAATTGTACACTTTTTAAAAATTGAAGTAAAGTCAACATATAATGTTATATTCATTGCAGGTATACAACACAGTGATTCAACAAGTCTATTCGTTATGCTGGGCTCATGACCAGTGTAGCTGCCACCTCTCACCAGACAGACTATCACAGTACTATTGCCTATATTCCCAATACCTTTTATTCCCATGACTTACTCATTCCATAACTAGAAGCATATATCTCCCACTCCCCTTTACCCATTTTGCTCATCTCCCCACCCCTCACTCTTCCCTCTGGCAATCATCAGTTTGTTCTATTTATGGGTCTGTTTCTGCTTTTTGTTCGTTTGTTTATTCATTTGTTTTATTTTTTGGATTCCACAGATAAGCGAAATCATATACGACTTGTCTTTCCCTGTCTGACTTACTTCACTTAGCAGCATGCCTTCAAGTTTCCTCCAGTTTGTTGCAAATGGCAGGATTTCCTCATTTTTACAGCTGAATAATATTCCAATGTGTGTGTGTGTACGTGTGTATGTGTGTGAGTGTGAGTGTGTGTGTGCCACGACGTCTTTATCCATCTGTCAATGGACACTTAGGTTGTTTCCATGTCTTAGCTACCATAAACAATGCTGCTATGAACATGGGAGTGCAGATATCTTTTCAAGTTAGTGTTTTCATTTCCTTTGGATATATTCCCAGAAGTGGAATTGCTGGATCATATGGTAGCTCTATTTTTAATTTTTTGAGGATCCTCCATACTGTTTTCCACAATGGCTGTACTAGTTTACTATCCTACCGACAATGCACAAGGGTTCCCTTTTCTGTTGGAAGTTTTTTGATTACTGATTCAATCTCTTTACTCATTACCAGTCAATTCATGTTTTCTACTTCTTCTTGAGTCAGTTTTGATAGATTGTATGTCTAGGAATTTATCCATTTCATCTAAATTGCCTAGTTTGTTGGCATATATTTGCTCATAATATTCTCTTATTGTCCTTCTTTATTTCTGTAGGGTCAATAGTAATGTCCCCACATTTTTTTTTATTTTAACAATTTAAGGGGCTCCTGGGTGACTCAGGAGTTAAGCATCTGCCTTCACCTCAGGTCATGATCTCAGGGTCCTGGGATCGAGTCCCACATTGGGCTCCCTGCTCAGTGGGGAGTCTGCTTCTCCCTCTCCCTCTGCTTGCCACTCCTCCTGCTTGTTCTCTCTCTCTTTCTTTCTGTCAAATAAATAAAATCTTTAAAAAAAAAAATGAAGGGGATTTAGAGTATAGAGATGAAGAGATTTTGGAGCGCCTGGGTGGCTCAGTCGGTTAAGCATCTGCCTTAGGCTCAGGTCATGATCCCAGGGTCCTGGGATTGAGCCCCACATCAGGCTCCCTGATCTGCGGGAAGTCTGCTTCTCCCTCTCCTCCCCTTTCATGCTCTCTCTCTCGCTATCTCTGTCTCTCTCTCTCTCTCAAACAAATAAATAAGATCTTTAAAAAAATAATTTGAGTCTCCTCTCTCTCCCTCTATTCAGTCTAGCTAAATATTTGTCAATTTTGCTGATCTTTTTTAAGTACCAACTTTTGGTTTTGTTGATTCTTTGTTGTTTTTCTACTCTCTATTTCATTTATCTCCACTCCAATCTTTATTGTTTCCTTCTTTCTACTTTCTTTGCGTTTAGTTTGCTCTTCTTTTTCTGGTTTCTTAAGTTGGAAGTACAGGTTATTGGTTAGGGATCTTTGTTCTTTTTTAGTGGAGCCATTTACATGTATAAATTTCCCTTTGAGCACTGCTTTCACCACATCAATTGTAGTAGTTGTATTTTCATTTTTATTCATCTCAAAAATATTTTTTAATTTCCCTTAAGATTTCTTATTTGACCCATTGGTTATTTAAGGTTGTATTGTTTAATTTCCATGTTTTTGAGTTTTCCAGATTTCTTTCTGTTATTGATTTCTAATTTTATTCCATTGTGGTCAGAGAGCATATTTTGCATAACTTCAATCTTTTTAAACTTATTGAGACTTGTTTTGTGGCCTAACTTATGGTCTATACTGGAGAATGTTGCATGTGAACTTGAGAAGAATGTGCTGTTGTTGGGGGAAGTGTTCCATAGTTGTTTCTTAGGTCCAGTTCATTCACAGTGTTGTTCAAGTCTACTGTATCTTTGCTGATCTGTATCTAGTTGTTGTATCCATTATCAAAATTGGTATTATTGTCAAACTGTTTATTTCCTCCAATCTTGTCAGTTTTGCTTCATATATTTTGGGGACTCTGTTGCTGAGTGCATATATGTTTACAGTTTTTATACCTTCTTGATAGAGTGACCTTTTTATATAATTATTATTATATATTTTTATATATTATTTCTATTTTCATTATTATATAGTGTCATTCTTTGTCTCTTGTAACAATTTTGTCTTAAAGTCTATTTTTTTCTGATATTAGTATAGCCACTCCAGCTCTCTTTGGTTACTTGTTTGTGTGGAATGTCTTTTTTCATCCTTTTAATTTGAACGTATTTGTGTTTTTGGATCTAAAGTGAGTCTCTTGTGAGCTTATACTTGTATATTTCTTTTTAATTCATTCTTTCAGTCTCTGCCTTTTGATTGGAGAGTTTAATTCACTTATATTTGAAGCAACTACTGAAAAGATAGGACATATTTCTATCACTTTGCTATTTGTCTTTTGTATGCCTTATGCTATTTTTGTTTATCTATTACCATTTTTTGTGTTAAATAGATACTTATTTTCTAGTGTATCATTTTAATTCCTTTGTCATTTTTATTACTATATATTTTTGAGTTATTTTCAATATTGGTATTCTTGATTGTGTCCTACAGGTCTCTTAGGGTCTATTCATTTTTCTTTATTCTTTTTTCCTTTATTCTACCCAGACTGGATAATCTCAGTTGACCTATCTTTAGGTTTGCTGATTCCTTCTTTTGTCTGCTCAAATCTGCTGTTGAGCCTGTCTGGTGAATTTTTCATTTCAGTTATTGTACTTTTCAACTCCAGAATTCCTATTTGGTTCTTTATTATTATTTCTTTTTTTTTCTTTTTTATAATTTCTATTTCTTTATTTGGCAAGACATCATTCTCATGGTTTCCTTTAACTCTTTGAGCATATTTTAACGGTTGACTTAAAATCTTTTTAAGGAAGTCCCATGTCTGGGCTTCCTCAGCAACAATTTCTATTAATCACCTCTTTTCTTGTCTATGAGCCATACTTTTTTGTTTCTTTTCATGCCTCATATTTTTTTGTTGAAAACTAGACGTTTTGAATATTATAATGTGGCAACCCTGGAAATTACGGTCTTTCTCTCTCCAAGGTTTGTTGTTGTTGCTTGTTGTAGAAATTGTTTGCCTAATGTCTTTTCTGAACTAATTTTGCAAAATCTGTATTTTTTGTTGTATGTGGCCACTGAAGTCTCTATTCCATTAGATTTGTGGTCAGCTACTGATTTGATAGAGATTTATTTAAACATCTGGAACAACAACAGAAAAAACATCTCCTAGTCTTTGAAGATGGATTGTGTATTTGTGTTGGGGTAATCTTCAAAACTCAGCCAGGCAGTTTACAACTCTGTGTTACCCTTTACTTTCTGCTTGCATAGAGACAGAAGGTCAACCAAAGGTGAGAGTTTAGTGCATACCATTACAGCAATAATAAGGAGTAAACTACAACTGCATGCTAAAACATGGATGGATCTTAAAAATATGTTGAGTAAGAGAAGCCCAATGTAAAGTATATAGAGACTCTGATTCCATTAATGTTCACTTCAAAAAACAGACCAAACCAAACTATACTGATTGCAGATGGTAAAAGTGTAAAGAAAAGGAAGACAAGATTACCATTAAGATCAGGACAGGGTTATCTCTGGATGGCGGTCTGATGAAGGAGGAAGGGGTATGACTGGGAAACAACACAGGGAAATGTCTGCTAATAATGTCCTATTTCTTGACTTGGGTAGTGGTTACAGAACTTTGCTTTATGATTATTCATTATAGTGCTCATTTATATTATGTATATATACATTTTTGTATGGGTATTGTATTTCATGAAGTTAATAAAGACTATAAACCAAACAAAAAAAAAGGGGCTTATTACTGAAACGGATGCCAATTCCCAGTGGAATGATACAACAGAGTTGATTTCAAGAGCCTGGCAATGGGGGTGCCTGGGTGGCTTAGTTGGTTAAGCATCCACCTTCCACTCAGGTCATGATCTCAGGGTCCTGAGCCCCGCATCAGGTGCCCTGCTCAGTGGGGAGTCTGCTTCTCCCTCTACCCTTCCCCTCTATTAGTGATCTCTTTCTCTCAAATAAATGAATAAAAAATCTTTTTTAAAAATGTTATTTAAAAAGCCTGGCAATGAAGAGGGGATCCTCTCTCTGTAGCCCAGAAAAAATCCAATAGGAAAGCCAAATTTCTGCCCTGTGAGGATCCACCTAGGGTGGGGGGGCTTTAGCCTTAATGTAATATCAACATGAAGACTCAAGTATTCTTTTTTTTTTTTTAAAGATTTTATTTATTTATTTGACAGAAAGAGACACAGCGAGAGAGGGAACACAAGCAGGGGGAGTGGGGGAGGGAGAAGCAGGCTTCCCACCGAGCCAGGAGCCTGATGCTGGGCGCTCTATCCCAGGACCCTGGGATCATGGCCTGAGCCAAAGGCAGACGACTTAACGACTGAGCCACCCAGGTGCCCCAAGACTCAAGTACTCTTATCAACGTAACCCTGCAGGTCATCAGCCAGACTCAAGACAGAATTGAGGTGAAGCTGCACAGGCTTCTAACACTCAGATCTGTCTGGTCATGCTCAAGGTTGTCTCAATTCTGTATGGGAGAACCCTCCCTTTCAAATGCCTTCAGACTTCCAGCACAACAGAGGTGCTTCCTTTGTGATGTCATCAGCATCTGCCTCTGACCTGGCCCACTAGAAGTTTCTAATATTGATAATTGGTAGTGGCTGTTGGTGGTGGATGAAAGTGACCTCCCACCAGTCATGAATTTCCCCTCTTCCCAGAGAGAAGTACTAGTAAAAGAGGCTACTACAAGCTAAAGCATCTACCTGGTGGAGCATTGGTGAGTGGGGCTCTGGCCTGAGGCCAGGGGTAAGGTGGGGCAGGGAGGCCAGGCTGTGCCAGCAGAGGGGAGGCCTAAATTCTCTGCCACGGAGGGCCAAGTAGTTATTGGGCCCTGGCTTCTCCACTCTGGCCCCACCAATGAGGGGAATGCCAGTTTCCAATGAAGGGTCAGTGCTATGTTTCTGGACTTAAGCCTGAAGCCTTGTTCTATCTTGAAATCTACAACCTCATGTCTGGTTAGACGGAAGACACTGGAAAAATAATTTTCCACCCCAATACATTGCTTCCCTACCTTCTGCACAGGAAATCAAATTCCCTCCTGTTCAGAAAAGCGGATTAGAGTGTGTGATAGAAACCCAAGCTCCAAAAATGGACTCACATTCTTGGAGAGCTTTGATTTGGCTCTTGGGGGGCAGTGGATACCTTAGAATATCTGGATTGTCATTTAAAGTATAAATAGTGATGTGGTTCTGCCTTAAAAATACTGTCCCTGTTAGTGGCATGAGTTTACATTCTGGGTCCTATAGCAAAATCTGTGGAGTCTCATGCCCATCACCTCTGGGCCCACAGCCACCCTCCCCTCCTCACTCCCTAGCAGTCTCATCCAGCACTCAGCAGTCTTGACCCAGCACCAGGTCTGGGGTGATGGGGACTTTAGTGTAGCTGTCCTACCTTGAAGCCTAAAACCAGTTGAGTCTAATGAAAAATAGGCAGTGAGCACATCTAGCTAGCTCCTTCTTGGGTCTCCCACCTTTCCCCTGTCATTTTGAGTTTTCCTGAACATCCCATCTGGGCAGTACAGAAAGGCCATGAACAGTTGTGTAGATTGTGTACAGTTGTGTTTGTTTTTTGCAATTACATTCAGTTCTGCAATGAACATCCTTGTGTATGTAGGTCTTTATGAGCTCAGGGGAATGTTTCTGATGAGATAATTTCTAGACAACAGTGGGGAGGTCCCAGGACCACTGTGGGCCCATAATACTCTTGTGAGAGCTATGCCCCTGCACTTGTTCACTAGGATAGTCGAGGACCTCAGGCAATTTCACTGATCAATAATCCAAATCTGTAAGACCTCACTAAGCTCTGGAATCTACCCCCCCCCACCCCCCACAGACACACCAGTGCCATTAAGAAGTATTTATTGAGTTAGGGCACTGTGCTAGATAATAGGAATCAAAAGAAAAAGGAGATACAATCTGACCAATAATCTAGTAGGGGCCAAGGTAAATATCAATGAATCAAAATCTTTGCTTTCTGACTCTTGAAGAAAAGTATCATTTTGGATGGCTGAGTTTTCTGGACGCTGAAGGTCTCTACCCTTAAACATATATGTTTTATTTTATGTTAACCATTTTTGATCAGAAATACTTTCTAAATTAACATTGCTTTCATTTTAAAAGAAAACATTTGATCAGAATTAACCTTCTCTTAATGATTCAGCATGTTTCCAACACTACCCTGTAATACACTATGTCCCCAGGCCTCTTGGAGTCACCCTGAACTAAATGACTCTGACTTTGTTTCATAGTTGTTCTATCTTCTCTTGCTCTTAACTTTTGCTTATTTCACTGTGCTTATTTATGAATCCTTTCTTCTTCCAGTGTGCTCCTGCTCATCTGCTGTGGGTTTGATAATCAGGAAACTAGGTTTATTAGTTAGGCTACTGGTTCAGCTGTTGTCACAGAGACCAAGGTGGTCAGCAGTCCAAGGCTCTTCTCCTCCAGGTCATCAGGTCATCATGAAACTCAGGTTCTTAATGTCTTGTTGATGGGGCAACCCTAGGGTGTTGTCCTTGCTAGCTTCTTCAGAGCTGCCCCCACCCATGCCCATGGTCCAATCTGCACAAGGGAAAGAGGAATTGGGGAGTAGGCAGCTTCCTTTTAAGAATGTGGCCCAGAAGTGAATGAAACACGTCACTTTCACTCATATCCTATTGGCTAGAACTTAGTCCTGTAGTTGCTCCTGGCTGCAAGGGAGGCTGGGAAATGTAGTCTCTGGCAAGGTAGCTATGAATCCAGGTTTTAATCTTAGAAGCTCTACTGCTAAAAAGAAGTGGGAAGGAAAGATCTAAGGGGACCCTTGACAGTCTCTGCCACACTGGATCTGTTGAAATTGTGTGTAGAGTAAATGTAGGTGGGCTCTCATTGAAGATACGAGGTGTTCTTCTGCAGAAAAATCACCGATTTTGACAGTTTGACAGTTCCATCTATTTGGATTGCTCAGGGGCCTTTGGTTTCTTTGCAGTTGTTCTGGATTATGTTCCCAGACAAGACACTGGAGGTTAACAAAACAGCCATAAAGACAATAGCCTAGCAGTCATTGTCTTTCACAGAGCTCCTACCTCAATCCACATAAGAGCAGGAAAAATGTTCTCAGCAGCCACAAGCTGGAAGCACCTTCCTTCAAAAGCCTCCCAAGTCCACAAAGCCTCAGCTATTCATTTCTATGCACCTTTACTGAGCACCTCCTACCAGCTTCACCCTCATCTAGGTGGTTGGTGTTCGGTTGGTTAGGACACTGGTTAGGACTCTGGGGTCATGTCTTCGATTGTGTCACTGGAGAGCCCATCTGGCATTTTCATGGGTTCTTGTTCCTCCTCTTCTGTGTCTCCCTTTAGTGTACATCCCTGATGCCTCCTAGGTCTTGCCTCCAGGAGCGGGAGTGGGTTGGATGTTGTCTTATCAGTCTTATCCTTTGCTGCTGCTCAAAAACTTTCCATGGCTCCCTTTGGCCTACCTAGTGAAGTCCAACCTTCAGAGCCTTGTCTTTGAGGCCTTTGAAGACCTGTTTCCAGCTTTCCATTTTGGCCTCAGCTCCCCCCAGAGGGCATGTCCAGGGGTCAGGTTCATCTAGGGAGGCAGGCTGCACAAGGTCTGTGTGGATGGCACCATGGCAAAGGGTTTGGAGAGCTGCTGAAACCAGCTCTTGGTCTGGGCCAGAATACCCACAACGCAGTTTCCTCCCAGGACACTCAGTCGAGGATGCCTGGGAATTTCAGTGTTGGGTCTTCCCTCCACTTTATCTAGGTCTTTCCAGGAAGGGAGGGATTAACAATGACCGGCATCTTCTGTATGTGAAAAACTGAGTTAAGTACCTTCTATGCATTTTATATTCCCAGCCACCCTGAGAGGTAGGTACTATTATCAGACTCCTTTCATTTGCCTCAGGGCACCTGTTTTACAGATGAGGAAGTTAATCTCAGCCTGGTTAAGTGACTTGTACAAGACAAGGTCACACAGCTAGGAAGAGACAAACGTCCAGATGTGAACCAAGGTTCAACTGGGTCTGAAGACCATGTTTTTTCCACTTAACACAGGGCCTTTCTAAAGGAACAGCTATTAGCCCCATTACACAAGACCCTTAGTCCTTCCACCCTGTGGTCAGACACTAGTTCTGTAAGGAGGAAGCAGAGAAAAGAGAGGACAAGCTGCTTCTGTTCAGGCTTTTTTCTCTCCCACCAGTACCCAGTACCGTAACAATGGCAACAACCACTAATATTCACTGAACATCTACTTTGTATACAGTATCTCATTTCATCCTCATAGCCATCCTCCAACATTATTATCATTTCCCTCATTTTACATATGCAAAGACTGAAGCTCAGAGAGGTTAAGCCCCATATTTAGAAGGCCCAGCTGGGATTCGAATCCAGGCAGCTGGAGTTCTTAAAGGCTGCTCTTGCATTTATCCCGCTGGGAAGCAACCCATGAAGACATAGCTCCCCTCCCCACAGCATCTCTTACCTTGTATTCAGCTGCTTCCTCTCCGGTCTTCTCATCTGATTGCTAACAACTCCTAATGATCAATATCTTACCCTTATAAAACCATGGACAGTCCCTTTTCAGCTCTCCTCACCCATTAGCTATTGTACTGAAAGTACAGGATGATGTCTATTAAATAAACGTGCCTGGGCCCCTGCCTGGGGAAGTGAGAGCGCGTTCACAGCTACCCCTTACTCTGCATACTGATCTTTGCGGGGGGGGGGGGGTTCAAACACTGGTACCTGCCTCCAGGGCCCAAAGTAGCTGTCTTTAGCAGAATAGCCAGGACTTTGATGAAACTGGAGACATGCAGGGGACTGTGGCCCAGGCAAACTGGAAATGACCCAGCCCACTCCTTTGGGCTTCCCAGGCAGGGCTGTGGCCAATCTGTAGATCTCTTCTCTGCTGGGGAAGAAGGAGGGGGTACCAGCCATTGGGCACCAGGAGCCCGTCCCAGGGCGGGGCAGAACCCTGCTACCTTTGTGTGGTTGTGCATCTTTTCTTGCTTTGGCTGGCACCGGTGGGGAGATTCGGAAGGGGGACAAGCCTCAGAGGAGAGCTTGGGGTAGGGGTGAGGTTGTACGGTGAGCAGAGAGCAGCAAGACAGCTGCCGAGCGCCAGGGCATCAGGGGGTGCTGGAGCGATTGCTGCAAGGGACCGGCAGCCTTGTGCGTTTGCGATGGTAATTTGCAGATGGTTCCTGGTAGCGACAGGGTCTCTGAGGCGGAGCCTGGGCCTTTGTATATGATAATCCGGCCCGGGTTCCCCGGTGGGTCAGAGCAGCCTTGGGGCGGAGCCAAGGTTGGCTCCAGCCGGGGAGGAGCCGGGATGCCGCTCCCGCGGTGATGCAGAGGGGAATTTGCTGACAGTCCCTTGCCAGGTGGGGCTGGTTTCACCAGGCCCGCGAGGAGGACCGGCTGGCTGTCTCCTCCCAGGTAAGGAGCGTGTTGCCTGTCACCGTATCCCGGCGGCCGGAGCACCCTGCCTGGGGCTGGGCCGTGACGCCCAGGGCGCAGATGTGGTGAGCACGCGGGTGGTATGAGCCAGGACTGATCAGGCCGGGAGAAGGGGCGCAGAATCCGGGTCCTGGACAGAGGAGGGGGTGGGGAGGGACTGCTGCTCTAGGCTTTCCGGGACCTCGGACTGGGAGGGGTGGGGGTGGGGGAGACTGCGCCACACTCCCTTGCCACGCTGGCTGGCTGGCTGCCTGCCTGGACCCAGGGAAGGGTGGAATGAGCTGCCCGCCAGGGAGGGCCGTGGCTTGGTCGAGCGTCTTCACTGGGTTGGGGGGAGGGTGGGCGGGAGGCTCCCCACCCCCAACCCCAACCCCAACCCTAACCCCCGCCTGCCTGACAGCCAGGTGGGGTTGGCTCTCTGGACCACCCCCACCCAGGGATTCCTCGGGGCTGTGCCGCCCACTCGCTGGGCTGGGCTGGGAGGGGTGTGCGCTCCCCCCCGACCCCCCGCAGTCTACTTCGCCGTTATGGGTTCTCACAGCGTCACTGCTGCCGGCTGCCGGGTGGGGGGTCTCATTCTGTGCTACTGGGCTGGGCTCCTGGGCCCCCAGGTTTAGAGGATGCCGCCTTTTCTCATATGCTTTCAAAGAAAGGTTCTTGCCTCCATCCCCCTCTTGGCCTTGAGAGAGAAACTTCGGATTTGGGTGATGGACCTGGGGAAACTGAGGCCCAAGCAGGGGTGCTGTGGCTTCACCAAGGTCACTTAGCAGGTCCCACAGAGCTGTCCTCCCAGGCACTGCCTTGACCATCTGATGCTCCCAGGAGGGGCAGGGGCCAATCTTGCTCTCTGGACCTCTGGTCCAATTTGGGGTGGACCACCCCACTGCAGGACCCCCTTTCCCTATCCCTGAGAATGGAGGAGGTTACAACTTCTGCATGGGCTCTAAGGTGTTATGGATGTGAACACTGCAAGGATAAGAATTGTCTGGGGACGGGAGAAAATCGCTGGTGAAAAATGCTCATCTGAGCAGAGGGTACTGTGGGCCTCTACTACCCTTGTGGGTTCAGGGAGAGAGGGAGAGTTGGCTTCTGGGAGAGGAAGACCCGAGGGGGCAGCCCAGTTCCGGGCTTCAGTCTCTGTACCCGCCTTGATGAAAGCTACCTGCAAGTTCCCAGGCCGCTGTGGGAAGGACAGGGGACGAGGAGATGGACTTTCTCCTTTGACGGCCTGTATCTCACTGGAGAAAGGCTGGGGAACCATGTTGGTAAGACGGCCTTCTCTCAACGCCACCCTCTGTTCTGTGGCATTTCACCCTTGCTCTCTCCCTAACTCCTGTCCCCAGGGGAAATGGACTACTGTTGGGTCTGTGGCTCTTGGAGGTGAACTCTTCCCGAATTCACCTTATCCTCCTGTCTGAAGCAGATGCCTTTCTCTGGAGGGAAACTGAGGTAGGGAGAGAGCTGTATTTTATTGGAGAGCTAGAGCCAGCCAGCGCCATGGTGCAGGCGAGGAGACTGAGGCACAGAGGGCATAGTGAGTTGCTCCAGGCCTATCACCTACACACAGGTCTCTACTCCCTGGCCCACCACAGGGCTGTGGATGAGGCCCCTTCCTCTCTCTTCTCCGTGCACAGCCCCCAACCCTGGTAGGGTGAGGCCTTGAGTGCCTCCTGAAGGGTGGAGGGGGCTGTCAGCGAGAGGGGACAGCTCCAGCATTTTCTCCTTCTTTACGAGATGTTTTCAAGTTAGAAAGAAAGAAGCAGCTAGAAAAGGGGAGCCACATCACTCAGTTATCTTCCCATTGTGCTCCCACAGGGGACGCACGGTTTCTGTGGGGCTCTCAGGGGCAAGTGCACCTCTCCCTCCCGCCCCTTGGGCCAGCAGTTGTGACCACAGCTGGGAGAGGACCCATGGGGCCAGTGACTTCATTTCCCTCTCTGACAGCATGGCCGGATGGCAGTTTCTGCCCAGCCCAGCCTTATTCTGAGTGAAAGGGAGTTAGCTTTTGCCTGGCGCATGAGGTGGGGCTCTTTGGACACACCCCCTGAGCACAGAGACCCTGAAGCCGGACCCTGGTGATTCTGCAGCATGGCTTGGGCTGCCTGGGGATCACTAGTAACCACTGAGGTGACCTGTGGAAAGGGATGGGGTTCCCAGTAAACCAGATCAGAACTAGCTGCCCATGGACTGACAGAACAATGCTGGAGAGAGAGGAAGACCCGTCATGTGCCCAGCTTCTCTGCTGGGATGCCCTGAGGGTCTCCAGGAGGATGGTCACTGCCCCGTGGTCCTGGGAAGCTGGTGGTGTGTCCCTCCTGGCCCAGCAGAGGCGGGGTCAGGCTGCAGAGAGGCTCCTGGCTCGTGGGAGAGAAACCACTCGCGGAGGAGCATGGTTTCTGGTTCTGGACCAAAGCCCCTATTGGCTGGCACCCCTGCCCTTGGTTTTCCTACCTGACAGCTGGGCATGAAAACACCTTCCCCAGCTGGGTCAAAGGGCTTTGGAAACATGTCACACATTTATTACAGATGGGAAGTGTTGTTCCTGGAGACTGTGGTGTAGATCGAAGCCTGTCCCCTGTGGCCAGTCTAGGGCACCCCTCGAAGGCTTGGAAGGCAGGCCGTCCCTCCCTAACGCACCTCAGGGTGTGTTTTGGCCCTTGAGGGCTTCCATTCCCCTTGGTTGGCCTCCTGTGGTAGTTGCCAGGATTCCCTCCCCCACCCCCACCCCCCCCGCAGTAAAGAGTAAAGTACTGGTGACTGGGGGCACAGTGGACTTTGCTGCTGGCCTGTATCCTCCCCATTGACTGTCACAGCCCAGGGACACTCTCTCTCCTCTGGTTCTTCCTGGGAAGCAGCTGGTGGAAGAACCGTGGAGATAATGGGCTAGAAAGTGCTGGGAGCTCTTTGCACACAGTGTCCAGGGCGCAGGAGTCCATGCGGCCTTCAGGGCCTCGGGCAGGCTCACTCTGGGACCGGCTGTAATGAAAATGCTCTGAGGAAGTGAGATCAGCAGCTTGAAGGCACCGGTTTGCCTGAGGCAGGGCCCCGTGTCCTCTCTGTCCTGGGAGAGCCGGGTTTTCCTGGGTTACTCACCCATCAGCATGGGTGGTGTGGACCGGACTCCCCATTCTTGTCATGACTTGGCTGGTGCAACTCATGCAAAATAGGGCTGCAGGGGGAGCTGGGATGAGAACCCGGGCAGCTCATGAGGCACCGTGGGTCCTTGTCATAGAGCTGTCTAGACTGCTGTGGGCAAACCGAGACAGCTTTTGAGAAGAGCACCTGTGGCCAGAACCCTGTGCCCCATGTTTCTAGGGCAGGGAATGCAGCCAAGCTGCTGTGTTACTTCCCAGCACCCTGCGGCTGCTGAAACATGCAGAAGCAGGGTTGGCGGGGGTGGGGGGATGCCCGCGGTCACCCCCTGCCTCCTCCTGGTGATCCGGATTGTTCCAAGAGGGAACTGAAGCCTGGACCCGCTTGCAAAACCAGGATCCAAGTGTCCTCGGCTCCCATGGTCTGTCTTTCCCACCCTCCCACCCTGCTGTTCTGCACGAGCACTCTCAAGGCAAGATCAGCTGAATCTTCTCAGAATTGTGCCCAGCCAGAGGGTCAGTGGCCTCAGGCCACGGGATCCTGTCAGAAGAGAAGGGCATCCTGAGGTCTTTGGAGCTACAGATGGGCTAGGTGTGCCCGTGGCCACTGGGCTGAGGATGTGACCGTGTGCTGGGCTCTGCTGTGGGGGCCTCATCACCTCAAGTGTCCGAGAGGCAATGACTGGACCGTAGGCTGGAAATGCTGCAGAAGGCAAATGAGCCCCGTGGGGACACCAGCTGGGCTGTGTTGGGGGGGGCATGGAGCATGAGGGACAAGTCACACACAGACACCTTGTCTGGGGGGCACTTGGGAACTGAGTTTCCACCTGCTTCATTATCTGCCTCACTTTTATCTACGGGTCTCCTGTTCACAACCTGGTGGACAATCCCCGCTGCGGGGGACCAGCCAGAGGAGGAGCGGCGAAGGGCAGAAAGGCGCGCATGCCTGTGTGTGCTCGGGACCGGGAGCTCCCGTCTTCCCACGCGCCCCCCTTACTGCCCAGTGGCAGGCTGTCCGGGGTCTCCAGGCTGGCCGTTCTGGTGGCAGCGGCTGACCAACAGTGCCGATTGCTTCGGGCACTGTGTTTGAACTGAGCTGTTCCCTCCAAAAGAGCTGGCAGATGGCGAGGTCTTCTCAGAACCAGAGGGGGTGTGTGGGGCGTGGGGGACGGGCGTGGGGGATGTCTGTCCTTCAGTAGGACCGGAGCCCTTCTGGGCTGGGATCTCATGTGCCCAGACCTGCAAACTGGGCCAGGCTTTGGGGAGAGCCGCTCAGGCGGTGGAACTGAGTGACCAGTGCCACTGACTGACCTCGCATTCCTTGTGATTCCTTTAATCCAGGGGAGGGGCAGAGCAGGTGGGAGTAGCCCACTTGATAGATGGGAACGCTGAGGCTCGAGAGGTTTTAACAGGCACAACCGCACGCACACGCACGCACGCACGCACGTAGGCACCAAAGCGGCCGAACCCAAAGCGGCTCCAGGCCTCTCTGACTCCCGTGGAGTGTCCCTTGTCCCCAGAGCACGGCTGACACATCCTCCGCTCACCTATCACCGCTGCTGGTGGTTTTGCTGAAGTGGCTTAAGACAAAAGGACTTGGAAGTGAAGGTTGTGCATGTCTCCCCTTTCCCTCCACTCTGGGCCGGGTGCCCAGAGCCGGGCTCTGCTGAAGGACAGCAGGGAATATGGAAGGACAGGATTCCCACCCCACCCTCTCCCCAGGCCCTGGGGCGCACTGCAGACTTGATCAGAGGGGCTGACCTAGGCAACGGGAGGAAATTCAGTGCAGGGGCCCTGGCTTCGTGCTTCCGGGAGGGTCTTGGGCATCTGCCTGGAATAGCTGGGGTGGAGGGGACAGACAACAATGGCTGGGCTCGCAGCGCTGCGAAGTGGAGGACTCGGAGATGCCGAGTCCCAGCACTCTCCTGTGGGTCTGGGTCAGAAGTCCAGGCCTGATCTGTCCCCAGAGACAGAGGGAGAGAGGTGGGGAGGGACAGGCTCCCCGACCTACGCCTATTCCAGGGCCAGGGTGTCCCAGTGATTTGCCTGCTTATCAAGTGAGTCATCTTTGAGCCCATCTCTGACCTGTCACTTCTCACTGACTCCCAGAGCCTGCCATTGGAGGCTGAGCTTGGATTAAACCCGATTACCTTTTCCAGCCTGCCTTCTTGCTTCCTTCCCGCTTCCCACACACTCGCTCTGGCTCAGAGGCTTTTCCTGCTTGGGATAGGGGTTGGATCAGATCACCTTGAAGATTTTACAAAATACACACCCTGGGCTTTTCTACCCTTCCTCCCCGCTCATGCTCACCCCTTAGCTCAGCTAAGAACCACCACTCTGGAACATCAAACGTGCCCGGACTCTTTGACCCACCCCCTCCTCCCGGCCCAGTCCTTCCGTCATCCCCATCCTCATACGGTCAAATCCTCCCTGCCTTTCAAAGTCCAGCTCACATGTCACCTCCTCCATGGAGCCTTCCCTGGATCCCCGCCAGAGGAGGTCTCATAGTCTTTAATGCACTTGTCCAATTAGCATCTGTCTCTTCTGCTAGACAGTGAGCTCATCATTCCATTTGTCAAGCGTTCATTGAGTGCCAGTCCCACACATGCCCTCTGGTAACTCGTGAGGAGGGGGCAGGTAGGCAAGTCAACTGATCATGGCAACAGCTGCAGAAATGCTAGATTAATGGCGGGACGAAGCACCAGGGGATGTTTTGGCAATGACATTCAAAGCTGAAAATGTACATACTTTATGACCAACAGTTTCACGTTTAGGTGTATAATTACCTCGAGAAATTCATGCGTGTGCGTGAGCAGACCGTTGCAAGGGTATCTAGGGCAGTAATGCTGGAAGCACAAAAGAGGTCTCCACCTCAGTATCACGGTGTCTACAGTGATGGAGCAGACAACTAAAAATGTGATCTTATGCAGCAGGTAAAACACATGGAATTGGGGAATTTTATGTTTTGTAGCTTAGACCTCAATAAACACATATGCTATCTGTATTAACATAAATAAATCTCAAACAGTATTGCAAGAATAGGAAATTGCAGAATAATACCATTCACGAACATTTAATTTCAGTGGAAATCACAAACAAAACAAAACTTGGGATTTATGGATACAAACATGTTGCAGTAGCTCCTAGATTCCCACTTGTGTTGGTGTTTGACGAGAAAAAGAAGGAGCTGGTGCTGGTGGATAGATGGAAGGACTTTTGGGGGTTGGGGGGATGGGTTAGCCCAGTGATGGGTATTAAAGAGGGCACGTGTTGAATGGAGCACTGGGTGTTATACGCAAACAATGAGTCATGGAACACTACATCAAAAACTAACGATGTAATGTATGGTGATTAACATAACATAATAAAATAAAATTTTTTAAAAAAAGGAAGGCCTTTTAATTGGTCAGTAATGCTTCTTTTAACAAAAAAAGATCTGAGGCAAAAATGACAGAATGTTAACACGGGTTAATTCCATTGGTTTTATTCTTTTAATTTTTTTGTATTTAAAAATTTTCAAAATTACGGGGCGCCTGGATGGCTCAGTCGGTTAAGCGTCTGCCTTTGGTTCAGCTCATGATCCTGGAGTCCTGGGATGGAGCCGCATCCAGCTTCCTGCTCAGCGGGGAGTCTGGTTCTCTCTCTTTCCCTCTGCCCCTCCCCTTGCTTGTGTGCTCTCTCTCTCAAATAAATAAAATCTTTGGGCGCCTGGGTGGCTCAGTTGGTTAAGCGACTGCCTTCGGCTCAGGTCATGATCCTGGAGTCCTGGGATCGAGTCCCACATCGGGCTCCCTGCTCAGCGGGGAGTCTGCTTCTCCCTCTGACCCTCCTCCCTCTCATGCTCTCTGTCTCTCATTCTCTCTCTCGCAAATAAATAAAATCTTAAAAAAATAAAAAAATAAAAAAATAAAATAAAATCTTTAAAAAAAGTTTTCAAAATTAGGGGCACCTGGCTGGCTCAGTCAATGGAGCCTGCAACTCTTGATCTTGGGGTTGTGAGTTCGAGCCCCACATTGGGTGTAGAGATTACTTAAAAATAAAATCTTAAAAAAAATTTTTTTTCAAAATTAAAAAAAAAAAATGTAATCTTGAATGTCAGAGGAAAGGCGTCGACTTTTCCCAGGGAAGCCAGGAAAGATTCCAAGAGGAGGTGACAGCTGGGCGTTGAAGGCAGGGTGGGAGTTGTCGGGTGTTACTGGATGTGGGGGAATTGTGAAAAGGAGATGCAGGATGTTCAAGGCCAGGGCATATGTACTGGGGCTCTCTGCGCTTTTTAAATGTTTTCTGAATGCCCCTCCCTTGTTACCCTCCTCATCCCCGTCCTGATTCCCGCTCCTCTATCTCTGGGCTGTGCACATAGTCAGTAGACTACTGTTTGAACAGCATGTGTTATTGGATGACTTTTTAAGGTCTAAGTAATCTAATGGGGGTTGGGGGAGGAATGAGCCAAAAAGGAAAATTGAACATTAAAATAGGGAAATAGCCACTGATACAGAGAAAAGAGAAAGAATTCTTGGAGGATACTGTGCTTGACCACATATAAATTCAGTTGAAAATCAGCTGAAACAGATTTCTGAGAAGATATAAATCACCAGTTTGACCCCAGAAGAACTAACTAGAAAGCCTGAATGGACCAATAATCATGAGAGAAACTGAGTTTTCACAAAACTCCACCCCAAAAACCTGAGGTTTAGCCAACTTTGAATTTTTATAAAGCTTCAAGGAAAGGATAATTCTTTGTTTTTAAAAAAATATTTTACTTATTTATTTATTTTTTTTTTTTAAAGATTTTATTTATTTATTTGACAGAGAGAGCACAAGTAGGCAGAGTGGCAGGCAGAGGGAGAGGGAGAAGCAGGCTCTCCGCCGAGCTGGGAGCCAGACGCGGGGCTCGATCCCAGGACCCCAGGATCATGACCCGAGCCGAAGGCAGCCGCTTAATCGACTGAGCCACCCAGGCGCCCCTTTACTTATTTATTTTGAGAGAGAGAGAGAGAGAATCCCAAGCGGACTCCATGCCCAGCCCTTGATTCGGGGCTCGATCCCATGACCCTGAGATCATGACCTGAGCTGAAATCAAGAGTTGGATGCTTAACTGACTGAGCCATTCAGGCGCCTCTAATTACATGATTTTTAAGCTTTACCAACCATACCAGATCATAGAGAAGGAAAGATACCAAATTATTCTGTGAAGCCAGCGCAACACTGACAAAGAGCACCAAAAAAGAGAAGAATTACTGAAAAAAATCTAATTTATGAATATTGGTGAAAATTCATAAATTAAAAGCAACAAATAGAATCACACAGCATTATGTTTAAAAAACAAATACACCACAAGCAAGTGGGACTATCTTGAGCAAAGTAATAGGTCAAAGGTGAAAAATCACATAAACAGCTCTATAAATGCTAAAAATGGCTTAAAGGCATTTGGTAAAGTTCAACATATGTCCCTGATTGTATCTCCTTTTTTTAAATGTTTTTATCATTTTATTTTATTTTCTTGCATCATGATAAGTATACCTTTTTAATCCCCATCCCCTATTTCACCCATCCCCCCACTGCTAACCGTCAGTTTGTTCTCTATAGTTAAGAGTCTGTTTCCTGGTTTGTCTCTCTTTTTCCTTTGCTCGATTGTTTTGTTTCTTAAATTCCACATATGAGTGAGACCATATGGTATTTGTCTTTCTTTGACTTATTTTGCTTAGCATAATACTCTCTTAGCTCCATCCATGTCATTGCAAATGACAAGTTTTCATGCTTTCTTATGGCTGAGTAATATTCCATTGTCTATATACACCACCTCTTCTTTATCCATTCATCTATGGATGACACTTGGGCTGCTTGCATAGTTTGGTTATTGAAAATAATGCTGCTATAAACAACGGGGGGCATGTATCCCTTTGACTTAGTGTTTTTGGTTTTTTGTGGGTAAATAGCCAGTAATGCAATTACTGGGTTGTAGGGTAGTTCTATTGTTAATTTTTTAAAGAAGCTCTTTACTGTTTTCCATAGTGGCTGCACCAGTTTGCATTCCCACCAACAGTGCATGAGTGTTCCTTTTTCTCCACATCCTCGCCAACACTGTGTTGTTGATTTTAGCCATTCTGACAGGTGGGAGGTGATAGCTCATTGTAGTTTTGATTTGCATTTCCCTGATGATGAATGATACTGAGCGTCTTTTCATGTGTCTGTTGGCCATCTGGATGTCTTCTTTGGAAAAATGTGTGTTCATGACTTCTCTCCATCCTTTAATTGGATTATTTGGTTTTGGGGTGTTGAGTTTTATAAGTTCTTTATATATTTTGGATACTAACCCTTTATCAGATATGTCGTTTACAAAAATCTTCTCCCTTCAGTAGGCTGCCTTTTAGTTTTGTTTCCTTCACTGTGCAAAAACTTTTTATTTTTGATATAGTCGCAATAGTTGATTTTTGCTTTTATTTCCCTTGCCTCCGGAGACATATCTAGAAAAGTGTTGCTACAGCTGATGTGAGAGAAATTATTGCTTGTGCTCTCTTCTAGGATTTTTATGGTTTCAGGTCTCACATTTAGGTCTTTAATCCATTTAGAATTTATTTTTGTGTATGGTATAAGAAAGTGGTCCAGTTTCATTCTTTCACATGTTGTTGTCCAGTTTTCCCAACACCATTTGTTGAAGAGACTGTCTTTTTCCCATTGTATATTCATTCCTCCTTTGTCGAAGATTAATTGACCTTATAATTTTGGGTTCATTTCTGGGTTTTCTGTTCTATTCCATTGATCTATGTATCTCTTTTTGTGCCAGTACCATACTGTTTTGATTACTACCGCTTTGTAATATAACTTGAAATGATACCTCCAGCTTTGTTTTTCGTTTTCAAGATTGCTTTAACTATTCATGGTCTCAATTTTAACTTTAATAGGAATAGATGGATATTGCATAACATAATTTTATGCATGTATGTGTATGTGTGTGTACAGATACACACATACGAGGGAAAAATGACCACTCTTACCTTAAACATTCTTTAACACTCCTCTAGAAGTACACTCCAATACAAATTTTGAAAATAGAAGTTATAAAAGGAGGCTAATTTATCCATGAAAGTTGTAGACGATAAGATTAACTACCTGGAGAAAAAAAACAAGGTCATCCACTGGAAAACTACGAGAAATAATAAAGGAATATAGGAAGATGACTGCTAATAAATATTAAAACGGTACTTATAACATATAAACTTTAGCCTCTTAGAAAATATAATGGAAGGAAACATTTACAATATCAATAAAGGCGCTAAACATAACTGGAAGTCAGTCTAACCGGAGGTGGCGAGAACCAGTCTCGCTACTGCTGTTCACTTCTGGTTCCCCAGCACTTAGAGGAGGGCCTGACAATGGTGATAAATATTTGTCAAATGGTGAAACTGGCTCACAGATCAAGGGCACAGAAACGTGTATCTATTTTTTTTATTTGATTTATTTATTTGACAGAGAGAGAGACAGCGAGAGAGGGAACACAAGCAGGGGGAGTGGGAGAGGGAGAAGCAGACTTCCCGCCGAGCAGGGAGCCCGATGCAGGGCTCAATACCAGGACCCTGGGATCATGACCCAAGCCGAAGGCAGGTGCCTAACAACTGAGCCCCCCAGGTGCCCCCAGAAATGTGTATCTAGACAGAGACCCAAGCACATCTGAGAGGCAGTGGTGATCATAGTAATAGTGTTCCACTGCCCTTGCATGGGGTGTCCCGCATCTGTGTGTTGGGACCAGCTGGTCTGTAGTGTTGTATATATTCAAGTCGTCTGTGTCCTTATTGATCTTCTGTCTGGGGATTCTACCCATTATTGAAAGTGGTTTATTAAAACCCCCTCCTCTGTTGAGTTACTATTTCTCCCTTCAATTCTGTCTGCATCATATATTTGGGTGCTCTGCTGTTAGGTACACATATATTTATAATTATCATCTCTTCCTGGAGAATTGGCCTTCTAATCGTTATAGAATAGCCTTCTCTGTGCCTTGCAGCAGTTTTGGACTTTGCATCTACTTTGTCTGGGGGCGGTGTGGCCACCCCTGCTCTCTTTTGGTTCTCATTTGCAAACAGTATCTTCTCCCATCCTGTTGCTTGCAGCCTATATGTGTCTTTACAGCTCGCTCGGGTGAGTCTCTTGGAGACAGCCCCTTACCCGAAATAACTCACTTAATCCTCACAATAGATGGTGCTATTGTTATTACCACTTTTAGATGAGGAAACCCAGGCACAGGAAGGTTAGGTAAATTCTCTTAGATCCAGTGAAGCTAGAATTTGAACCAGCACTTGACTTAGAGGTTGTGCTCTTTGTGTCCATCCTAGTACATAGTTAAATTGAGATTTTGAATTTAGAGGGAGGGTGGTGGGGTGGAGGGAGGGAATAGATTATTCCTACATGACTTTGGGGCAACTCTCTAGCCCCTTGGGGGGAAAATAAAGCTGGGCCCTATTATACTTCTTACACCAAAATATATTCTAGGAAAAAAAGATTAAAACAAAGAAAGAAAACCTGAACAGTACTAGTGGAAAACAAGGGCAAATATTCTTAGGATGCTCTAGTAAGAAATACTTTTGACTACAGAAAAATATGAAATATCTGTAAGCCAAAGATGACATAAATAAAAATAAAAGAGACCTATGACAGTTTGCAATACACATGACAAAAAGTTGATTAATTTCCTTAGTTTAGAAAAACCTCTTAAAAATCAACATCACTTGGCATCAGGGAAATACAAATCAAAACCACAATGAGATACCATCTCACACCAGTCAGAATGGCTAAAATTAACCACTCAGGAAACAACAGATGTTGGTGAGGATGCGGAGAAAGGGGAACCCTCTTACACTGTTGGTGGGAATGCAAACTGGTGCAGCCACTCTGGAAAACAGTATGGAGGTTCCTCAAAAAGTTAAAAATAGAGCTACCCTACGACCCAGCAGTTGCACTACTACGTATTTATCCAAAGGATACAAATGTAGTGATTTGAAGGGGCATGTGCACCCCAATGTTTATAGCAGCAATGTCCACAACAGCCAAACTGTGGAAAGAGTCCAGATGTCCATTGACAGGTGAATGGATAAAGAAGATGTGATTGAGATATATATATATATATATATATATATA
>NW_022589710.1:47243156-47280553 GCF_004348235.1 Phoca vitulina
ATATATATATATATATATATATATATATATATATATATATATATATAGGACTATTACCCAGCCATCAAAAAGAATGAAATCTTGCCATTTGCAACAACATGGATGGAGCTAGAGGGTATTATGCTAAGTGAAATAAGTCAGAGAAAGACAAATACCATATGATTTCACTCATATGTGGAATTTAAGAAACAAAACAGATGAATATAGGGGAAGGGAAGGAAAAATAAAATAGGATAAAAACAGAGGGAGGCAAACCATAAGAGATGCTGAACTCTAGGAAGCAAACTGAGGGTTGCTGGAGGGGAGAGAGGTAGGGGGATGGGGTAACTGGGTGATAGGCATTAAGGAGGGCACTGGTGTAATGAGCACTGGGTATTATATGCAATTGATGAATCTCTAAATTCTACCCCTGAAACTAATAATACACTGTATGTTAACTAAATTAAATTAAAAAAAAACAAAAACAAAGAAAGTGCTTTCAAAAAAAAATCAGTAAGATTGGAAAGGACATAGGCAGTTCACAGAAAAATAAATGCCAAGGCCAATCAATCAATAAACATGAAAATAATGTCTGCCCTTTCTGATAATTACAGAATGACACATCAAAACAAGATATCATTTTTCAACACTCGTATTGGCAAAGTTTAAAGATCTGATAAGGCACGGTGTCGCCGAGGGTGGAGGTGAGCAGGCACTCTCGTGCATGGCTGGGCAGTTCAAA
Source organism: Phoca vitulina (assembly GCF_004348235.1). Classification (NCBI taxonomy): domain Eukaryota; kingdom Metazoa; phylum Chordata; class Mammalia; order Carnivora; family Phocidae; genus Phoca; species Phoca vitulina. The sequence continues at coordinate 47,243,878 of NW_022589710.1, forward strand.
CTGGTTCATCCTCTTTGGAAGACAATTTGGAAACATCTATCAGAATTTGAGACCCACCTAACCTTCGACTCCTTACTATTTATCCTACAACTAACCTCACACATAGGCACAAAAATATATAATCAAAGATGGTTTTTTGCAGCCAAAAGGTAGAAACAACCTAAACACCCATCAACAGGAATAGACTCACCTGAATTACAGTGCATCTTTCAATGGAACACATGAGCTGCTACAAAAGTAAAGGGTCTGTGCTGGTAGGCAGAGCTGTGTGCTGTGTGTTAACTAACGAAACAGAGTACTGGGAATATGTTCCGGGCTGGGTTTAGAATAAAGATGAAGGCATAGATATGTATTTGTCAATATTTGTGGGAAATTCTTTGAAGAAAAGTTACACAGGAAACGTGGCTGTGTTTGGGAGTGGGACAGAGGTTTGGGGGGCACAAGGGGACTTTTCACTGTGCCTTATTTTGAATGCTTTGATTTTTTTTTTCCCGATAAACATGTTCTTTTCAGAATTTGAAAAGAATAGTTAAGAAGAAAGCAGTTAGAAAGGGAGAATACTATTTAAGTGCCTCGCCCTGAACTTTCTTTTTAAATTTCACGGTGGGCTCCCCTCCTCTTACATTTGTAATTTTCAATCTGGAAGGGCCAAAGAGATGTCTCCAGTCTTCATCTTGTCCCCCAGGAAATGAGGCCTAGAGAGGTTTCAGCAGCTGCCGGGGACCCCAGCTAGTCTTTCTGCAGAGACGGGGCTCCTATCACACTATTTGCAGGAAAGGGACCAATGACCCCTTTATGCATATGATCAAAGCTTTCTCCTTAGTCGTGGCCCTTTTCTGAGACGTAGTCCAGCAAGTCTTATTTCGTATGCACTCACGTGGAGAACCTGTTAAACTGCACATCCCCAGGCACCTTCCTGGAGATTCTGATTCAGTGGGCGAGGGTAGGGCCCCTAAACCTACATTTTAGCAAGCTCTCCCCATCAAATGATGCTGAAGTCCTACTTGAAGTCCCCTTATGGATATGGGCCCCTCTGAGCTCCCCAGCTCAGCCCTGCTGGCAGTGTCTAGGCTGAAGCCCCGCCCCCCATGTGGAAAATGAGGGCTTCCCAAGTCACCAGGAGGGAAGTGGCAGAGCAGACCTAGGTGCTTGGACTTTTATTTTTTATTTTATTTTATTTTAAGATTTTATTTATTTATTTGTCAAAGAGAGAGCGAGCACAAGCAGGGAGAGCAGCAGGCAGAGGGAGAGGGAGGCTCCCCACTGAGCAGGGAGCCTGATGCGGAACTTGATCCCAGGACCCTGAGATCATACCTGAGCGGGAGGCAGCCGCTTAACCAACTGAGCCACCCAGGCGCCCCGGTGCTTGGACTTTTAGTGCAGTGCTCCATCCATGGGCTCCCTCCCTTCAGGCTCATGCTCACCTAGGATGAAGGATGGCTCCCCAGCTCACCCACCCCAGGGATGGGCAGTTGGATGCAGAGATAGGGGGCAGACTGGGCGTCATCTGGGGTGCCCTCCCCCCATGAGAACTCCCCTGAGGCAGGCCTCCTGGCAAGATGCTGACAAGCATGTTGGGCTTATGCTGCTTGGCTGGGTGAGGCGCCGCAGGGAGCCTGGGCGATCTGAGAGGGCTTTGTTGTCCCTGTGCCACAGAACCTTGGAGGAGCCAACTTCATGGTCAGGACCCGAGCAGGGATAAGGCTGGGCCACTCGGAAGCATCTGAGGACTGATCAAGAGGAGGGAGGGCCGTGACCACCCATCTGCCTGAGCCACACCTCACCTGCTGGTCCAGGTAGGTGCTCTTACCACCATCCCACCCAGCAGTGCTAAGACCCTAGCACCAGCTCTTCTGTCAGCCTTAGGAAGTGCGGCCACCCCGTCGCCCGGGACCTGGGGCTCTCCAGCCACTGCGTGGATGTAGGCTCTCCCTAAGCCCTCCTAAACCCACAACCTGATCGGGGGGGGGGGTGTGCAGGAAAGTCCGGTCCTCTCTCTAAAGGACACTGTCGCAGGTGACCTTGGCTCCCAAAGCCTGGGAAGGGGTCCAGAGACTACTCTGGCTCTGGTCAGGGTGTCCCCTGCTCTGCAGAAATGACCCCAGGCTGAGCGGTTAGCTGGGTCCTGCGTGGCTCCTGCCCAGTGGAGCCCAGTCTGGGATCGGCCCAGAACACAGCCAGACACAGGTCTCCCAAGAGTGCCCGGCCTCTCGACACTTTTTCTTCAGGAAGGGATCATGACCCATGGTATTTTCATAGACTCTTAGAGCTGGAAGGGATCTTAGTGATATATCCCACCTCAGTCTCTTTTTTACTTCTCAAACTTTACTTATATCAGCAGTGCTGTTGACAATGTTGTAACTGAACGTCTCAGAGGAACCGGGTGTCATTTCATCAAAACAGCATAGGACACCCTGGGGTCTCAGGCAGCCCTTCCCGGGTTCAGCTGCCTCTTCCCAGCCTGGCCTCAGCCAGTTCCTCCCCCTACCTTTCCTCTCCTTCCACCTACCCAGTGGCTCCTAGCAACTCATCTGCTTTGTGACAGGGACACTGATAGTGATCAGACATCCCAAACTAGAAGGCGTTAAAGCCCAGTTAGCATCACAGTGAGGCTTTCTCCCCAGTTTAGGTAAGTTAATAAAATCAAGAAAGGATTGGGTAGTCGAGGCAGGCTCTCACAGTGATATCTCCATTTGAGAGTCTCTAAAATCTCTTTGCTGCCAAAGAAGAAGTTATCCTGTGTGAGCTGTTGGCCAAGAACATTGTGATTGTTGCCATTATCAACAAAAGATATAGTACTTTTCTGTGCAGATCAAAGTGGTTGATGTCCACGTCTCCCTCCTAATTTCCTGGTCCAGCCTGAGAGATCCCTCCAGGGCAAGGAATCTTAGGCAGAGGCAGGATCTCACGTCCATCCCTCTGGCCATGCCCACTGCCCCCGCCTGAGCCTGACCCTTGGCCCTCCCGTTTCCATCATGTGAGAGGCAGCATCGAATTGTGGTGCAAAACGCAGGCTCAGGAGCAAGGAGGGTTCAGGTCCTAGCTCCACCACCTACTGGCCTTGCCATCTCCCTGTACGTCAGTCTTTTCACCTGTAGAATGAGGATAGCAACAGTACCCCAGGGGGGCTGGGAAGATGAAAGCTAATATCTGTAAAGCACTTGGAACAACCTCCAGCACTCAGTGAGTGCTTCGCACACGTTAGCTCCGGTCATGACAAAAGCCACCCTCTGCTTCCTGAAGCAGGGCAATCCTCTTGCTGCCCTCTCCAAAATCATCTGTGGCTCCCCATTGCCCATTCAGTGACTATGTCTATGAGGTCCTTTAAGGGCCTCAAAAGCAGAAGCTTTATAATTTTCCTTGCACATAATAAGCAATCAATAGCATTTGCTGAGAGAGAGGGTTTTCCATCCTCAAGGTGGGCGAACTGAGTCCCTAAGTAAGGGGCATGCAGCCACAGACAGCCCCACAGCTGGGGGGCTTGATCCAGGCTCTTCTGCCTCCCCAACTATGCCCTGGATGCCGGGGGCTGGATCTGCCCATGGGGCAGGTTTGGTTTCCCTTGGATCTTCTGGGGCCTCAAAGGCAGGGGGCGCCATTCGGACTCTGGCCCTCCAGGTGCACATCAGATTGAGGAGAGGACACCCCGCACAGGCCAGAGCAGGCTGCGGCCGCAGGTCTAACTCCCATTCTTGGATGAGTTCAGGTCTTGTCCTCGCTCATTACTGGGAGGCGGCCAGAACCTCTGCTCCCGAAGCTTGGCTGGGAAGCCCGCGGCCAGCAGAGACCACCCGTGGTCTGGCACCCTGGACAGAGAGCCCGGCCCACCCCACACCCCACATCTCCGCTGTTTCCCTAGCAGAAGAGAGGCCCGTGCCATGGAAGAGCAGGCACTGGGTTGGAGTAGGACAGACCCATGTCCAAAACCAGGCTCCTCACCGGGCGGGAAGACCTTGGCCATGTCAGTTAGCTTCTCTGAGCCTCTTTTTCCATCTGTAAAATGGGAGAATAAAACCCATTCCATAGGTTGCTGAGAAGCCAGAATGGATCAACATGCCCAGGGCACCTGTCCAGTGCTTGCACAGGGTGGGTGCTCGGTGACTTGTAGTTATTCTGTTCCATCCATAAGAGGCACTCTTCCAAACTGCCCGGGGGGGCAGCTGCCTCAGTCCTGCGAGTCTCTCGCTTTCCTCGGTTGAAAATTTCCTCGCTTGGCCTCCACTTCAAGATGAAGGGAAGTGGTGGTATCTTTGGCAAGGGAAGGGAGGAGGAACAGTCCAAATCTTCGCAGACTCCTGGCAGGGGCACGAGGCTCAGTGGGGAAGAAGCAGAGCTCTGTGAGGCTTTTGCAGAGATTTTCTGCTCCGGTGCTGCCAAGCTCAGGAAGCCAGGAGTGGAGAGACAAGGAGGGAACACACTAGACCATGCTGCTTCACACAGGGTGCTGGGTTTCTCTTTATTCATGCGACAGATGAATGCATTTGTTGGGATTCCAGGCACCAGGCGAAGCACTGGGATATTCAGTGACAAGACGGATGGACGTAGGCCCTGCCCTTGTGGGGCCTTCATTCGCATGGGGGTGAGGGCAGACAGTGAACAGCATACTCTATGGATAAAATATGATAGGGGATCAATGCAGGGGAAAAACAGAGAAGGAGAGGGGGACTGGGAGCGCCTGGGGAGTTTCCTTATTAAATAGGGTCATCGGGACAGGCCTCACCAAAAGGTGACATTTGAGACACCAATTGTCTGCTCCCCTCAGGATCCCCTGACAAGCCCATGAACTCAGAATCAGGGCCAGGTGCCTTTCATGAGATCCCCAGATAGGAGCTAAATCTAGAAACCCTTCTAGTCCCAGCCCAGGTAATGTCATGCCCTTCCTCTGAAGCCTTCAGTAGTTCCCTATTGCCTACACAATTAAGTACAAATCATTCATTCTGAGATTCGGGACCTTCCTGTTATCTCACCAGACCCTGCTCATGCCAGCTCTGCAGTCACGCCAGTCTACCTGCCATTTCTGGAATATTCCATTCTCTGCTTCCCTCCATCATTCCTCTGTCCCCTCTGCCCAAACCACCCCTGTCCCCACTGGTTCCTGTTAGCCTGCCACCTCTCTGAAGCCTTCCCTGCCCCGGAGGAGCTGTGGTCACTGAGCCCCTTTCTCATTCCATGGCCCTTACTCGGCCTTGGGTGTGTGCACTGCTTTCCCTGTGTGATCTTTCCACGTGGTTGAAAGTGCTCTGGGCAGGGCCCAGGGCTCTTTCACCTCCAGCGGGTATAGGGCTCAGCAAACATTGGCTGAATTGAGTGTGGCCAAGCTCAGAGGCCCCCAGCAATACTAGGACAAGTTGGTGGAGCGGGGGTGGCCCACTCACAAAAAGAAGGCAGAAGGGGGAGGCCAGGGGCACCTGGGTGGTTCAGTTGGTTAAGCGTCTGCCTTCAGCTCAGGTCATGATCCCAGCGTCCCTGGGATGGAGCCCCGCATTGGGCTCCCTGCTCGGTGGGGAGTCTGCTTCTCCCTTTCCCTGTTTACCGCTCCCCCTGCTTGTACTCTCTCTCTGTCAAATAAATAAATAAAATCTTAAAAAAAAATAAGTGGGGGGCCACCAGGAAAGGAGAGAGGGAATGAAGACATGGGTGAGACAGGATGGAGGAACTAGAGAAGAAAGGGGACAGAGATCCCCACCGTGTTTTTTCCAGAGAGACAGACCATCAGAGACAGAAGGATGGGTTCTTTTTCCCCAGAAATAGCTATGACTCCCTTCAGCATCCCGGAGCAGTGCTTCCTTGTGTCTACCTAGAATACCTCTTGCTGCAGCTCGCGCTCATTTCCTTCAGTTCTATCCTCTGGACTCAGGGAGCTATATGAGCCCTCATTCAGCATGGATCACAGTGGCTTTCTTGACGCCCCCATCCAAGAGGCAGGTGCAAGGTCCTAATGAGGCTGGCCCCTGGCCTGGGACTTCACACTCTAGTTGAGGAAGCCAGGACCCCTAGAGCTTCCCAGAGATTGTTTGGGGGCCAGAGTATGGGGGCTGCCCCACGTCATGGAGGCTGTGCCTCAGCCACTCTCCAGGGCTACCCTTCACCACAGTCAGATCTGTAACCAGAGAGCCCCCACTACCACAATGCTGTGATTCTCAGGCCACTCTGCTCTGGGCCCTCTCTGTCCCCCAGGCCCTGTAAAGCCCCACGAGCTGCCCGCGGCCTCTGCCATCTGGTCCCACCCATCGCTGGAGCTCTGGCCGCCCCCCCCCCACTTCTCTCCAACTCCCCTGGAGACAGCCAGCCTGGCTCCTGCCCTGTTTCAACAGATGGGGACAGAGCTGGGTGTCCCTCCCATCTCTGCTGTCCCGAGGGGTGGCGTGGTTCCATCTGGGACCCAGACTCTCTCAGGGGAAAGCCTTTACATAATCCAAGCCCACCTCCCTCTCCTCCGGGAATGTCATGCCCTTGGCCTCCCTGTGGCCGCAACTCCCAACTCCCCAACTCCAAGTTGGAAGCCCCATGTGCCCCCAAGGCTCGGTATGCGGCTGCCAATCTCCTCAGTGATGGTAGTTCCCATCTTGGAGCTGTGAGGATGGAAAGAGCTCATGCTGACAGGCTCTCCGCCCCGCACCCAACAGTAAGCCCTCGGTCAGGGGGACTCCTGCCCTCCTGCCTTGGCTGACACCATCTCCAGGCAGCCTTTCCGGGTTGTCCAGGGCTCCTCCACCGGGCTCCCAGCACCCCTTCGCCAGGCCTGTGCAGCGCACCTCTGCAGACCTGTCATGGCTCCTTTGGGTGTCTGTGGACCCACTAGAATCTAGTGCTTGGACCATAAGCACCTTGAGTGCAAGGAACTGAGTCTGGCCCATTATTTCACTGAATGAATGATTTCATGAGTGACAGGTAGGCAGCTGGGAGAGACAGACTGAGAGGATAGGATCAAGCCTGCTAGGGCTGACCTTTCCAGGGCCTGTCCTGAAAGACCAGGATGCCCACACTGAGGCCTGGGGGAGGGGGAGGAGAATGAAGACCACCCCACCCCCTGTTCCATGGTCTAATGAAGTGATCTTCGAAGCGAGGCCCCATCCAGCAGAGTCGGCCTCACCTGGAACCTTCTGGACTCCAGCCAAGCCATATCAGAAGCCTGGGGAGGGGACAGCATTGGTGGTGGAACAGACCCTCCAAGTGATACTGATGCACTAGAGTTTGAGAACCACTCTCATGTGTCCGAGTGACTCAGATTCATAGGAGGTCAAGTCTCGGGGGTCTTTGCTCTGCAGAAGGCTTCCATGAAAGCTGTCCGGCTAGGACCCCAGGGCATAGCTCCTGCTGGCCTCACACCCCTGAGCTGGAGACCCCTTTGCTGACAGGCCAGGTGCTGTGGAGAACACGGTCCCCATAGACCTCCCCTTTCCCAAGTGGCCCCAGACCGGAACAGGTGTTGCTCCAACCTGGGCTTGGTGCTAGTCCCTCCCCATGGCCATTGGCCAGCATCCCCTGTGGCAAAATTCAGGGCAGACTTCTGGAATGTTAGGGCTAAGAAAGACCCTGGAGATCATTAGCTGCATACATGTGCACACACACACACACACACACACACACACATACACACACGCAGCCCGGCAGATGATCAGATCTTATGGGAGAAGAGTCCCCGAGGTCAGGGCTGCCCGGTCCTCCTCTCTGGGTCGCGCCCTCCTCCAGCGCTTCTCCCACGGGGCCGCCTTGCAGCTCCGTCTGGTTTTGTTTTGTTTGAATCCGTTAGGTATGCACAGTACAAAATTCAAAAAGCGAGAAAGAGAATATAACGAGAGTCAGTCTTCCTTCCCCTGCTTCAGCTTCTAGTTTCCCTCCCCGAAGGCAAGCCACTTGTCAAGAGTTTCTCAGGTCTCCTTCCAGACACCAGGCAGGCGTGCCGGAGGCAGCATTCTCCGTGCGCCATCCACATCTCGCTTTCTTCGCTGAATAGAGCATCTGTTGCCCTTTACTCTGATGGCCTGCTTCCCTGCTTCCGGGGCGCTCACCGAGGCCAGGTCCGTCTGCTGTTGACCTCCCCCCCCCGCTGCTTCCTGGTCCAGTGCCAGCACTGAGCAGGTGCTCAGTTAGGCTGCTTCCAGCTACACCTTAGCGAACCAGCAGCTGGTGGGGGCTGCGTGGGCTGGGGCGCAGCCTCGTGGCTGCAGAGCCTTGGGTCTGTCTGTCTCGCCAGCACGTGGCACCGTCCACCAGAGCCCGTCCTGGCAAGCGGAAGGAGCTGAGGGGGATGACACCCAACAGCGTCCCCCAGCCTGTGTGCTCCTGCTGCCGGCCCCTTCATCCCGCTTTGACCGGGGCTGACTCAGGGACCGATCCGGCTGTCTCTCCCCTCCCGCGCCCTCCCCTCTCGGCCCACTCAGGACTCCTGCGGGGAAATCCAGCCGGGAAGAGGCTGGGGAGAGAGCAGCACTCTGGCCCATGATGATGATGATAAATGACGGGCCCTTTGTCCAATCTTTGCTAGCTGAAGGCTCAGTCTTGCTTGTTACCATGGAGACGAGAATTATGGCAACATCTCAGGGTTGGACTGAAGCCTGCAGCTTTACCTGCTTGTGGTGGGAATGTGTTTGCTCCACGACACTCAGAAAAGAGATGTGCCACTTTTTTTTTTTTAAATCAAGACAGAACTGGTTGCTTAGCCCGAGATTTCACCATGCCCCCAATCTACTGATTGAGCTGAATTCCAGAGGGAGATGGAGGTGATCGGGGGCTGCCCAGCCCTGTGAGATTGGAAGCCAGGGAAATACTCGGCAGCAGCAAACTCTGCTTGTCTGTGGGAGGAGGGCTTACATTAGAGGGTTTGTAGGCCCCCCTCCAGCCAAACAATCTGGGATGCAGATCGGGGGACCAAGTGAGGCCCACCACAGCCCGCTGCCGGTCATTCTTTCTTTCCGCAAACATTTGTAAAGCACCAAGCTCTAACCAGCACAGCAGAGAAAATATTATGCAAACATAGCCATCACGAAGCATCGTGTCCACTGGGGGAGTCAGCCATTTGGTATGTTATCTGGTAAATCAACATCAAATGTAGTAGGTACAAGCAAGGAGCATCATAGTTAGCTGTATTGAGCCATTGCTATGTAGTACGCACTGTTCTACGTGAATTGGTTCATATAATCCTCACATCTACCCAATAAGATAGATGTTACAGATAAGAAAACTGAGGCACAGGGACACTAAGATACTTGCCCAAAGACATGGAGCTTGTAAATAGCAGAGACAGGATCGGGGTCCCTAGGGCGCCATACCTAAATGTCACATTATGTCTGTCTGATAGTCTGAGGCATGGAATGTGGGGGCTTGACCTGGTCTGGAGTTCTTCCCTAAGGAAGCAAAAATCGAGCTGAGATTAACTAGAGGAGGAGTTAACTAGTGGGAGGGAGGAACACTCCAGGTAGGACTAGCATATGTGGCCTTGTGGTGGCAAGAGAGAAGGTGGCATGCATGCCCCAGGCGTTGAGGGAAAGATGGAGTCTAGGGGAGGAAAGAAGGGGAGAGCTGAGTAAGATGGAGCTGGAGTGATAGGCAGCCTTGCTGGCCAAGTTAAGAAGAGTGACAGAAAGCCCTTCCAGCTGATTCCATCACAACCTGCAGGGCCACGCAGTCTCACCTTCTCCAGGAAGGTTCGCTGGACGCTCCAGACGGGGCTCGGTGCCCCTTTCATCTGAGTCCTGCTGCAGCAACAGAGCCTCTCACACACTTTGTGTTGTTTGCCTCTTAGCCACGGCCTTTCTTACTCCCTTCTAGATGGAGGTTTAAGGGAGAGACACATCTCATTCTCCCTAGCAGCCACTCCCCAGTAGAGAGCTCAGGAAAGGGTAATGGAGGGCTATGGGGATTGAGGGGAGGAAGGGGCTGCTGCTGATGGGGTGCTGGGGGAAGGCTGCCTGGAGGAAGCAGAGTTGAGCTGGGCCTGGCAGTGGAGGAAGCATTCTTCCTAGGGGAGGATCGGGAGGCCTTTCCACAAAGGAGAGGAATGGAGGAAGCAGAGAAAGCCAAGGCCTTTGAGGGGCCGAGGGGCCACCCATTTGCTGGGGCTGAGGCTTCTTGTCGGGACATGGGGGAGGGGTGAGACTGGAGGGGTCCCTGCGGCCAAGAGGGCCTCCCCCAGGAGTGGGCCAGGAGCCAGGAGCTCGGGTGTCAGAAGGAGCAGAGCCATGTGAAAGCCAGAACTAGACTCCTGGAGCCCTGAGTTCAAGTTCCTCCACCTGCAAGCTGGGGAATGGGGGCCCCCTGCAGCCTTTGGCATGATTGCCTCTCCCCACCCCCACCCCCACCACCCCCAGGAGCCAGCGAGGGGGCATCAGTCCTCTGCCGAGAACTCCTTCCTCTCCTCAGCATTGCTGGTGGGCAGAACACAGCCCGAGCCCGGGAGGATGCCGCCTCCTCCTTTCCACCTTATAAATCTAGGTGCAGTGCATTTCACTGATGGAACCTGACTTGTAGTCAGAACCCCAGCTGCAAGGGAATGCTGGACACGTCGTGTCTCGCTTTCTAGCTTGTAGAAGGCACGTCCGCTAGAACGAGGTGGAATGGATGCTGAAGGCCATCGACCACACCTAACAGACGATCTGATAGATTTGTTAACCCAGATGATACGTTAAGAAACCTGGCGTGGTGCCCGGCACATAGAACTCTCTCAGTAGATGTTAGCTATTCTCATCGGGCCGGGGCACCGGCGAGCGCGGCCTGCCCCTGCCCACAGGGAGAGCAGGGCAGAAGTGCATTACCCTGTGTGGTGCTGTGCACGGTGCTGAGGGTCCAGGTGCTGCTCCCAGCTGCTGGCTGCCTTAGTGTGTTAGGGGACCTGATGGCAAGGTAGAACCCCAACCCACTCACCCTGTGCTAGGGCTTCAGGGGTGGCTGTGGGGGAAGACTGACCTCAGTGCTAGGAACAGGATTACAAAGTCAACAAGCGACATTCATGGAGCTCACGGTTTCTACCAGAGTGTCCCCGTACTCTCTCCTTTGACTGTCAGAGCCGCCTTGGGGTAGGCAAAACAGACATGATTACGTCCATTTTTTTTAGTATTTTTTTAAAGATTTTATTTATTAGAGAGAGAGAGCATGAGCAGCAGGGAGGGGCAGAGGCAGAGGGAGAACCGGACTCCACACTGAGCAGGGAGCCCGATGCAGGACTCGATTCCAGGACCCTGGGGTCATGGCCTGAGCTGAAGGCAGACGCTTAACCAGTTGAGCCACCCAGGCATCCCTGATTATGTCCATTTTATGGAAGAGAAAACTGAGTAGGAGTGGGTTAAATTGCAGTTAATAGAGCCAGATCACAGCCATTTTCCTGACCCCAAATCATACATTCCCTCTACTCCATGCTGTGACTTGGGGAACAAGACCTGGTAACCCACAATGTGCTGGCGGGGCAGGGGGGGGGCAGGGGGAGCAAAATGAGTGACTCATGCTATGCAAACATATGCAAATCACATTTTATTATTTCCTGCCCCCGAGTATGGCCCTGGGGGGCAGGACCATCTGTCTTTCACTGAGGCCTCCCGAATGCTGGTCATTGTGGGAGAACCACAGGGGGTGGGGGTTGCTGGCTGCCCTCAGGGGGACTTGTGGAGCTGTCAGGAGAACTGGCTGCTCGTCCATGGCAAAGCGCCCGACTACCAGGCAGTGGTAGCAAGGGCAGCTGTATAAAGAGGGTGGGGACAGGGTGCAGACCAGCCGGCTCACTGGAGGCTAGGAGGCTTTGGGAGTGGGGTTGGAGCTGGACCCCCGGGCGGTAAAGGCCCCAGCCAGCCCTGGGGTGGGGGAAGTGGCACAGCTCAGGGAGACACGGGGACAGGACAGACGGCAGGCGTACTGTCCCATGGAGTGGCCAGGCCAGTGACCTCAGGCACAGGGAGAAACACAGGAGTTTGAGGATTCACGTGAAGAGGCCGTGTGGCCTCTGCAGGCCTCTAGCCCACCTTCCCCGGATTCCTACCGAGCCCAGGGGGAGGGGAGATCTCCTGAGAGCAGAATGCAAGGACCCGCGTCCTGAGCTGCCCTGAGCTGCCCCCTGCGACGGGATATAAGGGGCACTGAGCTACTGCCCTGTATGGCCACATCTCGTCATCCTCCTTCCTTTCAGGGGGAGTCAGAAAACCTTTTAGATCTGCAAGAATGCCTTATCTAGATGCAGATAATCCTGGGAACCCTAAGCCGGTGTCTCTCTATCTTGGCTGCACCTAAAAATGGACTGGACGTTCTCATTCTTAAAGTCTGGAGTGGGGCGTGAGTATCTGGACCTACGAAACACCTTCCCGGGAATTCTGGTGTCTCCCACGCCCCAGCCCCAGGCTGCGGAATCATCCATCCAAGCCTGAGAGCGCTGAATGGGGAGCCAGGAAACCCAGTTCTGAGGCCTGCTCCACCACTTTCCCCAGCCTTAGGCAATCTCTTAGCCTGCTGGCGACCATTTCTTCACGTGTAACGTTGGGCAAAACCCCTTTCACTGTGACGTTATGAGGAGACTGAGATTCAGGGCAGTTCAGGGCGAGGAAGACTCATGGCCCGGTGGCATGGCGGCTGGGGAGGGACATTACCCAGAACCCCCACTGCAGTGACCCCGCTTCCCTCCTCCCTCTCCTCCGGGGCTGCCAAGGGGACCCTGGAAAGGGTGATGCAGATCTGAGAGCAGAAGGTGCAGAAGGGACATGAGGAGGGACCCAGAGAAGAAGGAGAGGTGGGGGGTACCCATGGCCAGGGGCTCCAGTTCATTTAAGGTCCAAGACGATGGGAAATCATCTCTCCTGTTGTTACCAGAAAGGTGATGAATAACTGAAGGCAGTGAGGAGGCCACATGGTGGGGGCGGGAAGCAGGTGCTGTGCTTTGTGCACTCTAGGGGGACAGGGTTAGGAGAGGAGGGGGCGGCCTCCCCACCCAGCTTCTTTCCCTAGGACATGGCTTTGGCCTACAGTGATTTGCTTGTCGAACCAAGTTGCAGGCCCTCTGGATCAGTTCCTGAGAACCCATGGGGATGGTGGCTTTGGGCGGTGCCGGGAAGCACAGGCTGTGTCTCGGAGACATCTGGAATCCTTGGTCCAGCCTGGCCCTCGGAGAATTCCCACAGAAACCCTTCATCTTACAGGCAGGGGGCCCAGAGAAGAGAAGGCACCTGCCCAAGGCCACACAGGTGACCCGGACCCCAGCTCTCGGGGGGCTCCCTCAGTCCATGGCCCTTTACACTGCACCACCCTGAAAGGCTGGGCAAGTTTCCATCCCTGGACTAGGGCTTGAGCAAGGTCACCCCCTTCCTCTGCCCCCTGCCCAGCACTGCCAGCCCAGCAGAGGTCCAGAGGGTCTGGGAGGTAGAGAGCAGAGGGCTACAAACTGCCCAGGTTCAAGGGCCAGCCCTGCCACTTACTAGCACCATGACTTTAGCCAAGTTATTTAACATGTCTGGGCCTTAATTTTCTCTTGCTTCTAGGGATGATTTTAGTATCCTATGGTACTTATGAGAATTAATGAGCTATATACTTAAATGGGAAGAATTTCTCCTATAGTAAGTGCTCGATAAATGTTCGCTATTAATAAGATTGTTCTCCTCCCTCCCCCCTCCCCAATCCCCAGGGCTTCCTGACCACCCTCGCTCTGGGATTTGGGGGATTTGGGCTCCTCACACAGAGGACTTGGCCTTAAGATAAGGAGAGGGGAGCAAAGTGCTGGCCTGGCTACTTAGGACCAGCACTAGCTGAAACCAGGCCAGGTCTGGAAGGAAGGGGGTGAGCGATGGGCCAGGGGACTAATAAAGATGGAGCTAGTTCTTTTCGAAGCTTTTTGCCCATGTGCCAAAGTAAACCTTGTCCAGGCCTGGGACTGCTAAGCCTCCAGCTTTTGGCACTGGAGGCCGGGCTCGGGGAGAAATGGGAAGGGAGGGAGGCCACACACTTCCCCATCAGATAGGATGTGCAGCTGAGGAGGGCCTGAGAATCCTGACTCACCAGCCAGCATTGCCACCATCTCCCCCTGCCCCTCGTTGGCCCAAAAAGCAAGGCTGACGTTTGTCTCTCCTGCACAGGAAGAACAGAGGCAACAACCCCTACAGGCTGCAGTTTATGGGGCATTGGACAGTCCTTCCCATATTCCAGATCTCTCCCCTGGCCTGTTCCAGAACAGAGTAGGAGGACGGAAACCAGTGATGACGGCACTAAGAGTGAGCACTCTTTCTCGAGCGCTCTGCAAAAGCTTTGTGCGAGTTCGCTTATTTCGTGTTCACAATAACCTTGTGAGGCAGTGCTTCTATTATCCCCACTTTCCAGAGGTGGGAACTAAGGCTCACAGAGGTAAGGTCACTGTCCATGGCCACCCAGCTAGCAAGGGTAGCCCTGGGATTTCCGCCCAGTCTGGCTGCAGACAGCCCACTTCTTCCCACTGCCCTGGTCACCTCCCTGTGCTCTGCCGTGAAATTCGTGCCGGAGGAGGAGTCCCCTGCTGCCCCCTGCCCCAGCCAGCTGGGTGCCCCCACTCTGTGTTCCTTTATATCCCTCAGATTTCAAGTTCCGTTCTTTCCAGTGCGGATACTTTGGTCTCCAGAAAGCTCTCTACCCCTGTTCTTCACACCCAAGAGCTAGAAAGAAGGAAGGAGGAAAGCACTCCAGAAAGGAGGGTCCAGGCACAGTTTAGGGCTGAGGACAAAAGGCAGGGCAATGCTCTGGGTTTCCACAATAGCCTCCCTCATCCCGCCTCTGCCTGCCGCTGAGGACGCTGGGGAGGATGCTCAGGTGGGGGCGAGGCTCTCTTCTCTCTTGTCCCTCCTCACCTCCTTCCCTCATCCACGTCCCTCACCTGCCTCACCTTCTGGCACGCTGCACCTGCCTGGCCCTGACCATGGGTTACACCTCTCGCCAAGCTTAGAGGCTTACACCTTGTTTCTGGAGACCCTCCCGGGCCGAATGGCTGCCTGGGCCACGCCTCTCCCAATGGCAATCCTCTCCCCAAATCCCAAAGGCTGGGAACACCCTGAGGAGGACCTGGCAAGAGTAGCTCTGCCACGAATTCTCGTTGAATGAATACATGAGCAAACAAAAGCACGAACTAGCGATCCACCCTGCACGCCAGCCATAACTGTTCGTTTGCACGTTCCCAAAACGCCATGCTTTGTCCCCCCTCTGGGTCTTGGCCAACATGGTTCCCTCTGTCCACGCTTCCCACCACCCTGTGCCAATGCCACCTCCTCACGTCTCACCTGGAGGTGACTTCCTCGCAGAAGCCTTCTCTGACCACTCGAGGTGGGCCCGCCCCGTGGCCCCCTTTCAAAGTGTGCTGGAGTGTGTGGTGGCATGCCTATGTGTCTCCCCGGTGAGGCTGGGAGCCTCCTAAGGATGCGAACCAGGTCTGCCAGGCCCCCAGAGCCTGGCAGGATGCCTGGCACATGGTAGGGACTCAGCCTTTCTTTGTTGAAGGAAGGAAGGAGGAGGGAGGGAGGAAAGAGGGGGTGCTTTTGGAAGGAGAGAGAATGAGTGTGTGGGAGCTGAGTGGAAAAGAGCAGCATCCAGGACTCAAACCTCCTTAGAGCCAGATGGAAGCTAGAGCTCTTCCCAGCCCGGGACTGCCCCCTCCCCTCATCATGCACGGTATTACCCAAATAACAAGTCACACGTCCCTGTGGCTGGCTGCAGGTCACCAAGCGCTTTCACATCCCTGGCCTGGCTCCAGTCCCCAGACAGCCCTGACCCAGGCTTCCCAGCTCTTCCCCTCAGTTTAAAGATGAGAATCCAACAAAGGGTGCTGGGCAGCTGGATAACCACATGCCGAAAGATGAACTTAGACCCTTACCTCACCTCCTGTGCCAACTTTAACTGTAAGTGCATCCTAGATTTTAGTGTGAGAGCTAAAACAAGATGACTTTTTATTTTATTTTATTTTTTTTTAAGATTTTATTTATTTATTTGAGAGAGAATGAGAGACAGAGAGCACGAGAGGGAAGAGAGTCAGAGGGAGAAGTAGACCCCCCGCTGAGCAGGGAGCCCGATATGGGACTCGATCCCGGGACTCCAGGATCATGACCTGAGCCGAAGGCAGTCGCTTAACCAACTGAGCCACCGAGGTGCCCAAAAGATGACTTTTTAGAAGAAAACATAGGAGAACATCTGTAAGCCTTTGGTATAGGCAAGCATATCTTAGACACCATACCAAAAAAGCCTGGTCCATAAAAGAAAATTTGTTGAATTGGACTTTGTCAGAATCCAAAACTGTGGTGCTTCCAAGATACCATGAAGAAAACGAAAAGAGAAGCAGCAGACTGGGAAAAACCATTTGCAAGACACACGTGTGATAAAGGCCGAGTATCCTGAGCATAAAGACGAGGAAAGGCGCCCTGAGAGATGACACCTCCCGTGAACACGGCCTGGGTCCCTAGGTCGTGTGGTCTCTCCACTGCCTTTGTTCTTTTGCAGGGACCCCGTAGCTGAGCCGAGACCCCTGGCCTGACTCGGCCCCGCCCTGGAGAACTGACTCAGGTAAGAACCGGCCCTCCGAGGCCTTCAGATCGCGCCTGCGCCTCCCTGCCGTTCCCCAGCGGCTTCCTCAGCGCGGGCTCCCCCGGGTGGCCACTAGCAGAACTGCAGCTTCCTTCCGCGGCTGCCCGATACTCGCTACTCGGCTCCCTGGCAGAAGGCTTGCAGTGTAAAGGTACTGTGGTCAGTGTAAACCGTTTTAAGTTTACGTTCAGCCAAGCATGCTTGTGTCAATGAGTTAAACAGTGACCTAGGGTAATAAAACCGTGGGCATCCTAGGGCAGAAAGAGAAGGGAGCAGAAAAAGATAGGCAGGAGGCTCCCTGCTCCCGTTAGATGCTAACCCGGCTGGAAGGAGGGTGGGTTCTGGTATTCTCCTATTTCTGTGAGTTAGCACAGGGAGCCCCAGACCCCCAGGCCACTTCCCGTGTCCTGCACACCAGCCCCTTCACCTTTATTCCCTCCTCCATCCCCCTCTGCCCAGCTTTCCCAACTCTGGCCAGCATCCCACTGTGCCCCCCTGGAGCCATGCATCCACTTTTCATTTGACGAGTGTCTATGGGATACTTCGTGTTGCAGGCATTGCTCTCCATGACTGACGAATCTTAACCCACCTATCCCTCTTGACAGCACTGTGAAGTGGGTACTAGTTACTAACACCACGCCCCTTTTATAGATGAGCAAATGAGGCAGGGAGACCATGAGTAGCTTGCTTGAGGTGGCTCGTGAGTGTTGGAACTGAGATTCAGTGCCACAGAGCCCACGATGCCCAGAAAGACCCCCAGCTCCTGCAGCGCCTCACCTGCCCACTGGGACTTGAAACCAGAGTCTCCCCAGGACAGGACTTCTCTTAACCACCACCCCCCCCCCCCAGGCCAGGGGATGGGAGACACATCTTCCTTGCTCCTCTTTGCAACTTCCAGACTCTTCCTTCCTCCCTGCTGAAGGCTCCGTCTTGGACCCAAGGTGTCAACCTAGATATCTCGCTCCCCATCTTTGGTACAAGCACTAACTACTCCGCACCCTCACCCCCCCCCCCCCCCCCCCCCCCCCCCCCAGGTCACTCCCCTCCTTCCCGGAAGAGTTCACTTCCTGCCTCACGGTCACGCCAGTGCTGTTCTGGTCTTCATTCTTACTGATTTCCTCAAAGGACACTCCAGCCTCTCAGTTCCTTGACACCATTCCCCCGCTCACGTCATGGCCATGCCCTAGATCTTCTCACTACCCATAACTAATAATCCCTTCTCAGTCTGTGTCACACAGCTCATTTTCCTATCTGTCAGCTCACGGTCTGTGGTACTCAACAGTTCTCCCTCCCTGGACCTCTGGCACCTGTCCCCATCCCTTGCCCATCTCGCATCTCCTTTCCCTTCCTTACCTGGCCAGTCATTAACACTACTCCCTCATATACAGTTCCAACCCTCTAATTCTCATACTTGGGAAAACCTCTAGCCTGGTTAGGTCGAGCTCTGCGCCTCTTCCCCACCTGCATCCACACAGATGAGTACAGCTGGGGGAAAGGCCAGTGAGTCCGGCTGCTCTTGTTGTCCATTCAAGACCATGAACTTCAGTGGACCCTTAGTGCTGCCCGGCCGTCCTCCATATTCCCATCATGCATTCACTCCATCACTCCTCTAGGTTTCTATTTCTGCCTTTTTTCCTGTCCTCAGACATCCCACATCTGCCCACCACCACCAGCATTGCACAGTCACCTTGAGACCTTGTTCCTTCTGAGGCTGAGAAATAGAAGCTGTGGAAGGGCGCGCCCGCCAGCTCCACCAGCGCCCCTTCCTCCCTCCTGCTGCTGTGGGTCAGTATCCAGCTCTGGGCCAAGGCCAACTTCACTTGTGCACCAGTTCCCAGCCCTTCCCACGTCCTCACATTGCTCCAGCGATGCCCTGTCTCTCCCACATCACCAGCTTTTAATTTTCTACTGGACCATTCCCACTGGCATACCATGTTCTGCTACTTCTCCCATCCTAACCACTTCCAAACTCTGGTTCCTTTCCAAAGGAATCGTTCACGCCCACTGGCTCCAAATCCGCCGGCATCCTCCTTTCTCGCACCTGTTCCAGTCTGGCCACCCACTAAACCTCCTTGTTGCTTTAACTGTGGCTAATCCTCAGTTGTCATCTTACTCGGTCCCTCCCTTCTCCTGGAGACACTTCCTTAGCTTCCAGGACACCACCCTCTCCTGCTGTTCCTCTTTCCTCGCTGGCTGCTCTTCTAGTCCCTTTCCTGTGTCCTCCTCACCTGCCCCAGCTGTCTGCGCTGGAGCATCCCGAGGCTCAGACCTTGAGCCTCACTCTGTGCTCACTCCTTTGGTGATCCAGTCCTCCCCCCTAGGAGTCCTCTGTCTGCTGGTGATGCTCACATCTATGTCTCCTGACTCTCCTCTGAGCTGCAGACTCATATCCAGCCACCCACCTGGCATGTCCACTTAGCATGTCCCGCACCAGGCTCCTGACCACCCCCACCCTGCACTTCTTGGCTGTCGCACCTCATAACGGCACCTCCCCTCTTCCAGTTGCTAGGCCCAGAAACTTCAGAGTCACCCTGGACTCCTCTCTTTTACACCCTACCCCCCACCATCCATTCTATCAGCAAATCTTGGCTTCACCTTCAAAATACTTCCAAAATCTGAGCACTTCTCACCACCTCCTCTGTTTCCATCCCAGTCCTGGCTGTGGTTACCTCTTGCCTGGATTGCTACAATTTCCTCCTAACTGACCTGTCCGATTTTACTTCTCTACTTGGCCCGCCCCCATTTATTCTCAAACCAAGGATCAGAGTGATCCCTTTAATACGTTCAGCGATGTATCCACCAGCATCGGTCTGGCACAGGCAGCTGTTCACTAAATACTTGTTGAATGAAGGAAGGAAGGAAGGAAGGAAGGAAGGAAGGAAGGAAGGAAGGAAGGAATGAGCCTGCTTTTCTTGAATGGGAGTGAAGAGTTCCTAGGGTGATATGAGGTCTGGAGCCAAAACGAATGATCTTAAAAACCAGAACAACTTTGCAGATAACTTCAAGCAGCTACGAGTCACTTCCCGTTTTCATCGGGGCTTCTCACTCTTCTCCAAGTCTGGAGAATACTGAAGCCCATGACCCTGAGCCCTCACCGGATTGGCTCAGGCCCCTGGGCAGACGCCGATCTCCCTGGCTCAAGTTCGACATTAAGACAGTGACATTTACTGAGTCACTGCTCTGTGCCAGGCGCCCTCCTGCTTTACTTCATTTAGTCTTAGGAACCTTCCTTTCCTGGGAACTGGATCAGAGAATCATAGGATGTTGACCCTGTCTGCACGGGCGTCCCATGAATGCAGTTCTGTTCTCCAGACTGAATACTCTCACTCTGGGGTCCTACCCACCTTTGTGAAGTTTGTTCATTTCTATGCAAGAAAAGCTTCACAAAGGCATGAATAAGAAGATCCATTTGGAGATGCATTTGAGGACTCTTTCGGTAAAGGGAGCAAACGGGAATCTGGGCTCTTCTGCCATCGTGGCTCTGGGTTTGGGGAAGCTGCTGTCTTACGGGATAAGGCTGTGTGCCATCTCAGAGCTGAGCCTCCCACCCTGACTTGTTACTGGCTGGCAATGGACACACAGTGCGCCCCGCCCCATCTCCCCGGCAGGCTTCTGCGATTACAGAGTGAGAGGGTCTCTTTTGTCTGACCTGAGCGTCCCTTCGTCACCAGGGAGCTCCCAGGATGGCCGTCCCGCCGCGCAGCCTGAACGTGATGGAAGAGACTCGGAACATGACAACGAACGAATGCTTCCAATCCCGGAGCACCGTCCTGCAGGGGCAGCCCTTTGGGGGCATCCCCACCGTGCTGTTCATCAACATCTTCTTGTGGGTGGTAAGTCCTGGGCTCCGCGCTGGGCAGTGAGACCTCGGAGGGGCGCAAGTGATGCAGCAGGGGCCTCGGCTCTCCAAACGCATGCCAGCCGTAGTGGTGGGGACTCCCCGAATGTCAGTCGTGTCCAGGGCAGCCCAGGAAGAGGGGACTGCAGGAATAGGCAGAATTCCTAAGACTCCTTTCCCCGCGCCTTTGTCCAGAAGCCCACCTGGCCGGTGCCCTTGAGCCTCCCTTCTCTCTCCCCTTGCTGATTTCTTCAAGGAATGTTCTTTTTTTTCTTTTTCTTTTTCTTTTTTTTTTTAATATTTATTTATTTGAGAGAGAGAGCAAAAGCAGGGGGAGGGGCAGAGGGAAAGAGAGAAGCAGACTCCCCGCTGAGCAGGGAGCCCGATGTGGGGCTCCATCCCAAGACACTGAGATCATGACCTGAGCTGAAGGCAGATGCTTAACCGACAGAGCCGCCCAGGCGCCCCTTCAAGGCATGTTCTTGCCGGATAGTTCCAAGCATGACACCTGGCCATGTGACCTTGGACCAATTCTTCAGCAAATTCTGAGAATCCACTCTGTGCCAGGAAGCTGCTGGGCACTGGGCATCCAGAGTTGAAAAAGGCATGGCCTTTACCCTAACAGAGCTAGCCACCTTGTTGGGGAGCCCAGGGAGCCCCTGGGAACCTGAGGGACAGGGTCTCCCCCACGGGGATGCAGGGGCCAGCCAAGCAGAAGACATATCCCTACATCCCCTTCCCTGGCCTGTAGGTCATCATTTTGGTTTACTCCTTCCTCCGGAAAGCTGCGTGGGACTACGGGCGCCTGGCTCTGCTGATACACAATGACAGGTGAGGGGGGGCTGGGGGTCAGGAGGAGTGAGTGGCTTGCCTCCTCGGGGGATGTGCCGCCACAACCGGGACCCAACAGGTGTCCTCTCGGCACCCACTCCTGCCCCTGCGCTGGCCCTCCTCGCAGAAAGAGAACTTGGTGGGGAAGGGCAGTCATCTCTGGGCACAAGGCCACTTTTTTCTCGGATCTCAGACTTTCTGGATCCCGTGACTCCCAAGATACATTGGGCACCTGGCAACAGGGGTGATTACTGTCTGTCCCCAGAGCTGTGTGCTCAGGTCCTGGACAGGAGGGTGTCTGGTCCTGGACAGGAGGGTACTGCAGCTCTCGGCCTGGGAGCCAGAGGGACAGCAAGCCTGAGGCCTTTTCTCTCCTTTTCTGCCTCCCTGCTCACTGCTTTTCCTGGCTGCAGCTTGACCTCACTGATCTATGGGGAGCAGAGCGAGAAGACATCTCCCTCGGATATTTCCCTGGAGATGGAACACAAGGACAAGGTGAGTGCTTGGGTGGGCCTGGGCCCAGAGGGTTCCTGGCCTGGAGCCCAGCCGTGTGCGGAAAGGAGCACGCTCACACTCAGGGGCTTTGCAGCCCGCGACACCGGCCTGGCCATGTGACCTTGGACCAATTCTTCAGCCTTGCCACGCCTCCGTTTCCCCATTGGAAAGTTGGAGCTATTCACCATTCCTACCTCCAAGTAAGAGTTAGTTAATTCTGTTATTTTAGAGGGATTTTTAAAACTAATTTTCTTGCTCTTCTCAAATCCTCAACCCTCGTCACAGCCCGCGTCCTGCCCAAGCCCCACTCTGAGCCAAGGACTCACCTCCTACTTCACATAGGAGATTCCTCACATGAGGCAGGGATTCCCTCAGCCTCCTCCATCCTGCTCCATGGAGCCCGGTCTTCTCTTCCTTCTCGTCCCTGTCGGATGCCAGTAGTCCACCCGAGCTTGTTCATTTGCTCAGCCAGTTGCCCTGGTGCCCCTGCTGAGGGCCACTGCTGGTCCGGGGACTGGACAGTGAACAAAATGGACCAAGTCCTGCTTCATGGGACTTTCTCCCTGTCTGAGAGACACCCAGACAGATGCACACAGGACGGTGGTCAGTGCATGAATTCCAAAAGGGGCAAAGAAGGCAGGCCACAGTAATGGGACGGAGCTGGAGTGTTGAGAGGGTGTCAGGGACGGTCGTGGGCCCCGACACAGCCCACAGCTGCCTGTGTCCCTCTGCCCCATCACAGCGAAACTGGAAGAGCCGTCTGCACCTGCGCTCTCCACTTTCCCTCTCACTCCTCGACCCCTGCAATGTGGCTTCCGTCCCTCCATCCCACCCAGACAGCTCATCAGTTGTCCCACGCCATGAAATCTGATGGACTTTCCTGAGTTCTCCTCTCATCTGATCTCTCAGAAACATCCGGCCTTATAGACCATCTTCCCCTCCTGAACAGGCCCTTCCAGTTGCTTCTGTGACACCACACTCTCTGGGCTTCCCTTCTGCCACTCCATCTGTTCCTCTCTGTCCCCTCTGCAGGCTCCTCCTCCACAGCTGGAGTTGCCCTCAGTGGGTCCCAGGCCTCCTCCTCATGCTCCTGGGCAGTGTCACCCATACTCACGACCTCAACTGCCACCTCTCCACAGACCCTTCCTAAATTTCCGTCTCCAGCTAAACTTCCCTCTGGGCTCCAGGCACATTTATCCAATGGCTTTCAGAATATCTCCCCGTGGATATTGTAAAGGCATTTGGGATTCAATATGTCTGAAACATGCCACACTGTCCGTCCACCCACCTGTTCCTCAATCCCTGGTCTCAGACTCTGCCCACCACCCACCCAGGTGCACCCCCTTGGTGTGGCCCAGGCCCCCAGGCACAGCCAGTCCATTACCGAGTTGTATTGCTGTCACCTTCCCAGTCTTGTTCCTCTCCCACCACCCCCCAGTCCAGGCCCCCGCTGGTCTCTTGTTGGATGACCAGGGTGGCCTCTAACGAATCTCTATGTCCACACTTATGTCCTGCCCCACCCATTTCCCACCTGCATTCGGAGCGATCCCCATGAGCGGGGACACACATTCCCCTGTGTAAACCTTCACTGGCTTCCTTCCTAGTGCTCTTGGAATAAAGCGCAGATGCCTGCGTGGCTTCGTGCTTGGTCTCCCGCCAACCTGTCCAGTTTGTCCTTCTCCTCCCAAGTCCCCATCCCTGGCCACATCAGCCACCTTTTAGATCCTCAAAAGTGCCACCTCCTTTCCTCCACAGGGCCTTTCACCCGCTCTTCCCTGTCTCCCTCTGCGGTGGCCCCCGCTCAGGGCTAACACACTGACCCTTCGTTCAGATTTCAGCCCCCGCACCACTGCCCCGGGAGCCCCATCCACCCCACGCGGGACCGGATCTTTTGTCCTCTGCGCATGGAAAGTGCATTCCTTTTCTTCAGGGCTCTTAACCCAGTGGGTAACAATCCCTCATCTACCCGATCGGTCCCGTGCGTCTGACCAGGTCTTGCCCACCACTGTCCCCGCACCCAGGCCAGCCTGCCGTGTAATTAGCATCTGATAGGTATTTGTTGGAGGCAGTGAGGGAGTAGAACCATTTTCCTTCCCCTATCATCCTTCCAAGAGACCTGGTCCCGCTACCTGCCACGATCTGCCCCAAGCTGTGTGGTGAGCCGCAGACCAGTTTGTGTCTCAGAGTTTCTCCGTAGAATAAGGACAGTCACACCTGCCTTACAAGGTGGTCCTCAGCTTTATTTTCAGAAACATTATTTTGGTTGGGGTTTTTTTGTACAATGGCACAAAGATCATTTATTTTAAAAAGATCTGAGACATCATGAGGGCGGCAGTGGGCAGTCACCCTGCAGAGCTGGAAATGAGGCAGGCAGGGAGAGTGGGAGGCGGGGAGTGGCCCCTGGAGCGCCCCAGCCGCAATCCCGGGACCTCAGCCAGCCCGAGGGGCCTGGGGACAGCAGAGGGGTCATTACCCCCCGTGGTGGGAGTGAGGAGGGTGGGGCCACCAAGAGAGGTGCAATGAACTGACCACTGTCACAGGCCTTGTGCGCTAAGCTAGCCCCTGGTTGCTTGTGGCCGTTGCCTGCAGGGGTGAGGCAAGAGGGCACGTGGCATCCCTTCTCGGGCCTGCTATTCAGCTGCTAAGTTTGCTGAATGGTTTATGCCTTTCGTAGCTGTGATGTACATGTTGGGGGGGCCTTGGGGGGGTCTGTTGTCTGTGAGCCCAGAGAGAGGTAGTCCACACAGGCTCGCGGCACATCTGGGTCTGTGCAGTTGTCACGGCATGGAGGCCACACTCTGCCCTTTGACGGACAGTCCTGTCCTGTGTGAATTCCGGGGCGCATGCATGCCATGTGTGCTATCCCCCTTGGCACCTGCCATAGAGGGGGTGGAAGGGGTTCCCAGGAAGGTGTGTCCTCCACTGTGCACGACCACTAGGGACTGTCAGCAAACCTACTTGCTCCCTAAATAAATCACACCCATTTGCCCAAAGGTGGGTGGTGGAGAAAGCCCCTCCCTGGCAGGGAAGGGTGTTCAGACTCTCTGCCCAACTCTTACTTAGCAATTCACTCCTTCCCTGGGGACATTCCCAGTCAGTGCCACCAGTAAGTTATTCTCCTTCTTTGCTTTGACTCATACCTGGGCATCTGTCCTGATTTTATTTATTATTTTTGGGGGGGGCAGAGGGAGAGGGAGAGAGAGAGAACCCTAAGCAGGCTCCACGCCCAGCGCAGAGCCCGACATGGGGCTCGATCTGACGACCCCAAGATCATGACCTGAGCCAAAATCAAGAGTCTGACGCTTAACTGACTGAGCCACTCCCCCCACCCTTTTTTAGAGAGTGTCTTTATCTTAGTTCCCCAGGACAGAACTGGGGAAATGGTCCCCCCCTGAGGTGGACATCTGACTTATTAGGCAACCCCAATCCAGGGAAGGAAGCAAAGAACTTCCTTCTGTTTCTTGCTTGCCTGACTCCCCATGGCTTCCTTTTGGGCAATACCTCTTCCCCAATCAGTGTGGTGCCAGGGAATGTCAGCCAGGTGGGCCTGCCTGTTTCACTGATGTGCTTGTGATCAAATGGGGTCAATCAAGAATTGCAGCCTTTTCCCAGATTTTGCTAAATCCTGCAGAATCCCAGAAGGAAGCGCACACCAGGACAATTTAACCAGCTACCAGATCTGGCGGCTTTTAGGGCCATGGGCCCCAGCCTATCCTCATGCACACTCTTCCCAAGCACACAACCTCTCTAGGCCTCCCACCCCTCCACCGCTGAGGCTGCCCTTCCCTACCACCCAGAAACCAGACAGCAAGACCCTGAGAGAAAGACATAATCGGCAGGACTCTCAGATGTAAGAGAAGAAACCCAGCTCAAACTAGGTAATATGTGGCTTGAGTCAGGGGAAATTAAAGAGAAGTGGCTGACTTGGGTACAGGGAGATCCAGGGAGTCCAGAGATACCACCAGGATCCCCCCTCCAGCCCTCTGTCCTCTGAGCAGGCTATTTTTCTCAGACAAGCGCCTGCCTCTGGCATCGAAGATGGCACCAAGCCCCTGCAGGCTCCATGGTGTTCACCAAGGTGCAGGAGCTCAGGTGGAGAGAGACTCCCTCTCCCGAGATCCCCATCAATCCCCCTAAGAGAATTTTGATTGGCCCCATTTGGGTCATGCTTCCATTGACCAACTGCCCACTGGTGGCAGACCCCTACTTCATGGACAGCCCACCAGGCCATATGCATGGGGTGGGGGGCATTTCCCAGAAGGAAGCAACGAGGGACAGACAGAAAGCAGCCGATGTCTACTGCATAAAAAGGGTCCCTTCTCTCCCTCTGGTCCAAGGCCCACAAAGCCCCCATTTCCTGTAACAGGATGCCACATGGCAGGAATGTGAACTCACAGCTCACTTCCGGGGAGACTTCTTCCTGGACAGTCACCACAGATTCCAGTTGGAGCCCACTTCCTTCCAGAATCTGAGCTCTTTCTCGCTGCCATCTCTTGCCAGGAAGGAGGCCCCTATGGACGCTGCCTGGGTTCACTCAGCTGGAGGGCAGGCCTGGGGCTGGATTTTCTCACATGTTCTCTCCTTTCTCCCTAGGGCTTCTATTCCTGGTTCTTCAACACCGTCACCATGAAGTAAGTGCCTGAACTTTCTTTTTTTTTTTAAGATTTTATTTCTTATTTGTCAGAGAGAGAACATGAGCAAGAGCAGGGGCAGGGGCAGGGGGAGCGGTAGCAGGGAGCCCGATGCAGAACTTGAGCTTGATCCCAGGCCCCCAGGATCATGACCTGAGCCAAAGGCAGACACTTAAACTGACTGAGCCACTATGCAGGCGCCCCTTTGTGCCTGAACTTTCTGAGCTTGTGCTGGCAGCTGCCTTACTTGGGGGAGGATGGGGGTGGAGCCTGCTGCCCCGCAGGTCTGGGGCTGGACCTGAGTTCTGTGCCCCACCCCCCACTCCCCCTGACCACTTCAGCCCTGCCCAGGCAGAGCAGGCCCTCTGGGGTTCCGGGCGGGGGGAGGGGGAGATGGGAACTGGACATAGCCCGCAGCCCTCAGGAAGGCACCACTTAGTCACGCGTACAAAAACACTTTTATGAACTCCACCCTAGGAAAAAAGTCCTTCCTGCAGTGCTCTCTGCTTTATTTCTGTGAGCATCCTTCATCATACTGAAATGGGAAAGAACACAGCGGGCAGAAGGGCTCAGCCCTGATAACAGAGGGACAGCCCCTTGCCCACCCCACCTCCTGGATCTCTTTAGGGCCAGACCCCAGTTGGCAGGGAGACAGACCCCAGGTCACCTGTTTCTCCTGATTCCCCCACACTTCAGCATTCTGACTTCCCGCTCCTGATTCCGCCCCGCTTCAGCTGGGCACCTTCCAGGGCTCTTCCAGCTCTCCGTGCCCCCACGGTGTGTGTGTGCATGCTTTCACGTGCACACACGCACACGCACACTCGTGCCTGTGCACACGGCTCTGCCGCCACCTCATAGCCCTGCACATTCCTGGGCACTCCCTAAATATCCCCCATCTGTCCTGCCCTGCCCATCTTCCAAGCCCCTCCTCCAGGGCCCTTTCTTGCCTGGCGCCTGTCTTAGGGTGCAGCCTCGCGGCCCATCCGAGGCCACCTGCAGCAAGGGGCCGGACTGGGCCTGCTAACTTGCTTTCTTGGCAAAGGCTCCTAGAACTTCCTCCTGCACGCCCACCAGTCAAGGTCCTGGCTGGGAGCCTTCCTCCATTTTCCCAAGACCCCACCTCACCCCCACGAGCCACCTCAGGGCGCCTCTCTTTCTCCAGACCTGCTGAAGGGGGCAAGGGCACTGTGCCTGGGCCCTGGGAGCCCTGAGCTGGGCTTAGGACCATGAGCCTCTGGTGTCTGAGCTGCAGCCCTGCTGATGGGGGAGTCCCCGTGGCCTTGCCCCCAACCCCCACCCCCCACCCCAGTCTACCTTCATCATTCATCAGGGTCCACCGGAAGTGATACAGCTAGTTTGTGTGTGGTCCGGGGACCTTAGCCACATGCAGGGGAAGTGGAGGGGAAATGGTTTATCTCTTGGCACCTTCTCTGGTTTTGCTTTGGTAATTTTTAAGACATGCACAAGCTCACATTAAATATGTTTTCATTCAGAGAAACATGAAAGTCCACCTCCAGCCCTCCTCCGGAGACGCGATCCCTGTCAACAGTTTTAGGGAATCTTACTTTTTTTTTCCTTTAAACAAGCATTTACTGAAAAAAAAAAAAGTGTTTTTTTTTTTAAAATGACCACTAGGGTGTATGATCATTTGGAGCTGGTGACCTCAGGAGGCTGTCCGGGCTGGCTCTAGGTTCCTAGGTTTAGCAAAGTCATGAATGCTGGGCAGGGGCAGGGTGGCATGTTAGCCAGCCCTTTGCAGGGGTGAGAGGGAAGGAATCCCAGGGCGCCTACGCCTGTCTGAGCTGACCATATCCTCAGTCCTGAGTAGCTTGAGGCTGACTTTCTGGATCTTCTCTGCCATCTGCTGACACGTCGATGGGTGTATTCAGGGTGGGGAAAAATGTGTCCATGTTGCAGGAGAGAAGCGTACGTGCCAAATACAAGACTTCATGTGGTAGGTGACTCTGTGGTGTGCGTGCAAATATGAAATAAAAGAGGCACATCGCTACATTGGTGCAAATCCGCGTGCAGCTGTTCAGGTGTGCGTGCCCGGACCTGCAGGTCAGGGGAGGTCAGTGTGCGCAGTGTGTGTGTCTGGGTGAGGATCCTCTTCCCCCTACCTGACTCCACCCAAAGGCTTCTCCATTGGGAGCACATCACCCGGGAAGGGAGGATGGCTGGCCGTTGCACGGTGCATCCTGCATCCTTTAGGAGCAGGGTCTAGAAGACAGCCTCACACCGCTGAGACAGCTCAGTCCCTGAGCAGGGACAGGGACGCCAGAGTCCCCGGGCACAATGCCCAAGCAGTCTAGTTGGAGAGGCAAAGGTTAACAAGACTCACTCATAATAGGGAAGTTTTATTGCCGGGCAAAGGGCATTTGGGGGAACAAGAAATTAATGCCAGCTAGGGGGTTCAGGAGAAGCAAGTTTTGAGCTAGGCCTTGAAAGATGGGAAGAATTTCCACACTAGGCCCAGTGGAGGGCCCATCACAAAGAAAGGACTGCATGAGTGAAGGTTTGGGACAGAGATGGGCCGAAGCATCCAGAAATGGTCAGTCTGGTGTGGCTAGAAACAAGGATACATCTCAAGAGAGAGGCTAAAAGATTGGGCTAGAAGAATCAGCTAGGATCTTGACTGTCAGCAATGCTAAGAATCCTGGGCTTTGATCTAGAGGCAGTAAAGAGCTAATTCCTAATTTTGAGCAGGATACTCAGGGTGAGAATCTGTTTGTAGGCAGGAGTATGGGGGGGACTGGCAGTTGAGCAAGTCCAGAGGCAAGGTGAGCACCTAAGGAGGGTTTTCCAGTGTCCAGGTGAGAGGGGGTGCTGACCAAGGGAGGAGGCAGATGGCCTCCCATCTGGCCTCCAACTGGTTAAGAAAAGGAGTGATCCAAGTCTGGTTTCTGGGGAAGATGGTGACGCCACTAGTTGGACGCTGATGAGATACGAGGAGTTGGGGGAATGATGAATTATGGCTAGGGCAAACCCGCGAGTTGACCAGCAAGCTATTGAAAAACAGGGTTCGTTAAAGCTTTGGAGAAAGGCCGAGCAGGAGGGCACGGCCTGGGAGATGGGTGCACAAGGTCATAGTTGAAATTGTGGGAGCAGATCGGTCACCCAAAACGGGAAGCAAGATCAAAAAAGAGTGTCAAAGGGGCAGGAGGAAGAGGCGGCGATCTTTAGGGCTGGCCTCCCTGAAGGCCTCGAGGGTGTGGTGGGCAGCCTGTGAGCTCTGAGCTCCTGGTTGAGTGCAACGAGAGCACGAAGAGGGTGTGGACGTCAGTGGACGTCAGTGATTTGGGTCTCCGTTGGGGGAACGGTTCCTGGGTAAGGTGTCTGTGAAGTTGAGGCAGAGGAAGAGGTGGGCGGGAGGAGGGAGGTGAAGATGTTGGCTGGAACTTGAGGGGAAGCAGGTCAGGGAATGGAGGCTTGAGGAGTTTCTTGTATTTCAGAGTAGCCAGTGTGCCCTTGAACCCGGTGGTAGTTCCAAGATGTGGAGAGAGATGGCTGTGAATTCGAAGATGAGAGAGGACAGTGGATACAGTGGGTCTCCAGAAAGAGGAAACAGGAGGGAAGTGACTAGAGCCAAGAGGAGAATTAGTTGTGAGGAGGAGGGTGGTGGCTGGAACTTCCGGGCAGGGGGTCGGTGTCTCGGCTCCCTCTGAGACGGGAGGCTCTCTCAGCCCCACGCTGTCTGAGGCTCACTCCTGTCAGGTGACCAGGTCTTGGCACCCAAACCTGCAGCAGGACTCTCCCTTCGTTCCCGCTCCCCAGCACCCCGCCTTCTCACCAGTTCCCACCCACCCCATTCTTGGGATTTAATTCTCAAGTCCAGGGCAGGAAGTATTTTAACGGCTTGCAGTTAAAAAAAAAAAAAATCGAGAGCTCTAAATAATTCCCTAAATGGGGATTATTGAAACGCCTTGAAGATATGCTCTTTATAGTATTGTTTAAAAATAAATCTGAATCCTGGACTGGATGCTAGAAGTTGCATACTCCCTACAGGCCTGACCGGAGCGCAGGGGTGAGTAAACCCTGGGACGTCCACCAGCCGAGTGGGGAGGCCACCTTGGTGCTGGGTATGAACCAGCGCCCTGGAAATGGAGGCCACTATCACCATTACCACTTCCAGCCATGAAAACATTTACACAAAACGTGAAACAGTCAGAAAAGGCTTCAGATGAAAACCTAAGCAACACAACAATACATCCGATGCTGTTTATACTATAGTCACGAAATTCCACCGGCACAACGACAAAAAACTAAAGGCAATGGACCAAAATGCTTCATGGTCATTATCTTAGGTTGGATGAGATTCTAGGGGAATGATTTTCTTCTCCTTTGTATTTCCCCAAAATTCTGTAATAAGCGTGTGTTGCTTTTAAATTTCTTTTTGAAGTATAACACACATATGGACAAGTGCACAAAAATCAAGGTCCAGCTCAGTTGTAGCAAAGCAGATCAAGGATTAGAATTGCCAGCACTCCAGGAGCCCCCCTCCTGCTCCCTCCCAACCCCCTGTCACCTCCCCCTACCTCCCCCTCTCCAAAGACAACCAGTATCCTGACTTCTCTCTCCATAGTTCAGTATCGCCTATTTTTGAACTTTGTGTATGGAAACATTTGTATGTATTGTTTGTGCCTAGATCTTTCACCCAACATTGTGTTTGTGAAGTTCAGCTGTGGTCTTTCATTTTTATCTCTGTACGGTATTTCATTCTTTATCTATATCATTACATATAGATCTCACGTATATACATATACATATGTATCTCACACTCTTTTTTTTAAAGTAGACTCTATACCCAATGTGTGGCCTCAACTCACACCCCCAAGATCTAGAGTCGCACGCTCCACTGACTGAGCCAGCCGGGCGCCCCTGTATCTCACAATTCTTGTGTCCGTTTCCACCTTTGGTAGACATTTAGGTTGTTTGGGGCTGTTAGAAATAATGCATCTGAGATTCTTAGACATGTCTCTTGATACACATGTGCATGTGTTTCCACTGGGAATAAAACGAGGCGCGGAGCTGCTGGGTCACAGGCTGTGAATGTAGTCAGTGTCCTTAGATAATACCAACTGTTTGCCAAAGCAGCGGTGCCAGAGTATGTACCCGTGCGTGGGGGAGAGCGCCCAGTGCCCCCGTACCCTCGCCGGCACTTGCTCTTGTCTTTCTAACTTTGGCCAATCTGGCCGTGTGGAGTGATATCTCATTGTGACCTTAAGAATTCTCTTTTAGGGCGTCTGGGTGGCTCAGTCGGTTAAGCAGCTGCCTTCGGCTCAGGTCACGGTCCTGGAGCCCCGGGATCGAGTCCCGCATCGGGCTCCCTGCTCAGCGGGGAGTCTGCTTCTCCCTCTGACCCTCCCCCCTCTCATGCTCTCTCTCTCTCTCTCTCTCTCATTCTCTCTCTCAATAAATAAATAAAAAAAAAGAATTCCCTTTTAATTAACAAATTAAAAGACACAACTTAAAAAAAATCGGATGCCTCTCCATATCACTACTGGTTGGTCTGGTGCACGCCCCATAGAAAGCACTCAACACGAAGCAAGGCAAGATGGAATGACTGCATGATTTCAAAAGTGCCTCTGGATTCCCAAGTGTGTGTGTGTAACAGCTTCGACTTTGGATATGCCCGTGAAATTCAGTGAAATACATTTCAGGCATGATAGAGGCTTTAAGACAAAGGGTGATAATTCTAAAAAAAAATTAAAAATAAAAACTTGGGGGTAGGGTGATAATCTTCTCTTCCTTGCCCTCCTTCCAGTATACCTGTGGCCGCACAGGCTCCTGAGGAATGTCCTCGTCTGTGTGTCTCTTCCAGGAACGAGGATCTGATCAGCAAGTGTGGAGATGATGCCCGCATCTACATCATGTTCCAGTATCACCTCATCATCTTTGTGCTCATCCTCTGCATCCCGTCCTTGGGTATCATCTTGCCTGTCAACTACATCGGAACCGTTCTGGGTAGGCGGAGCTCAGTGCGCCCGGGGCCCTGGGCCCCCAGAGCAGAGGGGCAGCCCGGGAGACAGGACAGAGCGTCGGTCTCGAGTCTAGAAATCCAAAATTGAATTCCACTTCTCAAAATTGGTGATGTGAGCTGAGGCCACCCAAACTTCAGTTCTCCCACGTGGAGACTGGAGAGGAGACGTCCGTCGTCACGAGGTTGGCTCAGGACCTTGGTACAGCAGGCATGCGATAGTAATTCAGCCTGGAACTGAAGGTTTACCGGCAGCCCCGCACTACACCTGGCCAGGTGCTTGCGAGGCCTTTTTATGGCATGTGACCTACAGCAGAGATCCCTGAACTTGATCTCTCCCCACCTGCACGGTGACCAGACACAGCCCTAGAAGTGCAAAATTGGTCTCCTAGGAAGTCTCGCTATGCTTGTTATAAAAGGGCAAGTCCTTTGGACAGACTGACATTGTGGGCTTGGGCTTCGAAGACAGAAAAATCTTGGTTCCCCAACTTTGACCCACATCTGCTTCCCAGAAAACACCTTCGCCCAATCTCGCAAATTATTTCATCTTATCTGCAGCAGATCACTCTCCCCGGGCGTCGGGTCCTCAACTGTCATGGGGATTGGGAGAGAATGCATGCCTGGTGCCCGGCTCGTAGTGAGCGCTCAGTGAATAACAGCCGGTACTTCACTTAGCAACGTGAGGAGGGGCAGGGCTGGAGGCTGTGTAGCTAGGTGGGGTCGTGTAGCGCCCACCATGCCCGGGTGGCAGCCAGTGGGGTACCCTGCTTCCTCACAGGGCTGTTTCTCCTCAGCCAGAGGTAGACTTCAGTTAATTCAAGGTAGCACGCAATGTCTGCGCCACCAAATACCGTTACCAGAGTCAGCAACTTCTGTCTTTCCAAATTCTCTTCCTAAGAGCTAGTGTGTTGGTGATGATATATTGTATATAATGTATATGTTACATTAATGCAGGATTTCTGGACACGTTTCATAACATTCAGAGGTGTCTAAACCGACAAACTAATGCACTTTGCCAGAAGGATTTATTCTGTCCCAATGAGGCAACGTGACATTCTTGTGATTGTTGCCAGTGGTAACAGCCTTGCTGATTTCATCCCTCCACTCATGGCGGCGCCCTGGGCTCCTTCAGTAAGCGCTTACTGGTGGTGTCTGCCACGCTCCAGTTGGGTGCTGGGGATGCCACACCAAGACTTGGTCTCACGTCACAGCCGTAGAGCCCCAACCAGTAGTCCCAGGGAGAAGAAGAGGCCTCTGCTGGCTTTGTTGGGAGTTGGAGGCAAGTTCTGGGGAACGAGAAGGAAGGGCAGGACATGGGCAAGCATCTCCAGACCCCAGGCATGCATTCAGGAACCTTGAATTCAAGCAGCCCCCTCGACTCACTCAATCAAGGAACCAGCCTTGAGGTCAGCCACTTTCTTCTCTTCCAGATTGGAATAGCCACTTTGGTCGGACCACCATCGTCAATGTCTCCATAGAGTAGGTACCTGATCCTCTTACCTCCCGTTCTACTGGCTGGGGCATTGGTGGGGAGAGAAGGTCCAGCGTGTGGGTCGAAAATGTGGGCACTGCTTTGCTGCTAAGAAAGGCCTGGTTTCCTTGGGACCCATGTACTGAGCGGGAGGCCAGAAGTTGCATTCTCTTGGTGCCTCAGTGTCCCCATATCTGTAATAGGTAGAACCACCCAAACTGGCCACTCCAAAGACCTGGAAAGACAGTCCTGTTGGTTTACTACATCCAGCACCCAAGTGGCAAAGACCCTGTAGCAAGCAGAGGCTTGAGCTATTCTTTCCTGCCCAAAAATAGTGCATGTCAACCCTCATCTAGTGACTAACGCATAGACCCAATTCCCGTACCCCCGGGGGGAGGAGGGGGGGCTGAGGACCCATGTGACCCGGCTTCATGCCCCGCCTCTGCCGTTAGCTGGCCCTGGGTCCGGGGCAGTGCCCGCCCACCCCGAGCTGCATTCCTAGTCTGGGGGGGGAAGCAGGGGAGGAACAAACGTTGGACGTGATTCGTAGATTTCAGCAGCAGCCAACCCAACTGGTGGCTCAGTCAATGTGTACTGAGCCACATGTGGCCCTGCCGGTCCACGCTGAGAAAACAGGCCCACAGGGGGTCTTGGCCACGTGTGGCCGACTTCCTGACAAAGCTGAAGGGGCAGGTCCAGCAGGTGTGAGTGGGGGTTCACACATCCCTGCCCCACTTCCCCCTGCACCCTGCATTCCGTCAAGCTCCCAAATCAGCAGGACGGGGCTATGGCATCCTCTTACATCTCCTTCCAGGTGGCCCCTCCCCTGGTGCTGCCAACCCCGGAGCTCACCAGCTTCTCCCAGGCCAGCCACCGGCGTAAGGTGCCTACGCCTTCCCGACAAGATGTTAGTTTTAATAGGGCAGGAAAGACCTTCAACATCCATAAGTCCATACTGGCAGAGAGCTGGAGTGTTCCTTGCCCCGTCCGAGGACACCTAGCTGGATAGGGAATATTCGGTGAAATGTCAGGCGCTGGGGCAAGTGTGGAGGAGAGATTGTGAAGCAAGGCAGCTTTCTCTTCTCAAACCACACCAAATAAGGTGGGTCCTATTTCTGAACAGTCCTCTTGGCCGGATGCCTTGGGACAGCATCGTACGAGCCCAAAGCCCTGGTGCCACCACTCCTCCTGTCCCAGGAGAGGTAGAGCGAATCCGCTGGGCCCTCCTCCCTCGGGGCCCGAGTAGGACCCCCCCATCCCTCGGCACTGAGGGCCGATGGCCCCCCTACTTGGGCTGCCTGGCGGCTGTGGGAGCGTGAGCTGGAGCCTCCAGCAGCCCGATATGGTGGTGAGGAGTCCCTGGGCGTCCTCTGCCCCAGGCTCACCTCCCAGTGCTGCCATGGCCGGGAGTGACCTCTGCCTCTGGCCCTCATTTCCCTGTGGATAAAATGAAGATAACCACAGTAGCACCCTCATAGGGTGTGAGAATCTGGTGAGAAAAGGTACAGAAAGCATCTAGTCCCACCCTGGGTCTGGCGTAGAGTAAGCACTCAGTAAATGTAGGCCTGCGGTAGCTGGCGTGGCCCCCCCCTTCTTACCATGGCCATCCCCTTCCAAGGTGGCCAAGTGTCTGGAAGTACCGGAGGGCAGCAGGGGGAGACTGCCTGGGGTGGGAGAGGGTGGTCTCACCCCTGCTGTGTCTGGTTCCTGGCAGGAGTAAGGTCCTGTGGCTGCATAGCTGTTTCTCCTTCCTCTACTTCCTCATCAACCTCGTCTTCATGGCTCATCACTGTTTAGGGTTTGTGCCCAAGAAGAGCTACAAGGTGAGTAAGTGAAAAGAACTCCCGAGCTGCTCCCTCCCAGCCAGAGCCGCCCCCGCTGGACCATCGCACTCCCGGCCTTCAGAGGCATCCCCGTTCGCACATTCTGCACACCTGTGGGGGGCAGTCTCACTAGAGCAGGGCAAGCCTCCTCCCCTTGGCCCGGTGAGTCATTACCCGGCACCTCGCCCAGCTGTCCTGCTTGGTAAGCCACTGGAACGCTTCCACACCGGTCGGTAAACAGCTGCTCCCAGGGGCCTCCTAGGAACCCCTTGCCCTGCTGCCCGGCCCCTCTCTGAAGACCCCTGAGCCCCAGCCATCCACAAACTAAAAGGTTAACAAACCCCTGGACCGGCAGGCGCTTCCATCCTAAGTGCTCAGTGTCCCCTGCTGGGGAGTGCCCAAGGTCCTTGCCCTTCCACAGTCTCTGAGGTCAGAGAGCCCAGGGCCCGGCCCAGGTAGCCCCACTGTCCTGGTTTGGGTCACCCCACCTCCCAAGCAGGCCCTAAGATAAGAGTCTGCACAGCATTCACTTATTTTGAAGGTGATCCTAGGAAAAACCACTAGAGGGTGGGGAAGTGGGATGGAAAAGAAGATGCAGGTAAGAGGGAGAGGTTAAGGAGCAACTGTCACTACCCTGGGAGTCGGGTAGAACAAGCACCCTAGATTTTCCCTGCCTAGGGGAGCAGTCCGCACATTCCCACCGGCTCCCTGGCCGTCACTGGCTGAGGCTGCATTCGGGGCTTTAACTCTTTACACCTTGCTGGCTAGCATTGGCAGTCCAGGGCTTAATGTGCACAGCTGCCCTTGGGGTGTAGAGATGAGGCTGAGGGGCTGCGGGTGGGCCTGGCAGTGCTGCCCACCCAAGCTAACACCCACACCCGCACCTGCACCAGCACCCACATAGCCCCAGCCCCAGCCCCAGCCCCAGCCCCAGCCCCAGCCCAGCCCCAGCCCAGCCCCAGCCCCAGCCCAGCCCCAGCCCCAGCCCCAGCCCCAGCCCCAGCCCAGCCCCAGCCCCAGCCCCAGCCCCAGCCCCAGCCCCAGCCCCAGCTCCAGCCCCAGCCCCAGCCCCAGCCCCAGCCCCAGCCCCAGCCCCAGCCCAGC